>NW_021831284.1:0-600000 GCF_006345805.1 Octopus sinensis | reverse complement strand
ACCCTCAGTTCATATAAACTATTAAATAGTTCATATTAACTATCCTGGAATCATGTTAGTTGCATAAAAAAGTGAACGAATCCTAAAGTCATCCTAAGAAAGCGGGTAATCTATTTGTCATCCAGTCAAAAGACATTAGAATGAGTAAAGCAAGTCGTCACATTCAGTACTCTTTAATTGTTTAACGGAGACTGACCTTACTAACCCTTCTTAGTGGCCTTTATATAATCCTCCTCAAATTGAAGTAATGGTTTACTCGAAATTCATTCTTTGATACGTGTGACACAAAATGTTCTTGGCGAAACTTAGCGATGAAAAATGTAGACCATTTTTGCTATAAAATGTGTACGGGTGCTCAAAAATTATTATTTGGAAAGACACATTTGTGTGAACAAATCAAAAGGCTCATGACACTCTCAGACAATGTACAGCAGCTAATGATTTGTGAAGATACGTGTGGATACCACAATATATCCAGGACAGTAAACAATGACCATTACTTTAATTGAGGTTGAAATCACTAATCAGCCATTGTCGAAACAAGTGAAAAAGATGCACAAATACAACTTTCTTGAAAGTAAAGTAAATATAGTACTGTTTTTGCCATGAGAATACTCTTAAATGATACAGCACAGTACTGTGGAAACTCTGGAAAGTACCCTGAATACAATAATGGATGGTTTACGAGGATGACTATAAGCAAATTGATATCAATGATTTGAAGATTGAAAAATAATGTTTAAAATAGGACAAGAAGTAAATAATGTGAGATTAACTAATGGACACGAAGACACTCAACTTTAAGCGTTTTCGAGATATTATGACAAGGGAACTTCAGGGAGGTTGAAAAGTTGATAAGAACACCTGTAAATTGAAATTTCCGTCAAATTCCGACATAAATTTTAAACTGACTTTAAATCTGATTGTAGAATAAAAATAAATGATTTGTTGATTTCCAAATACATTTGTTGATTTGTTAATATAAATTACTCAAATAACACATCAAAACAATTTGAAGCTCGAACCGCTTTTGACGGGGCATTTGCAGACGGACAGACCAACGATCGTTCGTTATTGTGTGACCATCGATCGGTTAATATGTGGGCCCTTTGTTGGACCTCCTCGATTCGCCTTCTGTTGGAACACGACAATCGCGGACCCCACGATCCGCAGGCGTAGGAAATTAACGGTTCAAGGTATTAGCGGTAAATATTCTTGGGCTTTGTCGCGATTTTGTTCTATTCGGTATTGTATTGTCAATTCATCTACATTTCCAGTATTGTATTTTAGAGATACAAATTCTGCGATAGTGGCCATATGTGTTTTCTACTAACTTAACTATGACTTTTAAAGAATTTTGAGACAATTCCATCCCACGTCAAGACAATTAAAACACTTTTTAATTTTACATTAGACAAATCTTTACTTTTACTTCCTAGAGAACCGACAGTTCGTTTGTAAGCAAATCGTATTTGTGAAATTTTTCCACTTCAATTTGCATTTAACGAGTGTTTCTTAACCTTTTTTTAACCGGGGACCTCTTTAGTCTGTTGAATTTTTCTTGGGACCACCAGCACCAAAACAATTTAATAAAAAAGCTAACAAAATTAAAAAATCATAGTATTTAGAGTTAGTTTGATCCTGCTTTTCAGAAACTAGCAGTTCAATTTTTGGTACAATGTTGGTAAGTGCCATTCTCATATCGTCTTTTACTTTAAGTCGATTACGAACTTTACTGATGTTCTATCATAGCTGGTGACCCATCTGTATAAATAGATCCAACTTTATCCCAGTGAATACAATTCTCACGTAAGACGCCAGAAAACAAATTAAAAATATCATTAGCTTTGTTCTTCCAGTTAATTCCAAACAAAATAAAAACTCGTCATGAATAGAGTCCATGTCGATAAAACGAACAAATGCAACCAACTGATTTATATATGTTATATCGGTAGATTCATCCAATTATATTATGCATGGGGTGCCGTTTATTTTCATAACAAGTTGTTCCAAAACATTACAAGACATGTCTCATATTCGATTGTGTCATTAGATAAAGGTATATTTTAAAATTTTGAAATATTGCATTTTACCAGTTTTTAACATTTATTAGGAAGTAAAAAACAAATTTTATTAAAAAATCAAAATGAAACCAAAAGAAATTATGCAGCCAAAACAATTGAATGATGTAAAAAGCCATACTAACCACCGGACAGGAGGCAACACAAAGCTTTTAATAATGTAGCACTTTTGCGTACTTTACTAAAAATAGTAAAGATAACCAAATGCATTAATTGAAATTATTATTCATGTCGGAGAGCAAAACATTTAATACATCTCCTTGTTAATATACCAGTGCTTGAACATTCCTATGCAAATAGAAACGGACTAGCCTGGATAACACACAACAAAAAATAGTATTAAATCACGTTTAATTAAATTATTGTTTTTAAATAAAAATATCTCTTAATATTAATTATTTTTAATTAATATGACAAATTTTATTCGTTTTATAAAAATTTCACCGAGTTTTTAATAATTTAAATTAGCTATACTTTTTATTTTTAAAAAAACAGACTTGTCTAAAAAACAAAGAATTTAATATATGTTTTGTCAGATTAAAATTGAATTCTTTTCGAATTTGATGAAATCAAACCCAAAGAAGAAGAGATCGACAAAAATGAGATTTCTGTTTATTCGGTCACTTTTGTTCACCAAATTTTCAGGTTCGCTGCAAAGTCTGGAATTTAGTGAAATCTACGAATACTTACAAAGAGTGTGGTCCCTGTACATATATTCTGAGTGATCTGATTGGCCGAAAATTTCATTTAAAATAATCAAAAAAAGTTATCCGGACGTTGATAAACGGAAAGTTATTCGTAAATTCCATGATTTGGAGAGAACTCAAAGCTTGGGTTAAAGGGACCAATGGGATGACGATTTCTGTCGTCAATATTGAAGGAGAATTAGAATTTTATTACATTTCTGTATATTTTTTTGTCAGAAATATTAACGAATACAATCAGATTAAGGAAGCGTTAATCGGGATATTCCCGGAGGATATGAATGCCCGAAGCAAACGCTGGTTGGACGAAAAAGGTTCCAATTTTTGTTAAAAAATGATAAGTATTAATTTTTTTAATTTAAAGACTTTATTTGAAAGGGAAAATTGAAAAATTAGTCATTCCTTTGGACTGTCTAGCAGAGATGGAGACCCATGCTCGTTCTCTACATTTGATGTCTCACGGAGGCGTCAACAAGATTGAATTTCTCTGTCGCCGTCATTACTTCATCGTGAAAAGTAATGTCGTAAGAAAAGTCATATCCGAGTGTGATGTCTGTAAGTTTTCTCTTCCACTTCAAGTTAAATCTGTTTTAGTAATCGTTTAGACCAGGGGTTCTCAATCTTTTTAGCTCAAGGGCCAAATCGATAATTAAGATTAGCTTCGCGGGCCGCACAAAAAATATTTTATATATTTTTATATTTTCCATTTTACTAAATATTGATTCGCATAAATATGTAGATTCATATATGCATTGTGTGTTATATTTTTGAATTTGTCTTGAGGAATTAATTCGTAAAAATTAATAATGACGCATTTTTGAACAATGCCGCCAGTTCTATATCATGTTGTAAATTAATGAGTTCTAGTTGAAACTTTGCAGGCGCATCCTTAATTTTCACGCTGAATGGAGTTGCGAATATTTTCATTCAAGGAAGGAATTCTTTAAAATTCTAAAAATTAAATTCATATAAATGTACCCCAAAACGTGCTTCAAATTGATTAATGAAATCACCAATTATGGATATGTTTAACCTTAAGAATGAATAATTAAATTTAAACATTATTAAAAAATTAATAAAGTTAGTTACTCTAGAGGGGCCGCATTTGAGAACCGCTGGTTTAGACCGTGGATGAAATTATCCATGTTTTCGCCTCTGCTCCAAATGAGCGGTTTCAAATAGATCTGATCGATCTGAAAAGGTTTGAAAACGTCAACGGAGGATACAAATGGATTCTATCCGTTATTGACGTCTATAGTCGGTTTTATGATTATAATTATCATAGTTTTGCTTTTGTTAGGCCATTAATTAACAAGTCAGGACTCGAGGTTTCAAAAAATGTTGAAAATAAATTTTCACTAGTTGAAGTGCCCTAGTGAAAATAAATGGGTCTCCATTCTTGAATATTCTGTGTATTGCTACAATACAACGATGCATTCATTTTCGAATGAGACCCCATTCAATTGTTATCGAGGAATTCTAGGAACAAATATGTTACCGATCATTGAATCTGTAGAAGGTGGCATAGTAAAACGTAAAAGAACAGGCTGCCCATAGGGGCCTGATTACCCATGTCACATAATATATTTAGGTTTACCAGGAAAGTGTTTTTTCAATACAAAATGACATTAACACGAGAATTGCTGATTCTCCCTCTGTTACTGCTTCCCAGAATGAATTTAAGATCGGTTTTAATTTTTTTCAACATTTCCTCCTTAGTAAATTCAGATTCGGGGACTCCAGATGTCATTAGTATCCACAGTGGTTTGTTACTTTGCTTTGACTTAGAATCGGAGGAAGAACGGGAAGTTGAGCAAAGTGATTCCGCGGTGGATAAGATTTTCACGGAAGAATTTTTCCAAGATTGTTCTGGGGATGAAATCATGACTCTTAGTGAGGAAATGATGTCTTTTACTGAGGATGTGTCCCCATGTGTCGACCAAGTGGTTTCTTTAACTGAGCAAGTCTCTTCACATGTGGAGGAAGTATATTGACTGCAAATTTAATTTCTTGATTGCAAAATTGATTTTCCCAGTCGCAAAATTCATCTACTATTTTCAAAAATGATTTTCCTAATCGCAAACCGGATTTCTTACATGCAAAATTGGCATTCTTGACTGCAAATTTAATTTCCAGATTGCAAAAATGATGTTATCAGCTGCAAAATTGACTTGTAAATGGTATAGTTTCCTGTAGTGAGGAAACGAATGTCATGTCTTTTACGGAAGAACTGCATCCAGTGATAACCAAATGGCATCTTTGACAGAGGAAGTGATCATTCCTGTTAATCAAGCTGTGTCTTTTACTGAAAAGGAATCAATTCGCCATAATTCGATGGAAAAGTTCTATGTTTCTGAAAATAGCGAAAATATCACAAAAGAGAAAGACCAGATTGAGTCTACTGAGAAAGAGGATTCTGGCTATCTCAAAACATACATAGCTAGTCCAATGGAGGTCGAAAATACAGAGTATGGTGACACAAACAAAAACAGTCGAAACTACTAATATATTTGATTCATACGTAAAAGATCGTTGATTTGGTTGTAAATTGTTGATTTGTGAAGACTTGATGGCAGATTGTGCTTTTAAAGTGAGTTTGGTTGTGAGTGATTTCTCCAGACTGAGGGGACGTTGACAGAATTGAATCTTAATTCGAAAAAGTATGGAACACAGAAGAGAGTTTTGTGTTGTTTGGTTGATAAGGAGTTGTCTTCTCGTTTAAGTATGTAGTGTGTGATTTGTGTTAAAGGAATTGACTAACGTTGAGGCTGTATTGGTTGATCATGTCATATCTGGTTCGACTATCGTACGGTATTTGGAAAATAAGGTGGTGATGACTGTCACGAAATATGACGACAGTTTTGGATGTTTCAAATATATGTAGAAATTAAATTTATTATCTGTAGATGTCGAGGGAAGAAAATACAAAAGAGTTGTATGATGAGATTTTAAATAGAAAGTGTGTTCAGAGTAAGCATTCTTTGGCTGAGTGTGATTTAACTGGAAATTCTAAGAGAATGTATAATTAGTCGTTGATTATATTAATTTAGAGCTCAAGACTAATTCTTATTTTAGTTATTAGTTGTTATTGGCAGCGTGAAACCACATAATCATATTTTTATAATTTTATACGTGCTGCGCCTTGATTATTTAGTGAGAAGTCTTTCCTCTGTTAAAACCATTGACCATGAGTTAAGGAATTATTTTTCCACTGAGATATTGACTAGTAATATATAGCCCCATTTTTATTGCCTTTGTCCCATTTTTAGTGCGTTTGCATTTTGAGTACAATAAATCTGACTTGACATGCTTTAGCCATATCTGGACTAAGTAGGGAGTTGTCTTTTGTGATATGAGTAAAGCTTTTTCTCAGAAATTTAATAAACGGTTAAGAACCTAAAATAATTTTTTAAGTTATTTTTTTATATCAAAAGCAATAAATTTATCAGATTCACGAATATTTATTTAGTAATGCTTCTGAGTGAGTCATTTAAAACAGCTTAAATATTAGTTAATATCACTCCGCGTTGTCATAAGCTCGTAAGTGCCTAAGGTTTTGTTCGTGTGGTATTCTCAACCGTCTTTCCAGCCAGTCCTTTTCATTGTTATGAATATCTTCAAGAATGTCACCAGTTTTGAGTAGGCCGCTAAATCAGACAGAGGGGAAGCGTGCATCTTTTCCGACCCCGAAATCAAATTTGTTGATTTGAAAGTAATCTTTCATGATTTGGTTGCAAGGAATCATTTTATTATTCTCAGAAAATGTCCAAAAAGTCTTTAGCGTGAGGTGGTAACTTTCTTGCTTGTCGAATTTCATTTACATAATTTGTAGAAAGTGTCGTCGGTAGACAACATAAATGGCTGAATACCATTTGTTCAATTTTACGTAATTAAACAAAAGTGGAAACGCTCTTAAAATAGTTAATTTAAAAATGAATAAAACCAATTTTGCGTTAGAACTAAACATTTTTAATTGTATTAGAAAGTCACAAAATATCTAAAAATAGTAATTTTCAATTATTTAAAATCGATTATTAAATTGTATATATTTTGAGGGTACATTTTCAGATGGGTTTATTCTATAAAAGAACCTAAAATAATTAAAAAGTGCTTAAAATTATTTAATTCAAGCAATTTTTTGGATTAAATATTTTTTATAGTAAGAGATATCTTTATGGTATATTATATTTTCTAAAATTTAATGAAACACAAAAAAATTATAAAATCCATCTTCAATATAAATATTTTAATCATTTGTAATATTTTATTAATCATAAAATTATTATCAAAAATTAAGAAATACACAATTCTTGTCTGCTTGGTCAAGTGAGTTGTTGAAGTTGTGATATGTAAGTTTTTAATAAGTATTTTACTGATTAAGAATAAATCAAATAAGTTTATATTTATTTAATGTATTTTTAACTTAAATAATTAATTTATATGAATTATATGCACTGTACAACAATATTTTTGTTAAAATATCACTTAACATATACAATTAAAGAACTTAACATTTTTAATATCAATTGAATAAATATTTATAAATTAATTTAGAAAATGTCAATGCCCCGTTGTGATATAAGTTATGAAAAATTACCCAACATGGGTCACCAATTTGAATGCGAAAATCAAGTTAATTTGAATACCGAAAAAACATATTCAATTACTTCTGAGGAAAAGACCGTTGAAGATATTTCTCAAAAACATGAAATTCCTGATCCTACGATTAAAACTAAAGTTAAAAAAACATACAAAAAAACACCAAAAAATGCAAAGAAAAAACCCAAAGCAAAAAGTATCAAAGATTTGAATATCAATTTACCCCCTTCGTTTCAAATTAAGCCGAAAAAACGAAATATAAAATTTTCTCCATATGTTAAAATAACTGGCCCCGATTTCCAGAATCCAACCAAATACGAAGTTATGAATTACGAGTGCTCAAATAGAATGCCTTTACCTCCAACACATCCAAATTCCGTCGCCTATATGCCACGCGTTAGCAGAGAAATAACAGTGGATTCTTGCTCGTTTTGCGGAAGACGAAGAGGGGACATTCATCTTGGGGATCTCTTCGGTCCATATCGCAATGAGGAGAACAACGGTTGTGAAATATGGACTCACGAAGACTGTGCTGTGTGGACGAACGGGGTTTATGTGAGCAGCAAAATCGTTTTCGGTCTTGCAGAGGCTGTTTTCTTTGCTAAGCAAAATGTACTACTGTCTTTGAGACTTTTATTTTTATAGACTTGTCATGTGTGTAGGAGTGTCGGAGCATCTCTTTCATGTGTAAAAAAGGGTTGTAAGAAGTTTTACCATTTTCAGTGTGCTCACGAAGCAGGTTGGATTTTTCTGATTTTATGTTTTAGAGTGTCTTTTTGTCGAGAATAATTTCACTATTTATTGTGATAAACACAAAGGAAAGGTCGTCACGTCCGGGAGTGCTTTATAACATTTAATTAATATTATTTTAAATAAACAAAAGTCTTTATTTTTGAGTTTTTTGTCTGAACATGGAATTTCTTGTTTCAGGATATCATTTTCCAAGTTTTCAATTCGGTATTTGTGGACTTTTTCGGTTTTGGATCAATTTTGCTTGTTTTAGTTAAGGCGGTATTTAATATTGGGCCAACACTTTAAACCCGTTACTTGACATAGGTAAAAACATATTTCTCAACTATAAAATTTTGGGGGTACTTTCTTTTATTCAAATATATCTCCAAAAGTTGTAGAAGTAATGCATGCACTTCACTTTCCTCGCAACATGCCAATATAGCCATTATAAACATCGACTGCTCTGCTGTAGTCTTCTCTATCATAGAAAGTATCACCAATCAGAACCCAAATCAATTTTACCAATGAAGTGTCATTATACTGTCAAATTGAGCATATTTTTTTCTGTATAAGTCAATTCGGGCTTTTGGAATGCTGTATTCTGGAGATTTTTCTGTGTATATTTTCAAGAGATTTTTCTGCATAGTAAAAAAAAGTGGTCGAGAACCTGTTGGTAACTTTCTTGTCCCGGGTTCGACTTAAGTGGCTGCCTGCGCTAGAAACTTCGATTGGGTTTGATGAGTAACACCGTCACGGACATCTCATCACATTTTGCTACAATTTGGAGAATTTAAGATCATGCTTCCAAAACTAATTTTTTGACTGAAGAATTCCTTTTTAACATTTCTGAATTCTGATTTTTAAAAAACCGTTTTATCAAAAAATGTTGTCGACTGTGGAGATAATATCTGTACATTTATCACATTTTAAATTGACGTATCGAAATGCCATTTCTCCCTTTAGATCAGGGGTTCTCAACCTTTTTAGCTCAAGGGCCAAATCGATAATTAAGATTAGCTTCGCGGGCCGCACAAAAAATATTTTATATATTTTTATATTTTCCAAGCCGGTAACTCGCTTGCAATCCGAAGTGCAGCCACTGCTGATGCGTAATGAGTTTTTGGACTCTGTTTTTTCTTTTTTTAATTTCCATTTCCTTTATAAAGAATTACAAGCTAAAAAATCTAAAAAAGGCGTTGTAACTAAAAAGAAAGTATTATTTGTTTATTAAGTTTTTGAAATCCGGAATAAGTAAAGTTGAAGAAGTTCTTAAAAGCTGACTCGAGTGATTATCCGTGAGTTTGTTACAATATTTATTTTTTATGCGAATCATTTTACTAAATATTGATTCGCATAAATAGTAGATCCAAACATTGATATATTCATATATGCATTGTGTGTTATATTTTTGAATTTGTCTTGAGGAATTAATTCGTAAAAATTAATAATGGACGCTTTTTTGAACAATGCCGCCAGGTCTATATCATGTTGTAAATTAATGAGTTCTAATTGAAACTTTGCAGGCGCATCTAAATGGAGTTGCGAATATTTTCATTAAAGGAAGGAATTCTTTAAAATTCTAAAAATTAAATTTATATAAATGTACCCCAAAACGTGCTTCAAATTGATTAATTAAATCACCAATTATGGATATGTATTTTTCATAAGCAACGCCTTCGTTGTTTTCAGATAGTGAATAAAAATGAGATGTATCTCCCTCTTTAAGGGAAGTCATCCATAAATATAATTTTTCGATAAACGAAGAAATATATCCATATAACTGATAACAGAGTTTGCCTTTTCCTTGTAATTCAGCATTGAGATCCGACAAATGCGTGGTTAAATCAACATAAAAAGCCAAATCGGCAATCCATCTTTCATCGTAAAGTTCATCGAAAATTACTTTGTCTTTGGTAAACTCCTTAATTTCTGGAAGCAATTTATAGAACCTTTAATAAAATATTAAGGCATTTCGAACGACTTAACTACCTCACTTCAGTATGAAAAATAACATCTCCATACTCAGCATCAACTTCTTCCAAAAAAGATTTAAAATATCGGTGATTGAGCGCTTTTGAGCGTATCCAATTAACGATATTAACGACTTTTTTGGAAACATGTTCCATTTTAATGGACTTGGCGATAAGATTTTCCTGGTGAATTATGCAGTGATGCCATATTAATTGATCGAAACTATTTTCGGTTATATCTTTTGAACAATCAATAAATAATTAAATTTTAACATTATTAAAAAATTAAAAAAGTTAGTTACTCTAGAGGGGCCGCAAAAAAAATCCTGCGGGCCGCATTTGAGAACCGCTGCTTTAGATTATCGCCATTTTTATTGTAGAGAGGTCCTTTCATTTTGTTATACATCAATTAGTAATGAAATAATTAGCAAAGTCTTATTTTCCTGATTCAATTCGACGCTATATTCCATAATCTCTTCAGGTCTTTGATAGTCATTTTGGTGACCGGTCATTATGGATATAAATATGTCTCTGTGCAGGATTCACACGACAGAATCTACCCGTCGTACTCCCAAGGATTGTAGAACAGGCATTGTTCAGCATAGTAAAGAGAATTTTTCATGTAGTTTACTCTCAATGAAGTAATTGCCAGCTTAAGTCAATGTTTGGCTGAATTTGGAGTTGTGGAAAGAATCAATTTTGTGTAATTAGCTGCGAATTGAAATTTTTTTATTAGATAGACTTCTGAAAAAAATTCAAATTTTTCTATCAACAAACACACACGGCTGAGGCTCGGGGAAAATTTTTTTTAAGAAATGTGTATTTGACCCTTAAAAAGACATAAAAATCATTTGAAAAGTCTGATTTTATTTTTTTGTATTAAATCACTATAAAATTTTTTTCCGTAGTGAGTTCACCAATAGGGGCAAAATTCATCAATTTGTACAACTCGCTTAAAATTGAATAAAAACAGACAAAATGACATTGTGAAAGTTTTCAACTGCTTAAAACATTTTTTATGAAAAAAACTTTATCAGCTAATGATTCTGTAATAGTTGGGGCTTTTAAGAGACTACATATTGCTAGACACCATTACAATTTATCTGCCAACGTATCTCAAATTCTTATAGAGACTATAGGCAAATTCTTATAGAGACTACATTAGTTTGATAAATAATTGGGAATATGAGTTTTTAAAAAAAAACTGTTGCAAGAAGCTTTAATGACAGACATCACCAGAAATAGCAAAAATGTTATTAAATCAGATTTGGTCAATGAATTTTAACTATTTAATTTTCAAGTAAAAATTTTTCAGTGTGACAAATATCAATAATACTGATCATACTGGACGATGATTTCAACGGAGGCTTACAAAATTACCAGTAAAGGCCGGTTGATATAGGAGAGACACTCAGATGTGAATATCTTATCGCATATGGTCTATTCAATCTATTTAACGAAAGATTATATATTTCAATTTGACCAAACAAAATGATAATTATTTAATGATATCATATGTTAAAAAATCTCAAAATGATAAAAATGGTGTTTAACGCGGCCGAAATCGGATATCATAGCATTTCAAAACTAAAAAAATTCGTGTTGTCGCTGGCTTCCAAGACATGGTCTACCAAATCAAAAAAATCGTTATTAAGCAAGTATGTTTTCCTTCTCATAATCCATGCTAGCAGACTCCATCTGACTGGGAAATGATATTCAGCATGCATTTATAGAACATTTAAACAAATCTTGGAATGGTAGCGAATGAGCCAAATATTGTGAATACGTTAGGATTGAAAAACTGAGTTGACACAATTTAAAACAAATAAAAAATCGTTTGAACAATAAAATAAAACACGCAGAATAAACTAGCAGGTAAATTAGCTCAGAAAACCAGAATATTCCTGATTTATTATAAAAGACTAAAGTACATAAATAAATCATTTTGCATTCTAATTAACGTGATTAAAGAATCAGGCGTAAACCATCTCATAAATACTCGCTTTATAATCCCCACATCCCGCAATCAAATAGTCATCTTTATCACCAATATCACAACACAAAACAGATCC
This sequence comes from Octopus sinensis, assembly GCF_006345805.1. Lineage (NCBI taxonomy): Eukaryota > Metazoa > Mollusca > Cephalopoda > Octopoda > Octopodidae > Octopus > Octopus sinensis. Next base: position 587,842 of record NW_021831284.1, on the reverse strand, counting down.
ATGTTCTCTAATCTAAACCATTTCAAAACCAAAATACAACCTGAAAAATACTCTGTCCAATAGGAGACACCCATCCATTAAGCATATTGTCCTTTCCAGTACTAACCAACCATCGTCCAGACTTGGCAAATTTCAGACACAACACGCAGCTCTCATGTAAATTCAATTGGTATTTCTCGTTTTTAGTATTGCTAAGTAATTCAATGAAACTATGCTCCATTCTAGAAAAAATATATCAAAAAATTATAAACCCGACTGCCAGCCAATCGGGAGATCCACTCAGGGAGTAAATTCGAGAAGGAAATGAATTTTTATTGAGTACATTATCTTCCCTAGCGTCCCACGTGTTTACAACACAGTCTAATCCTCCAGTCCAGATTTTCGAATCGTCGGCAGAGACGTCAATACAAGTCGCTCCATCATTATGTGCCTTGAACTCACTGAATATAACTTTATATAAAAATTCACCGAATCTTTGTAGAATTGTGAAGATCCCAAACTCCAACCACCCCATCGGAGCAGCATACGTAACATAGTTTGTCATCGTTTGTGATTGAGAGAGCGTAACAAGCCTGAATCCCATTTTTAAAGTCACACTTCTTTTTAACACCGCCATTTCCAATTTCAAAAACTGAAACGGTATTATCCTCTCCTCCAACAACTAAGGTCCTCCCATCTTTGGAAATTTTTATAGATCTAACATAGGCAGTATTCTGAAATTAAAAAATAAACTAACTAGACAATCAAATTGCAGCAAAGGCGTTTTATTTCCCGTTAGACTTCCTATATCCCAACAGCGAATTCGTCCCTTCCCACCAGTATAAGCATATTTGTTGACATGGTTAATGGCCACTGCACAAACAACTTCGGTTTGTTGAAAAGTCGTCAATAACTTTACACCCTTTGGATTTCCCGGGCAACACTCTTTAGGAAATTGGACGGGCATAGGTTGACCACCATTAACGACCCGATAACAAATAGGTCTAATTTATGAATTTATTAAATTATAATACTGTTTATTTCCAAAGGCAGGAAAGCCACTGTTTTTATACATTGCGTCACCCATCATCTCCTATTAGTAAAATAACAAGAAACCATACATTTCTCGGATTCAAATTCGAAATCAACCCCAACTTGAATAAATCAATGTCCTGGTTAACCATCCCAGATAAATTTGCCGGGAACATTTGATATGGGAAACACAAATTACGATATGGGGACATTTCTATAAAAACTTACAAAAAACTCAAAACCATGATTCAAGTCCATTGGACGAACGGCCATAGGATGCTTTACTGGAAAAGACTTGTTATTTCCAGATATTTTGTCATCACGAGGCGATCTAATTCCATTTCCTGTCTAATTTTGTAAAAATAAGTACAAAAACCTGTTCTTCGCTAGGTTTTGTCTCCACACTTGTCCTCCCATCAGCGGCATCAGCATCATCAGAAATCTAAAACGGTGAGACCTGAGAAAACATACAGAAATTGGTTCCCGACGTTTTCTAGCATTTGGATTAACAAAAGTTGAATTTTCCTATAATAATTCATTTTTTAATAAACCTCAGGTTCTTCGTTGGACGTCTTTTGTAGATTATTCATTATATAAGGAGGTGCTCCAGGTTGATTAGGAAAGAGATTACTCCTGACCATGTTATGCCCACCAGCCGCCATTAAATTTTCAGGCGCCACCATGCCCTGTAATGCTGCAAATTGCAAAGGATTTAAGAATTGAGCAAATTGTGGAGGGAAATTTTGAAACTGACAATTCATTTTTTGTTGGTTCTAAAAAGTTTTATTAAATATATACACGTGGTTGTGAGTGACCTTTAACCCTCTGGTATTGCTGTCTAACCCTTTCCAACATAGAATTGGCATGTTGTTGATAGTCAGGAGGAAGTGCGGGAATGATTTGGTTGACGAGATTGGTCAAGGTTTTTATTATCTCGGCCTATCGTTTATTAACAATTTATTTAGTTTAAATAAATATTTATCACGGAAGTAAGAAAAATAATTTTAATAAATTAGGTCACGATAAAATATTCTGATAAAATAGGTCAGTAAATAAAATTTTGGGACTAAGTAAATTGATAATATAACTAAAGTACGTCAGCTATTTTTAAAAATAAAAAAATTAAACCATCATGAACATATCTGAATGGGAAACTTCTTGTTGGCTCTATAATATATCAATCAACCGAAAACCATATTTGCACACTTTTGAGCCTCAGTCCGGTCATGGAGAAGCTTATCTCTTTCGGCCTTAACACTAAAATATATTAATAGGTGATAATGTCAAATATATAAGCCTGCCACAAAAAAAGTCTCAATATAAACCACAAAGAATCCGATTCTAATAACAAACCTTTGAAAATCGTGCTGCAAATTAATAAATTCTTCTTTTATTTTGTCTAAATGTTCTTGTATGGACGGCTTTCCTCCAATATGATTGTTCTATACTTTTAAAATGTACAAAGAAACTTGTCTGGAACCAGGTTGCATCAAGCGCAATAAATAAAGAGTGAAAAATGCGCAAATTACAGTAATTTTGACTTAACGCAATCGCCGTTGAGTAATTACGTTTTATTAGTTTTGGTTTTTAATCGTTATTGCAAAGCTGAAAAATTATAGCATGATGTAATTTTGGTTGTTTATGCCTCCTAATAGTTGGTCAATTATCATACCTTGTATTATTCCTACTGTCAATTAATGACATCGTCACAGAGGGCACTTGAATGTCTTCAGAATAATGGACTGTGACATATTTCCCAGACAAATTGGATATCTACTAGTGATTGAAACAGCTTAATTGCAGGATACAATAGTGCCTATTAATAAGTTTGCCTAAGAGATGAAGGATAAATATTAATTTAAAAATCGTTTTATCGATCACATCACGAATTTACTTGAGGAATATCAAAATTTTTAACGGAATAGAACTTGATTCTACCCCATTAGAATGTACGGATATGTTATGGCTTTGATAATCCGCAAACCACATGTTATATGTCGAAATATAACCACACCAAACTAATTCATTGTCAGGAATTTTGCATCATTTAATGAACTTATTTAACAATTATCGTTAATTAGGTCGGTATGGAATAATTTTCTAATAACCTGTTTAATAGCAAATGTACTTATTTGAATTTGTTATAAGTAAATTTCATCTTAAGAGCTATTTTAAAAGTAAGTTTTTGATACCACGCTCCTATTGAATGACATTTGAAAGTTATGACATGAAATCAATAAATTGATTTTGTCTAAGATACTCTTTGAGTAAATGTCTTGATTTATGGCCTCTGTCCTTAAATTCGATGTAATTATTTTATAAATCATCAATACAATCAAAGCTCATTATCCGGTAAAGATGATTAATTTAAATAAAAAGGTCAGTATGATTTCAATCCATTATCATAATCTTATTATGAATTCCCATTTTCCTATTTATTTGGTAAAACGATGTAATAATCAATTAATTCGATTTAATACAGGTAGTCTTTTGTGCATTTAATTAATCTTTAATTACCAGGTTGCTAAGCGATTGTGGTTGACCAATCTGTTTATTTGATTTAATGCACGAAAGATTATATTTGATATACCGCAAATTTATCTTATGTGGTTCAAGGTTTACCACCAATTTTGCTTATGTAAAATAAAGACAAATTTCATTAATTTTTTCATAATCGTGATAATACAGATTTATGATATAAGCTTGTCAAGGTCTGAGATTTTATTTCATTCAGAGTTAGTTAAAAAATTTTTTAAACAAATATCAAATTTATTATCAAATGAGGTTTATGTACGATAAATGAAAGAATCCTTTGTTTAATAAAAAAATTGTGCTTATCTTACTATTTTGTTATAAAAATCATAAATTTAACAAAAGAGAAGTAAGTTCCAAAACTGGTACGAATATATTAAATTAAAAATTTTTAAATGGCTTGAACAGAACCACATTATAATCCAGGTTCAATTTCATTACGTAAAAGGGTATAATTCAAAATTAAAAAATATCTCACTTTGAATTCCCGATAGATTATTTCAATGAAATTTATTTTTTGAGGAATTACAAATTTGAAAACATAAAAATCTATAAACACTGATGGACGCGATTCTTTTGGAACAAATAAAATTTCAAACTTAAATAATTAGCAATAATAATTTTCTGTATTTGATTTTTTAAATTTGGGATTACAGAAAAAATAATTAAGATATTTTGATATCGATGTTACTCCACGCTATTCTCTCTTAAATAAATAAACAGATTAATTTTTTAATTAAATACTGTGCTTTCGAAGTAATCAGAGACAGCAGTCCAGACACCTCTTATTTACTTTTCATAACTTAAAAAAGATTTTTCTCACGACTAATTTTTTGGTTTAATTCAAGAATTCTTTTTCGGTATTGAAATTATTAAGTCTCTAGGATTGTTATACCTTCCAAATAATGCAAGCTTATTTTTTAAAATGTAGATTCATAAAAAATATTTATACGTGGTTTACCAAATCTTTTGAACTCTATTTTATTCAAAAGTAAAAGGAAAGGGATATTAAAAGTGATTATCAGACACTTTTTAAACTTGTTAGACATCTTAATTACCTTGTCGTTTTCCTATAATTTCGAGACTATCGAAGGTTTGTCAAAAAATTGTTAATATTTCTAATAACGTAAAAATGTCAAAAAAATTATACTAGAATATTTTAATTATATCACTAATTTTTTCCGATTTTCAAAAATATTTTAATTATAGAATTTCCTGACTAAACTTAATAAAAATTTCAAACATCTTGTCCTTGTTGGTCAGAATATTAACAATCCACATTGGTCAAAAACAACTCAAATAGTCATAAATGAAATCGAGTCAGCATAAGAAAAAAGAAGACCCAATCTGCGACTACGAACAACATTTTATACTCCGCTTACCAGAGGTAAATAACACTATTCAACACTCCCAGGACATTGCAACAAATCTAAGACAAGATTTAACCAAAAATCCTAATTCTTTAAAAGATAACTTCACAATTAAGCTCGATGAAGATACAAGAAATGGGCAAATTCGATATAACTTTGAACAGCTGGATGGAAAGGTTTGTTAGAATTAAAAACATGCAGCTAATGAGCCTACCATGCATTATTGATGTACTAAAAACAAATTCTTCAAGTCTTTTTTACAAGTCTGGTGCTATATCACAAGTAATCATTTATTTAATCAAAATAATGTTGATTAGATTTTTATATGTTCACGTGATAATCAGAATATTAAGAAAAATAAGGTTGGTACAAAATCCATGGAAGACCACAACAAGGAATATATTTACAATCACGGGAGTAATATTTTATTATAATTAAATAAAAACAAATAATTAAACAAAAACAATAATTTAATTATAATTAAATAGTATGTCCACCATTTAAAAACGTGAGACGTAGAAGATTCAGAAAAACGTGGACATCAAAAGTATATTTAAAATATAAATTAAGTATGTTTATATCCCTGAAGTTGAAAATGAAGTCAAAAGACTACTCCGAGCTGACTGTACCTCCAAAGAAGTCGTGTGGGAGATTGTGAAGGACTCGGATGAGACATTCAGTGCAACCAAAGAAGTCAAGATCTCAGAAAACGACACAAAACTTGGTAAAATAAGTTAAAAAACGCAGAGGAGAAATTATTTGGAGAGGAAATTAGTTCAGATGAGGAGGTCAGCCATCCTGTGGTAGAAGTAGAGGAAGTCCCGCTTGACGGTGAGATGTGGGGTTATTTGAAGTGAAAAACACCGTCAGACAAATGAAGGAGGAGGTGAAAGAACTTTTGGCGGAGATTGACGAGCTCAAAAAAGCGTCTTCGGGGGTTGGGGGTTCCTTGAAGGTGGGAGTTGAATTTATTCTTGGGTAGGAAAGATTTGAGTTGCAGATCACAAAGAATTATAAGCTTATTTCAGCTAGACGTGATAAAGTCAAGATTTGTTCGCATTATTGTTTTAGATCGAGGAATTCAAGTCAAAATGGGGGCAAAAGAGCGAATAATCTCATTAATTTTCTTTTATTTCATTGGCAAATATACCACATATAAATATGACACAAAATAAGTCATAATAGAATAAGAATAGTCCTATAAATAACTAATTTATTCTTTCCCTTATTTCATTATCAAATATAAAATATGACAGAAATATGCCACCAAATGAGCTACAAGAATAGTCACACAAATTTATTCCCCTTTAATCAAAACCATAATAAGAAATAGTCCTATAAATAACTAATTTACTCCCGTTTAATCAAAGTAGTCAAACACAGAATCGCAATAAAGGCATACTAGCAAAATACAACACAAATTAACCTTAAGAACTGGAAAATCGCCAAACATGATAGTGATATACCCAACATACGGAACAATCCTAAACATAACCAGAATAACAGACCCCCTGATTACACCCAAAATATGCCGATTCTCCACATATAAATGCGTTTGATACAACCCTCGGTCATCAATATAATTATTATCCCCTTTCGTCAATATATAGTTATAACTTGCACTTTTAAGTAATAAAAAGTATATTACTTGGAGGATCGGTGGACTACTAAAACACGGTGAACGACGGGGATTTCACGGACTTTGAGTTGCATGACGATTATGTCACCGGCTTTGAGTTTGAGGACATCCGGCTTGGTCACAAACAGTAAATCTCCACGGTGAAATGCCGGTTCCATACTTCCGCTAAAAATACTTTTTTGAGGATATTTGCCTCGTGCAGACTACGATTGGACTGAATGCGGCAGTCAGGATTATTAGAAGCTTCCACAATGCCAGTGCAGTTACTCCCACGTACATCATTGACAGAAATTGAGAAAATTTCTGAGTTTTTTATAGCTAAAAAAACCTGTCTATAAGATAGCGAGCCAAAGTCATCAGATTCAAACCCCAACATGTACTACAAAGGACTGAATTGTTATTAAATAAATTTATTAATTAATATAATATTTAGTTTAAGAAAATATTATTTTTATAATCAATATATGGGAAAAGTATTTAAGGTGTTTGTTTGTGGAGCAAAATATGTTGGCAAGACATCAATTCTCGAGACTATGATCTACGGAGAACAAAGATTAAGCAAAGTAGACATCAAAGTAACAAAAATCAAAGATTCCAATTTCAACCCTCGAGGACACATTCACGGCACAAATAATGACAGATCGCGGAAATACAGAAACCGTCGTATTTTTTGAAATTGGAGAACTAGTATCCCACTACTGTTAGGCCTAGTCTGAAAACAATGTTGAATTGTCACGTCAATATATATTTGCTGCCGATGTTGTTTTGGATTGTATATTTAGGGATATATATTCGTATATGACATCACCAATGTGAATTCGTTTAATCTCCTCCAACGAATTCTCGATCGAATAAATGAAAAGTCTCGCGGTGCTAAAAAAGATGTTTTTTTATATTTTGATTAAAAATAGCTTCCTCCTGTTTTGATTGTGGGGACAAAATTAGATCTCGAGGATAAAAGAGTGCTTCCTTCGTCCAAGATATCCCACTGGGCATCCACAATGAAAAGTTGTTTGTTTTAGTTGTATTTTATAGTGAAACATTGTGAGGTCTCTATTTTCAACCCAGCGTTGATTGTAGACTCTGTCACGGCACTGGTTTCCAAGATTTCTGCAATTCAGGGTTTTCTGTTGGTCTGAATCTGTGTAGGACGTGTGGCCATTAATTTTGGGAGAAAGTCCAAGGCTGAGGCCGCTTAATTTTGTGTTTTATTGGCATTTTTAAATAATTATTTTCATTTAATTTACGCTTTCTGTATATTATAAGACCTAGCTGAAAGGTATAAGGCCAATTATTTCCTTGAAATTGCTTGCATATAATTATAAGCCCTACTCCAGTTCTGGTATTAAATTTGGGTCTTGTTAAACTATGAATCCTGGGGTTATAATATCTGAGAAAATCCTTATTTTAGTTTTTAGGACCCAAAAAATTATGTTGGATGACTATTAAGATAGCGATTAGTTATTAAACTAATAAGCTTTACTTCTTAGATATTGTCTGACGTTTGGGAGAATTGTAAACTTGCCATATTGTTCCAAAAACGTGACAATCTTCTCAAAATAGTAATTCATCAATGCCAAATCATTCTTAATTTCATTTCTCAATTCCATGGAAAGACTGCATTTGTCCACTTTCTGAGCAAAAATATTTAGTGACTGGGCTACACACAAGTTCATTTCCAAGTCATCCGACGTGTGGATTATGTTATCTTCCCTTTGGTCAGTCCTGTGCAAACAATATACATTTTCTCTTAATTTCTCCACAAATTTTCTCAAGTCGGATTTGAACTTGTAAATATCACTTTTATTCATTTCAAATTGTTTATTTCCCAGAGATTTCCCCTCCGCCGGGGAAAATAATTTATCAAAATCCTGACATATTTGGCACATTTTTGTATCGTTATTAGCAAATTCTCCAGCCCATTTACGCGCCAACTGGAGTATAGGTTTGACACTCTAAAATACATTACAACCCCAGAATACTGCTAAAAGACTCAGAGAGTTGACTTGCTCAAGAAATAGCACTGCTTCGGACATAATGTTGACAACAACCCCCGCACTTGTGGGCGGATTTGAAGATAAAATAGGCAAGGCTAATGAAAGCAAACTGTCCCAGGACTCGAGGACACTCTCTACTCGACATTCCATGATGCTTTCCACGTCGCAACGCCCTTCTTGGAGGAGATCTCCTAACATGACACTGAGTTTGTTAATGTTGGCCATGTTTGAGAATAACAACTCATAATTGTCCTGAAATTAAACAAAAATGTACAAATTGAACGGATTCTTTGTCATTTTGTGCAATTAAATTGAATATTCTGGTCAGTTCGAGTATAGTCTGCACATTTCGGCGACAAATAGAATTAAAACCGACCCATTTTCGGGCAGTCTTTTTCAGCCATTGCTTCCGTTTCTTTAGCAAATGAACTGCCTGGAATCCCATATCCGAAATATCTCCTCTTCCTGCCTCATCACCGGAACAGACATTGCCCGACTCTTTCACTGTTTCTCGAATCTCTTGTTCCAATTCCTATTTATTCAATATTTTGATTAAAAAAGTACCTTTAATTTAATCATGTGTGCCTCAATTTCTCCTGGTTCTTCACTAGTGAGGACAATAGGACTTTGAAGACTGCTTATGACAAGTTCCAGCCACTTGTTGGTCAACTCCTCTCGATGCTGTCCAACAGCCTGTAAGGAATCCTTCTCTTTTACAAGACTACAATTAAAAAGACATAAGACCCACTATTTAATGGCCTTAGAGAGTAGAACTGTCCATTTTTTGTCAATTTTTTTCAAAAAATGAGGATTTTCGTTTTCAATTTGGCTCATTATGAGTTTGTGCTTTTTATAGAGATCCACTAGTTCTTCAATTTCCTCAGGAGAGGACAATTCTGACAGTAGTTTCTCCCCAATTCTCGCCAACTCCTCAAGTTTTGAGAATTCCGAACCGATTTTTGTTCTTTTTTGAATCTTAGCCTCAATTTTGGCCACTTTCTCATTAATTTGTGCCACTTGTACGACCCATTCCAATTTCCTCTGAGATATCTTGTCAGCAATAATTCTCAGATGACGAGAAATGGTTCTGGCCTTCTTTAATGATTTTTGTAGATCTTGCAATTGAACTGTTTCTCCACCCCTTGCAAGAATATCTTCAATGTAGTCCACAATCTCGGTCAGTCTGGCGAATAATTTAATTAATTTATCCTCGTCGGTAACTTGTGTCATTTCACTCTCAGTCATGCTAGGAATTATATTAAGAAATTTTATTTTTAATAGGTTTTGATTTTAATTCGACAACCTTAATATTTGTTGGACCATTTTTGTCATTTTTCTGTCCAATCTGTCGAATTTTGTTTTAAATTTAGGATTTTCTGATAATTTGGGAAGGCAATCCTCAATTTCTCGCATATTTTCTTGCAATTCTTTTGCTTTCTCATTAAAATTGTCTTTATTTGAACAGCCTTGACAAAATTCGATCAATTTTTCAGCTTTTTCTGTGAGAAAGTTAAATTTCAGCGCAGTCTACAATAATTAGAAAACACTGAAACATTTGTCGGACTCATTTCCTCTAAATTTCCTGACTTTGTTCTATTTTTATATCAAATCAAATTTACAGGCTTAATTTTTCACTGACTCTTTTCAATCGACGTTTAAGTCTGTCGATTGTTGGCGGAATTCCTCTGTTCTTTTTTTCAGTCTTAACAAATTGATTAAATTCTTCAATTTTATTATTTGTTTCATTCAAAAGTGGAAGTATCCCTTTAATTTCCCCGTCTTCAATATCGGATTGTCTCAGTCCTTCGAGATACTCCAGATTTTGGACAATCTCATCATGTAGGCCAAAGACTGCCTCATTCTCAGACCCAGTCTCGCTATTTCCTCTCACTGCAGTCTCGTACAGAGAGTGGCACTGTTAGTAATAGCAGTGGTGGTTACATATGATTTTAAATAGTTGTATTTGTTGCGAAGAGGACTGTCAATTTCTCCGATGCTTTCGTTCAGTGTTCGAAGTGATCTTTCAATAGCGAGGAGATATGACTCTCGATAATTGACTTCTGTCCACATCTCCTCAATCTGATCATGCATTTTGACTAAACCTGATTTATGTCCATTTTTTCATTGTTATTTGAATATTCTCGCAGTTCATGTTCAGTCTGGTCAATCCATTTTGAGAATTCCTTTACTTTTCCTTCAATTACAGCCCATTCCTCTGCCTCCGCTTTAAATCTCCCAGAAATTGCTTTTATCTGTAAAAAACGTGTTTTTGGTCTAAAACCTTGTAATGACAATTTTCCAAGTCAGGTTTGACTCGTTTTAATTTCTCACGTGACTTGATTCCAACATCTTGGCTCAGTGCTTGGTTAATTTGAGTTTCTCTTTGTTTGATATGCTCAATTAGTTGCTAATATGACAATAAAGTAGTACTATTGACTCAGAGTGACGATGATTGGCAGCCTGAGAGGAAGTCGAGGTCAAATTCTCATTTTCCCGAATCCACAAAGCAGCATTAAAGTTTATAAAATTAACAATTTCCCCCAATTCTTGTTCATTAATCTTTTCCCGCTGCCTTTCCGCTTGGATCAAATTCTTTTAACTGTAAGTTATAAAATCGACTTTTTCTTCCTTGATCTGAGAGGAAATGTCTTTACATGTGTTTTCAAGCACGTTTATTCTCGTGTACAACTCATCACTGCACTGTACTCCCCGATAAGCCACTTTTAGCACATATTCCACTCGCTCTTTCAAAGAGTTTAACATTTTTTCACATTCCTGGGAAAATGACAGTCAATACGTTCAAAGTCTTGATTTTTTGGTTTAAACTGTATTTTTCATTTCCAATTCCCAACACTGTGTCCTTCAGAGTTGTCAGATCATTGTCAATTTTATCCACCTTTCGTTCCAAATTCTCGATTTCCTTGCACCTGGAGAGCACTGTGGCCTCATAGTTCTATCGAGTATCCCTGATGTCGACAATACCAGAATATTTGAATGAAGTTCGTTGTACTCCACAGCCACTTTGTCGTTCACAAATTGGGAAAAACCAAAAGCGTTCTTTAAGGTCGACAAAATATCGACAAATTCATTAAAATTGGCCTCGTTCTTACCGAATGCATAAACCAGATTCTGGCTGTTACTCTCAATTATAATTACTGTTAGACTTGATAGCTGTTCCCTCTCACTTCCTGATTTATTTACGATTTCTTCAAACTGCCGACTTGTTTCGTCAATCCAAGAACTCAATTCCTCTTCCCGTGAGTTAAATTCTTTAAGGCTAAAAAGGAATAACCCGAATTGTACCTTTTTATTAATTCATCAATGGAGGAAAGTCGGTGGTTGTATTTATTGGTAAGATTAGCCCAATCTTTTGACTGCAGGTCATAATCTTGTGTGATTGACTGTTTGAGTAAGTTTCCTTTTATTATTTGTTCTGCATTTTCATAAGATTTCGCGAGAATGGAAAAGTAGTTGTCTGCTGAATTTTTACTTTCACTCATTTCCTGTCAAATTCATATAAATTGATATTACGTAACATAGTTCTCTGAGATTTGTTTCGTTTATCAATTCCCCTGTTTTTGCAGAAGGCGGGAATTTTATAATTTTTTCAAATTTTCTTTTTTCGGCAATAAACTGATTTTTCTTGTCAAAATATATTTTGCATGTCTTTTGAACGGTATCCCAATATTCCTTCAACGTCTTTTAAATAACTCTTTGAAGGACCTAACCCTCAATTTAACAATTTGGTCTCTCAATTTCCCCATGTAGACTTGTGCCTTGTCCACAATCACGTCCATCTGCCCCAAACTCCGCTGAAATACGGAATCGACTTTTTGAGCCAATTCACATGCATTTGTGAAACAATTCTTACAATTTGAGCCACAATATCATAAAACCGAAATTTCATTAGCTCTGGATGTTATATCAGCCAATTCGACTCGGTCGTCGTCTCGAATAAATTGTTCTGTCTGACTAATCAATCTCTCGATCTCTTCCCATAGATATTTATCAGCCAAATTAGTTTTCGTCGTCTCATTAACAAATGTTTCTAATTTATCGTGTATTTCAGTGGCTGATTGGAGAAGGGAATTATACTCCGACGTTAGTCTTCCAGTGTCGGTTCTAAGTTCAATTTCTTCATTGGGACTGCTTTTTCTTACAATCTCATCAAGATCTGAATTTCCTCGTTCTATTCTTTTTATCAGCTCCTATTGGCTTAGACACTGTTAACACACGTTTATGGATTTGAGATTTTCTTTGGTCTTTTGGAGGTTCTGTGTAGTGTCATTTACAGCCTCAATTTCTCTCCACATTTCAGATATCCACTGAAGGAACTGATTTGCTTCCACGAGAAGATCACAGTTACTTTTATCCCCCAAATCTCTCTTCTAATACACATTTACATGCTATCAAAATGACTACATTACACATTGCTTCAATTTCGTTTAATCTATTCCGAATACTGGCCAGTTCGGAGTCATCCCTTCCCAACAGTTGGGTAATGGTAACCGAATAACAGTCATTCAACACGGAATATGAATTTGGAATATCCGATCGTATTTTCTGACAATGTTTACAATCAATTAGACCCTCAGTTCCTTGATTTGATCAAATGTGAGTTTTGGTGGTAAATTTTTAATAAAAAATTCCGATCTTTCGATCCAATCCTTCAAATCTTTCATCCTGGCTTCATTTTGATCGATAACTTTAGATATTTCGTCTATAAACCAGTCACATGCTATTATATCACCCAAATATGTTCTATATCCGTCCAATTCTGATTTTTGTTGAGCCATTTCTCTTTGGCTGTCCTCAAATGAGTTTTTTAAAAAGTTAGCACAATCGACAGTCCCTTCCTTAGAGAGAACATCGTAATAGTCCATATTGAACTGTTCCAAACTTATTTTACATTCACTCAATGCCTCTGTCACTTTCTAAATTTGATTTATTCGTTTTAATAAAAAAACGTTGATTATTTTCTCAGAATTGATGAAATCTTGTCTACTCACTGGAGACTGTTTTTTGAGATGTTCAATCTCGGAAGCGGTCGTTTTTAGATTTTGTTTTGTATTGGATAGTTTTTCCATGACTAAGTTGATGATTTGGTTCATTCGCTTTGCATCGGAGAATATGACCTGAGAAAACGTGAAAAAGTGAACTGACTTGGTTCTTCTGTTTCATTTCCTCATATTCTGATACAAGTTGACTTATTTTATCATTTAAAGGAAATAATCCTAAATTTTGTATTTCTATCGACAAAGGATGTAGTCTCTCAAGGGATCTCTTGATTTGCTTTGATTTTAGTGTAATTAACAAACTTGTGAGCTTGAAATCACTTCGGGAAGACAAGAAAGTGGTTTGTGAGAAATATTTTTGGCCTTTGTTTGCAATTGTTCAATTTTTGATTTACATTGATCTAATTCATCGGAAAATTGTGCAATAAGCTGATATGCTTCTTCAATTTTGTTTGAACGTTTTTTGTCCGTTTTGAACTTTTCTCTCAAAAATTCCCATTTTTTGTGTTTTTCAACAATTCTTTGTTTATTTTGTCCAAATTGATCAGTCAGCGTAAGAATCTTTTCTATGGTTAATTCCCCTTCCGTAAAATGTCGTTCAATGTCCTGTTTATAAGATCAAATTAATAATCAACCACTTCTAGATTCCGAGCTGCCTCTGAACTATTCGGGTCGTCTACCATCAGTTCATACATGCTCATTCTTTGCTCGAGAAAGTCTTGAATTTTGTTGAATTTGTCCACTTGTGTGTTTAGAAACTCCACTGACTCGAGGAAAGTCTCCCGTTCGTCAACCTCGTTCTACAATTTATAGATTTTGAACAGACTTTGATCTTTTCTCGAAAAATCTCGAATCTTTTCTCGAGATCTTCAGCTTTTTTAAGTAGAAAGTCATTTTCTGATAATTTTTCTGTGATTTCTCGAGCCAGTTTTTTAATATTGTTGATTTTATGGAATTGCTTGTCCATTTGTCGAGTTAAATCCTTCAAAAATAAATTAAAATTAATATTTCGATACATTTAGATGAGATTGGACTAATTTGTCACTTTTATCTTCTGTTTGGGTTATTTTTATGAAGGAATTTTCAATTTGATTTTCCGAGGCTTCAGCAGTTTCAAAAAGTTGGTTGAGTTTTTCAATTTCGTTAGCAATGCCAAATATTCTGCCAATATTCTAAGAAATTTATTATTAAAACAATTTCAACGTGTTCTTTCTTTATTTTAGACTTTTCTAAATCAATCACAGCTTTAAACGGTTCCTCAAAAACTCTGAAATTGCGTAATTTTGATCGGAAAGCATCCACGGATTGTTTTAGTCCAATCATTGACTTGTCAAGTTGTCCAATTTCTTGATTTATTTTCTTAAAATGAATAAATTAATTCACAGAATAATTAGTTTTGAATTTTTCCATTTCCAATTCTTCCACGTTCCTCATAAGAATATCGTCATCCACGTGGTTTAACATTTCTTGGCAGATTTGATACATGTTCTGACATTCCCGGCCATTTTCAAACAAATCCTGCAAATCCTTTGACTGATTTGTCGTCTCAGCTTCAAGATCTGCCAAATGTTCTCCAAAAAATTTGCAAAAAGATTTGATTGCTAAATTATTTGGATCAGTGTCTAATATTTGTCCTGAAAGTGATATAACGAATGAAAATTCGTTTTTATTCGCATCAATTTCATTCAAAATACCCTTTGAATTGTTAAACAATTTTATTTAACTTGACAATTTTCACACGCCTCTTTCAGGTGATTCAAGTCACAGCCAACCGGTCTTGTCGATCTAACTTTCCTTTGACAAGATGCCAGCCAAGTTTTCAATTCACCAGTTTTTGCATCAAATTGGTTTTTTAGAATTTTATTTGCTTGAAGTTTGTTTTCCTGAGCTTCAATTTTGTCGTAAAATTTAGTCATTTTTGTTTTTAGTTGTAAAAATTGGGACTAATTTGAATGGGAAAATTGGGAATTACTTTAAATGTAATTTTCTCTCCGTTTTTTGTGATCGTTAACGGAATTAAAATTTGCTCAATGTCACAGGAACTGCAAGAGTCCTCCCAAGAGTTAATCTGACTTCCAAATTCCGCAATTTGTCTCCTTGCTCCATCAAAGTCTGATTCCTCCAAAAATTCCGTTTGGTCCCAACGAAAAATCGAAATCTATTTTTAAAATTTGCAGAATTTGACCTCAATTTGGTCACAAAAACTGCTAAAACAGTTCCAAATTTCCAAATTTTTGCAAATTTTGTCGTTTTTTACTTTGATTTTCTGAATTTGATTTTTTAAGTTTTCCAAAGAATCTGACATTTCTACTGACAATTCAATTTTATCAAAAAAATCAAATCTAATTTGAGTTAAATCAGTTTTTAATGTCTAAAAAATACAAAAATTAAATACTTTCAACTCAGAAATGGCCCCTTTCACGTCTCCGTGTTCAATAATTTCATAAATTTGTAATTTTTCATCAAAATGTGTCACTTTATCGAATAATTCGTCGATTTTTGATTTTGTTTTGTGCTCGTTCTCTTCCAAAGCCTTATTTTGTTTAAGCTGCTCTTCAAAGAAGGACTTTGCTTCAAAAACTGCTCTTTCCAGTTCCACTGCCTTGGATTTAAGACCTTCATCCAGCCCAGTGGAGTCCTCCATTAAGGATTTAAGTCTACTTTCTACATCCTGTAAGTCAAAACAGGCTTTCTATATAAATATAACCAAATAGAATAAAATACTTTAAATATTGGTTCATATTTGGCTCGTATTCTGGGATCTGTGATGTTGTAAAGTTCAGGGACCATTATTTCCTTTATTCCTAACAAAACTTGATTTTGTAGTTCTAGTTCTTTTCCGATTTTTTCATTCCTTTTTTGAATATCCTCCAAAGCATTAAGATGGTCGTTAATTTCTTGTTTTTTGATCTCCAGTTGATTTTCTAGTCTTTTTGGTGTCTCGAAGTCCCCGACTTGGTTGGCCATGTCCTTCAATTTGGCAAGGGCAGTCTCGCAGTTCTTTATATATACTTTTGAGTCCTGAACATATGACTTGATATTATCAGACCTTTAAGGCCTGTCTTTGATTAACTTGGTTTTCCAAAAGATCAGGACTAAATTGATGAATTTTTGAAAAAGCATCGTAAAACAAATCCACGTGAGTTCGGAACTCGTTTTCCGCGATTTTAATCACGTGGTTTGAACGAATTCTTTTAATTTATTAAAATTAAATAATAATTAAATAAATTATTAATTATGTTAATTTAAAAAAATAAATAAAAATAAATTTACTTTTCGTTTAGAGAACGTTCTAGTTGAGAAACGGTCTGAAATTGGTTTAATATTTTGTTTTTTAGACCAATGGCCTCTGAAAAGGGAACTTGTAAGCAATCCACGTCCTCAGACAGAAGTTCCAGCTCTTCGTAGGCACCCTTTATGTCGGGTAGACAGTCCTATCAGTCAGGAGTGGACAATACTTCGACTGGATAGGCACTGGTACCACAAAGAGATTCAATTGTTGTCATTTTTCGCGCCAAAAATTCCAATTTGTTAAAAATTTGATTTGATTTTTCACGCGATTCTGAAGCTTTTGACAAATCTTGATTAATTTGGTCAGACAGGGACGAGATTTTTTGGGCCAAATTGTCGATTTTTGACTTTATTTTGTTTGCACATTCGTACGTACAGTGGGGAAATAACTTTTCTGCAAGATTTTCGATAAATTTAACATTTTCGCCGCACAAATTCAAGTTTTCAAGGGTTTTCTGAAATATGATTGAACTTTACTTTTATATTTTCTGGTTTTGTTGACATATTTAAATTTTTTCTTGAAATATCTTCCACTTCTTTCAAATCATTCTCTAACACCACAAAAACATTGTCAATTTCCCTCCAAATTGATTGAATATTCTATTAAATTATTTACTTATAAATACTTTCGTATAATTTAACAAATCATTATAATCATTTTTAACAATTTCTACTGATTCTTTTGTTTCCATAATTTTCTGTCGACATAAATCTGAAAGAAATATATGTTTAGCGGCCTCCTCCACTTCCCTTAGAGGATTCTGCATTTGTCTCTCGACGTCGGGTTGGTCCGTCTGATATAAAAAATATAAAAACTTGTAATTGGGATATTGTAGTACTCAGAGAAAATTGACTGTCGAATTTCTCGTTTCTTGTTTTTAAAATTTTTTGAGAAATTTTTTTCGTTATGTTTGCTATTTCGTCCATTTTATGAGAAAATTCTTGATTTTTTAAATTTTGGACACATTTTTGAGTAATTTTATTAATTTTTTTTTCTTGAATGTTCAATTCGGTTTTACATTTCTCCATTTTTTGCAAGAAATTATCTTCTGAGTAATTTAGGTGTTTAGATAATTCCAATTTAGCATTTTGATAATGATTTTTAAACTCTTCATTAAGGACAGAATGTAATTTTGACAATTTCTAGTATTTTTATTATATTTAATTAAAATAGCTACTTTAAAATTCTCGAATCTTGTTTCGTATTCTTTGTCCTCCACTGGAGTTTGTTCCAGAATGTTCTCTGCTTCTTTTATAGAGGTTAACCAATTATCACATTTATTAATTCTATCAAATATATTAAATAAAATAATTACAATTTAACAGATTCGTCATAATAGTCTTTTATTTTTCCAAAACTAGTTTCCATCAATTGTAATTTGTCATCAAAATCTGCTAAATCAATTCCCGCCTCTTCTAATTTTTGATCCATCAAAGATTTAGTTGCAAGTGTAGAACAACGTGCGACAATTTCAATCAAATCCGAAAAGGTCGTATTGGCCACATCGAGTGAGGCACGACACCCCAAGCTGTTGTCGAGTTCAAAAATATCATTTTTGTCTTGAAATGACATATTGTTGAACTCCTCAAGACTTTTCCAACAATCTTTCAAATTGGCAGCAAAAGTTTGAAAAAGTTCATTAAATTTGTCAACCGAAGGAGTCTCGTCCACGGATTTCTAAAATGACCTTTATTCAGAGGACCTTGTACTTCCGTGGATATTTTTCCGTGAATTGTGACAAGTAGGCCATGATTGACTTTCTGTCAGGATTTTTAACATTAATGTCTAAAACTCGATAAATGGCGGGACCTTCAGGATCGAATAATCTCGCAATAAAAAGGTTATTTTCTGCCACGGAAAAACAGTGTTCCATCAATTCCGTGTTGTCCCTAAAGTTGTCGGGGCCTTCCACCAAGTGGGGAGGGACCAGCGAATTGACAATGTGCAGAAAATTCTTCCCGTTGACCCATGATTTGTCCAAATCCTCAGTTTCCAAGTCATAGGATCTAATTTGAGATCAAACATTGTCTCACTCTCTGATCTGTTTTTTTAAAGCATCCGCGGCAGACCCTCCTGGTTCATAAAACTTGATCTGAGGACTATTCAACACTGGGATCACCTGGAAGCGCAGTATAATGATCCAAAGAAGACCTAAAATAATCGACGGCTTCCCTTCTATGATGCTGCTGGGGATTATATTCACTAATTTGACCTAACACCTAATTATCAGACTTGTTCTTACACTGTGGTCTTGTAGAAATTGGATTGCGTTGCTTAGGTTAATCTGGCTATGAATCCTCAACATATTTGGGTGGTCCTCGACTGGCTGCCGACATTAGTTGACGACTTACGAGAACTTCTCCTGATAAAGCTTGGATTAGTTTGATGAGGATTCTCCCGTCTGCCAAATCTTTGTAAATGTCGGTTACTCGGTCAGGCATTCTCGCCTAGGAAACGTTAATCAACCGAAAATGCTTACGAGTATTAAACGACTGTTAAGCCAGCGAGTAAATGTCTTTTTTTGTATCATTGCGTGATGTTCTATTGGGATAAATGTTTATTTTTTTGACCATTTAGGGTTTCTATTGATACTTTCATGGATTCCCCTTTCCACGTCTGTCTGCTCGAAGTTGATAGGTCTTCTGTAGAGCTTACAACTGATGACACGTCAACTCGAAATTCGGGTTTTTTCATTGTGGTTACCAAGACTACTTAAATTTTATTGTTATTTTGTTTTACAACACAACATTTTTTAATTTACCAAAAATAAGTAAAAAATAATTATCTATCTGTTATTGACGTCTATAGTCGGTTTTATGATTATAATTAACTTAGTTTTGCTTTTGCTAGGCGACTAATAAGTTAGGGTTCGAGGTTTCAAAAAATCATGAGTTTCTTTTTATCTTAATAGTCCCTTCCAGATTCTACAATCGAACAATGTGATAAAATTAAAAATACCGACATCCGGGTTCTCTTCGAAATTTAAAAATTCAAAAAATCCGCAGCAGATTTAACAATCTTAGATCAAAGGTTATTTTAAGGAATACAAATATTTTGTAGGGAATAGTTGAGCCCTTTAATCAAACGACAACAAGATCATCCAGTATCCTAATGAAAATTAATTGGTCTCGATTTTCGAATATCAGTTTATTCCTATACTATAACAATGGACTCATTTTCAAATGAGATCTCATTTAAACGATATCGAGCAATTCTAGGAACAAATCTGTTGCTGATGGTCAAATGCGCAGAAGTTGCCATAATTTAATTAATCTTTAGAATCGTTAAAATAAACATTTTGAAATACATCCGATCTGTGGTGATGATCATTACTACACAAGGATGAATAGAAAAATGGGAGTGCATTGTAGTAAATACAATTATTCAATAGGGGATAAAGTTGTAAATTAATTTTTAATCTTATTAAGGTTCGGATTCCGTTTGTACACAGTTCTGCCAAAAGCAATGTTCTTTATCCTTAGACAAGTTTGTCTACGTCGAATTTTAGGTGAGAGTGAAAAGCATAAATGTACAAAGCATCAGGGTTATGTTTATTATTATCCGAATAAGTGCTTTCGGGCTAGTGTAAGTTATATCACCCTCCCATGCATATTGGAAAAATGGTGACAAGTGAGGGAACCCGGCAACATGCACGACTGAACACTCGACTCATCATCACTGGTTATTGATTCCTGTTCTCTGGTCATAATATGATTCAATTTCTTGTTATGCAGTTGTACCCTACTTGATGCACCTCTACTGTCTACAGTACCATGTGGGTCTCGATTAGGACAACTAGTAATTGTAATAAAGGTCTGTTCATTTCAATGACCCTACTTTGACTGCAATATTTGGGTAGGTGTGTGCTAATACTCGAACTGAACATCTTTTAGATAATTTTTTTAGTTAAATTTATTTTACGGAGACTCAAATTTTATTTTCGTTAAATTTTGTAGTCTAGTGTATTTGTTTTTATTTTATACCTGACCGGTTGTTCCGGTTTTGTTTCAATTTATTTCTCTAATAATAGTTCTTAGTGATATGAAGAAATCGAATATCATGGGCCTTCTTCCAGAATCAAATAATAAAAACAGTATAGTGAATGCAGGAATATAGTTTCTAGCTTTCCACCATTATCGAAGATGTCAATTGTGTCTCCGAGTCTGAATAGGTGTCACGGATCTACCTGAAACAGTATCCTTATCAAAGTTCTTAAATGATAAGTCACACTCACTCGATAAGGATGAGTTACGTGATGCTTTTAAAAAGGAAAGCATCGGTAGGACTGAAAAAAGAAAAGTTTTTAATACGGCTGGTTGAAAAAAGGATCTAGTTGGGCAAATAACTAATAAATTGGAGGAATTACATATTTCAAACACTTTGTTCATTCATTGCATCATTTATCTGCAGGCACTATATGCGAAGGCTCTTAATTTTGAATCCAATTATTTGCATGAATTTATAATTAGTTTTCTTTTTAAATGTTAATTTATGGAATTAATTAAGAAAATTTAACCGGTCCGAAGTGGACCACGCCAACATAATTGACGTTGCGTTGCCTCTCATGATAGCAACGGAGATCAACTGGAGAAGCCACCGGGTCTCACGCGTGTCGTGGCTTTTTAATGTGGCTAAGCGTCCAAGCTTCTTTAGGAAGCGAAGCGATTTCCCACTTATTCCTCCAGTTGTCTCGACCACAATCGGACAGAACACGAATCGATCTCGCAGCGCTTCATATTTTCTCTCCTTCGCCCTCATCGTTTTTTCCGCGGCATACAGTCTGTCCACTGCGCTCCCGGCAATGTTGGACGGGCATAGAGTATCCACACATGTTGCGTCCCAGACTAGGGGTTTCTCCTCTTTAAATGGGAAAATTGTGATCCCATCAGGACGTTTTCCATCTCCTCTGTCAAGCCCGACCGGTTCAAGTACGGCTGGGTATCCTGCAGACTCCAGGGCTCGCTTGACAATTTCGTTGATCGCCTTGTGTCTTGGGAATCGTCCTGCACTTCTTCGACAAGAGAGAGCATGGTGTCCATAACAATCGACGGTGGCCCCACACCGGCATTTGTGAGTCCGGCAAATCTCCAGTCCAAGTCTGGTGCTGATGCCAATGCGGACAGTATTGTCGTCAAGGTGAGTTCCAACACTATCAACGGGGAGTGCATTGATCCAAGCTCCACTCGATTCGCATCTTCCAGTCACTAGACAGGCACGTCTGTGTTGGTTTGACTGGTTCAGAAGCCTCTCGAATTTATCCTCGCAGATGGTCTTGTAACGATTTTTCTGCTCAGGCATCATCCCTCTCGAATGCTCCATCTCTGTGATTTCAGATGATTCAGTTTGGAGTTGGAGAATCATCCTGATCAGCAGTTGGCTGAAGTCCAAAGAGGATAGATATGCGGGGCGAGCCAGATCATTCGGAGAAAGGATTCCCAGTCCGCCCAGGTTAACGGGTAGGGTCGCTTGGTCCCACCCTTGGTCGTTGAATTTCACATTCGTAATGCGTTCAATTGTGGTCCGAAAGAGACAATCAATGTTGTCGAGCTGTTGCGTTTTCAGGTAGCAGGGTGCACCCCGAAGAACGTAATTTAGTTTCTGTGCTGTATTCCAATCTCTAATCACTCAAATTGAGGCGTTTTTTAGCAGGAATAGGGAGGTATGTGCGTCTAGCAACTCCAAACGTCTGAAAGTTGTTTTTAGTTGATGTTCTTTTGTTATTAAAGTGTTACTGATTCCTGCATCAGTGAGAGGGCATCCAAGTATTTCTAGTTGTTCTGGTTTGGTTTCTGTGGCTTTAGGGATGATCTCTCTGAATGTTTCAAGAATCAGGTCCCATTTAGGCTGCGAAAATCCAAAATTGATTACTTCGCACTTATTGGTGTTCAGGGTTAGGCATAGGGATTCCAATTGGGCTATCAGACTTTTTAGGCAATCTAGCACATCCTTCGGCTGGCCGCCCATTGTGCAATCATCCAAATACCATACCCTCAGAGGAGTCGAACAATATTTGGTGACACGGGCAATTCCCAGGCTAAACAAGGCAGGGCCCAATGGGTTTCCTTGTTGGACTCCAGAATACGATGGGATGTGATATTGGCCGTGCACCATCTCGATGGTTTTCCATAAGAGCTATGAATATAGCTGTACACTGATGGGTAATGTGTGAGGCAATCCTCCAGAATTGTGTCACGTCGTATCGAGTTGAAGGCGTTTTTAATGTCGATTTTGACGATTACAAAAGGAGTGTCCTCGTTCTCTTCAGTGAATGTTCGGACAGCATGAACTGCCGCTTCACAACCCCCCGGTGAACCGACCCCAATTTGGGCTGGTTGTAATTGTGTTATCAACGTAGGCAGGATTGCTCTGCAAACAAGCTTTGAGGCCAAACGACGAAAGACCAGTCCAACAGCAATAGGGCGTACTCCCCCTCCCTTCTTGTCGAATGCGATTAGCTTGGCAGAGAACATTACATGTCGGATTGTTTCTGGCAATGTCCCTGATAGCATCCTGTTCATTAGTTTGGTGATGGCCAGCAGGAGCCGGACCCCAGAATTGCCCGTGTTGCGACCAATAAGATCTTTGAGGTGGCCCGGACGGAGCCCATCTAGTCCACCACTGCTGCTCGATACAAAGGAGAGAATCCCATCTTTTACGTCTTCTTCGAAGATAAGTAGATTGGGTAATTGTCCCGGGCAAGGAGGAATCCGATGGTCGTCCGGGGGACTTGAGTGACGTTCAACAAGTGATGCATAGGATTGTTCAGACGGCTCAATTATACGCTGTTGGTCTGCCAGAGTCCTCACAGCAGCACGTATTCCACCTTCCAAAAGTTTTCGACGGATCGCACTTCGTAGTCTCTGAGGCTTTTCTGAGTCTGCGAATAGGTTCCTTGAGAAGAATGTGCGGACGTTCTCCTTTATTAATGACGTAAGTGATTTCTCTTCTTTTCCCCTCCTATGGGGTATGCATAGTGTGAATGGGGCGAAGCAGAATAGTCGTAACCAATCTTCAGAGTCGTCCGAAGAAATTGCCTTTTCGATACACTCACATAGACAGTCCGCGACAGATATACGGGCAGCTTTGGGAATCCTGATCAGGAGTCTACGTGTATGTGCCAGGCTTGATATCAATTCAAGTATTCCCTGATGGTCTAGTGGGGCATGTTTGGAAGGGTAGCGTATGGGAGAGTTTGTCGCATTCGCTGGTTGGAGACATGCCCGACGAAGAACCTGTTATTTTTTGAAAATATCAGAATCGATAAAATTTGAGGATGAGCGATCAGAAACCAGGATAATTTTGCTGGAGATTCCAGGAACAAAATGGACACTTTTTGATTAAATCCTCATAACAAATATGTGTTGCCTTGAGACACGGAGAATTCTCCGTTATTCCCAGCGGCTGCCTGTGCCGGAAGCTCCGTTGGGTTTTACAAGTTAAGTCGTCATTGAGATGTCATCATAGCCAGATTGGATTTCATGAGTTTAATAGGGTTAAAACAGTCGCAAACAACCGAAAAATATATTAAAGAACAAAGTTAAATGTTAACTAGGGTAAGTGGCAAAAGAAAACTTATAAGACAAGGACTCAAAATTCACGATTAACTAGAATAATTAAGTTCCGTGTTTTCTCTTGCAAAGTTATCTTTGTGCGGCAAGCAAAAAAGGCATCTCGATTTGGGGTGTGCGAGTTGTCGTATTGGGAAGGGTTATTTTTCCTGCAAATAGAAAAGTAACCAATGCTTCGAAATACTAACAAAAACACTTTAATACATTTTTCGTAGTAACAAAACAGATAATGACAATTCGACCAAAATCTCTCAGATAACAAATAATTTCATTATCTCCTGCGTGAAACAATAACTCCAGAAAAGCTCTCGTTTTTAACTACCAATATTGGTAAAAAGGTTGGGATGGAGACCTCACAACCAGGAAGCCTTGCCTTTTTTGGCGTTACTTCTTTTTGGACAATGTTCCCGACGAAATCAATTCTTTTCAAAACCGTCTACGTACCAAAACTCTGCTTAGGGCTTTCACACCAGCAATGGCAGCAGCGTCTTGCTGGATACTCGATCACTGACCAATCGGAGATTTCATTAAGGCCAATTACGATGGCAAAACTAAATCAGCTCTCGACACCATGGGCTTCATTTCGAAGTAAGGATAGGCATTCCAGGAATTCTTCTCCAGCTTAAGTGACCCTTTTGAGCCAAAGCCTTCACAACGAAAGGGACCCGACTTGATTGGGAGTCACGTATCAACGGTTCTTATGGAGACACTAACTTGCTTTTGTCTTGTTCAAAATGCTATTACTTCCTCCACGTTCCAACACTCAACATTAAAAAATGTGATTTGTCCCTCTTTGAGTTTATCTTTTACGTCAACATTAAGGAAATAAGTTTCTTCCTCTTCGTTTTTCAAACCGACAATTTCTTTTACTTTGAGGAATTAAAGAAACTCATTCCAAATTTGGCTGTTTTCTCCTCTAACAAGTCAAAGTATTGGCGAAATCGGGTTCTTCACGAACTTTTCGCGACTCCCCTTCATTCCGCATCAGACCGATCTGGACAAACCATGAAATGTGCCTTTTGATGCAATGCGTGATCCTGTTAGAGCACACTACCTCACAACAGTACAACAGGCTCTGACTGCTTTGCTGGAGCCTGAGAACGACGATTCTTTGTTAGGGTAAGTTGATTTCAATATGCCTAATAAAAAACTGTTTTCTCGTCTAAGAAGCAAAACACTCAATAAAAATTAAATTTTGAATTAGAAACGAACGTAGTAGGTGAACGATGACACAGCCAGATACCAATTTAATAGTCAACCCTATAATTAGTCAATATGTGCAGTAAATTATGAAAAACAAAAAGAAAGACTATTGGCAGGCTTTCCAATTTTGGTTGTGTAGCCGTTTGTATTGTCCTTTTTTGATTGCATTTCTTTGTATCCTTATTTCAGCTATCTGGAGCATCATTAAGATATGGCTCTGATATTTATACTGTTTATAGGCTACTAGGTAGAATGTAATTTTTTTATTTACAAAAACAACTAACACCGAAAATCGTTAAGTTCCAGCGGCGAGGACGCAGTGTGCGTTGCCCCGAACAATGGCCAGGCCGATGCGCTGGCGGAACCAGAGGCCCTCTCTCGAGTCCTTGAGCCTCCTCCCGATGGACTTCCCGACCTCTTTGAGGAACGAGTCAGTCTCCTTTCCTGCAACTCCAGCGGTCTCCAGGGCGATTGCCGTAACGCGGTAGCGGTCCGCGAGCGAAGAATATTTGTGTATTTTGATCTTTTCGGCGTGGTTTGCAGCCGAACAAGGGTTTGCCGCAGAAGAATGGATCCTCGATTTCGAAAAGGTATCCACAACGGTGACATCCCATACGAGGGCCTTCCCCGACGAGTACGGGAATATTGTCATCCCGTCAGGCCTTTTGCCATCTCCCCGATCGAGTCCGACTAGGTAGAATTGTGTTTTAATTAAAATAATGTTTTTTTCATTAATAAATTATTTTAATTTTTAGTTACCCAATTATTAATAAAAAACCTAATAAATTATGGCACGTGTGAGCACGCTATTTACATACCTTGTTGTCCTGTTACATTAATGATCATCTTTGTTTTTTATTTAATTGGATTAGAAGGAATATTTTGCGATGTAGTTTCTTTTAATGGATAAATTATCTGAAATTTCATCATTTTGTAATATTTGCGAGTTTATTCTTTCAATCTGTTTATTCCACTTAATTTGAAATCTTCTTTATCTATTGAATTTTACGCTATTTTTTGATAGAAAGTTCTATTCTTTTCCTTTATATTCTTATAGTAGATTTTTATTTATTTGTTCCTGGATTTTTTTTAAAGCGTGAGCTGCTTTTTTAAATTTTTCAAAATATTCTTTTCATCTTTATCTAAAAATAATAAAATAAAGCATTACCTTTGTTCAACATAAACGTGTTGTACCCTTTACTTCTATGAAATAGATAAAAATGGGTTTTCTTCGTGGAAGAATGCAAGCTTTTATTATAATTGTACACTACCAAGTCCAAACATGAAATCCATTCTTTATTTTGATGTATGAAAAGTTTTTTTGTAACCAACGAGTTAACGTTTGGTTACAACGTACTACTTGGCCCTGCGACTGAGGATGCCTTGGACGACAAAACTTTTGTAAAATGTTAAATTCTGTGCACAAAGAATTTACTAGTTCATTTTTGAACTCTTCTTCGTCGCTACTCTTAGACTCTTGATTCTCTTGTAAACAGTTTTCGTTTATATCTTGATTTTCTGTGCATTCGATATTTAAAAAATCTTCACTCATTAAAAGATCGAAAATATCAGTTCTTTCAATTTCAGTGTCATAATGTTCAATTAATGGATTTTTGTGACTAGATTTATTTAAAATCTTAAAACAATTTTGAATGGCTTCATACGTCACCCAACGCATATTAAAAAACAAAATTGCATCTTTTAATGTCAATTTTTTGTATGAATTGTATAAAGAAATATTTTCAGTCTCCAGCAAATCAGTTAAGTACTGTAGCTTTCTTTTCATGAAGTGAGTCTTGAAGGTTTTTATAATTCCAATATCCATTGCCTAAATGTAAATTCAAAGTTAAAATACCTGAATTTTCAATTGAGTCTAAATTTGGACAAATCTCTGAATTTTCAAAATTAATGATAATCATAACCTGCATCAACAGTGTTTATTCCATAATCTCTCGATATCATTCGAAAGGACTTTGATTTGAAATGAGTGTACAGCTTTGTTATAACAGAACACTGCTTTTTCGAGAATTTCCAGCCACTTTTTTCATGTGTGTCTACCATTTTGAAGAGTTTTCGGATGGTTTGATTAAAACGTTCTACAATCCCCTGGGATTGTTTGGTCTTCCATGTATCTGCTTGAATTCTGAAACATTATCTGATTGCAAAATTTTGCAAGGTCCATATAGGTAGAAAAGTGATTTTAAGTTGTTGCATACTTCTTTTGAAGATTTATGAAAAAGTGGTCTGACAAATGCAAATTTGAATAAATTGTTAAAAGACCTACTACTAACGTACTATAAACATCGATGACTGTTAAAAGGAGGGCAAATCTATTGGTGATATTTGGGATAGACTTAGTGAGTTTTGTCACATACTCACCATATGATGGTTTAGATGGGTCAACTGCATTATGTCTAAACCCGAGTAAATGGGGATGTCAGGTTTGATCCCACTAACACGGACTTGTGTTCGCCCACGACGGAAACATATAGATGATTGCTACTTTTATTGCATTGTAAAGCCAAACAATCTCTTATTATGGTACAATATCGCCCAAAATATCCACGAAAGGCACTTGCTGAAGTTTTTTTGGGATTGTGGTCTAATGTGTTTTCTTCTTGGTTTCCTCTGATTTTTTTGATTTTTTCAAGAATTTCTTTGCTAAGCTTCAAAATACGCATAGTTCCACGCATTTTTTTATTGTATACATATAGCCTCTAAACAATTTTTTTCCCTTCTTTGTTAGATAATGTTATCTCCATTTTGTCACTTATTTTTGCGGCATGCATAATATTTAAGATACGATATTAAGATTAAGATACGCCTTGAACCTGATTAAGCCAAAAAGATTTATCAAAGCAAATAAGCCAATTCGAAATTGATTTTGGAAAAGCGATTATTTCAAGACGGAAAAAAGTCAAGTTCGTTAACGAAATTACGGGCTTTACTTTTTTTCCATTTTGCGCAAAATTTCGAAAATTTATATGGGAAAAAAATATTGAAAAATTGATAAAAATTAAGAGTTGCTATTATGGCTATAAAGATACAATATAAATTAAACAAAGACGACTTGACTTTTTTCCACTTGACCTTTATTCCGCTTGACTTTCCTACCGCATACCAGATTTAACAAGTGCCACGCGGCTCGTCAACATGACATTTTAAAAGACAACTTAAAAGAAATTATTTGTCACAAATTTTTTTAAGAAACAAGTTTTGAATCAGAAACCGTTCCTTATGGTGAGGAAGAACACCGGTTAAAAGTTCTTGTTTTCGACTTTAGAGTCAATGCTGGATGGTTTTCCCCAAGCTGTCGCAGTCACGTTGCACGTCTTTTTATCAAAAAATGGATTGTCGTTTCAATTAAAGACAGCAATGAAAATATTCAATACCTACGTAATTTTGCGATCGACAGTAACAGGAACCAAGGTCGATATGACAGTTCAAAGAAACCTTACAGATGCAGATATCAAGAGTCTCGTGTCAAGTTTTCACTAAAAAACGATGATATTTCACCGAATTTCCAGGATAATTTTTTTTTAAGAAACAAGTTTTTAATCAGAAACCGTTCCTTATGGTAATGGCGTGATTGGTCACATCGGTTGAGGTGGAGACAACCCTCTATTTTCAATGTCTGATATAACACAAGCAAAACAATCATATGAACTGTCTATTATGTCTTTCAATGTAAGAGGCCTTAAATCGACTTGAAAACAACACGCATTGAAGAAATACAGGATCTCGGTTGGATGTCTACAAGAAAACAAAGTGAAACTCTGGGATGACCAAGTCGATGGGGACTATCGCCTTATTCTGCTGCCCTCTAAAATGCAGGAACTATGGCCAAGGCTTTGTGCCACATAAACACTTATCTACTTGTATTCATCGATGCTGGATCGAATATCTGTACTACAAATAAGTACCGAACGCAAGTCTGGAATGCGTATATCATTAATGTTTATGCTCCTCAAAGTGGTAGGATTGCCAAGAATCTCGACGAACTAGACTCCTTTTACGAGGAAGTAGGTAGGACACTCACAAGTCTGGAGGATTCGTCCACTCTATTCATCGCGGGGGATTGGAATGCCAAAATTGGCATCCGCACACTTTCCGGGGACTCTTCTGGTCCATTTCTGTGAGACCTTTTCACTATTTTTGTGTATCACAACTTTCATCCACGTTGCACGCACATCGGACCACATGGACTAAAAGTAGAACAAATGGGGTCGGTGAAACTACATAAATCTACAACCAAATCGATTATATTCTTTGTCGACAGGCCAATAAGGCTGCCTTATTTGACTCCCGATCATATGGAGAATCTTGGGTTGACAGTGATCACAAAATGGTCGTTGGACGTTTCAAGAAACACCATGTGCCCCTCAACGCGCGAAGACGCCCATTTGCTACAAGGAAAAGATATATCGCGGAAAAACTGTTGTACTCCTCCCTTACTCGGGAAAACTATCAAAAATTATTGGGGAGCTATATCTCTTGTATAGGAACGGGTCTCTCCTCGATGAACACATGGGAGTCCATTAAGAATGGTATCCATACTGCTGCTGACGAGTCCATTATGAAGAAACCAAATAATAATCAGTCTGGAAAATGTTGCCACCCGGGCGGTAATCGTTGAGCAAAAGGATCTAAAGCAGGGGTGTCAAACATGCGGCCCTCAGCGTACTTTGCCAAACATAAGTGCGGTCTGATTTAATGGCTATAAAATGCAAAAAATTATTTTTTATTTTTTTACATTTAATTAAATTTTTTAATTGTATTTTTAAATCGTGTTTGTTAATGTCACGTGCTTCTTCTGGAATAAAAAAGAAACGGTGCTTGAAAGATGAACGGAGAGTGTTTCAAGATAAATGGGAACTTCTCTATTGATATGTAACAAGTTTATCGATATACCGAAAGAATACAACCTAAAGGGGCATTATCAATCTAATCATTTATCATAAATTTATTTCGAAGGTATTAAGTTGCTTATTAACCAAGAACGTCCAATGCGTGTTTCAATGCTAAATGAATTGCGAAAAAATTTATCTGCGTTAAAAACTCATTTCAAAAAAATCATAATCGAAGTACTGCATTAGTCACTGGAAGCTATGAAATCAGCAGAATGCTTGCAGTAAATGGAAAATAATATTGTGATGGTGATTTCATTAAGCAATGCCTTGTAAAAACAGCGAATATTATTTGTCCAGACGACGCCCACTTGTTTAAAGATATTAACAAGAAATACTGTTGCCGAACACATTAATGAAATGGCATTGAATTTGAAACACCAATTAAAGTCTGATTTGTTAAAATTCGAATATTTTTCAATTGCAATCGATGAAACAGTTGACGTCGTTGGAATTGCACAATTAGCAATCTTTTTTAGAGCCTGTGATTCAGATTTTAATATTTATGAAGAGTTTCTCGAACTGGTACCAATGCACGATAGTTGCAAGTAAAGATATCTTTATAAAACTGAGCTTTAGATTCTAAAGCTCAAAATCGAAAACAAGAACGATCATAATAACAAACAGGCACTGAAGAGGGGACGTGCCAGAATACAACGACTCATTAAGAAACTAAACCGTCAGGCAACTCTGGAGCCGACTGTAGACACTCTGGAAACCTTTCTAAACGAAATGAAAGGGCTCAAGGACGGCGCACAAATATTTCAAGCCATGCTTCTTCTCAAAAGAAGAAAACCCACCAAACTCAAAATTACCGATGGCATGGGAAAAACCATCTACAAGCCTGCTGAGCAAGCCGAAATAATTTCTGATCACTTCGAACATCAATTTAATCTGAACACTGACGATATTGACCCCCTTACATGCATATCAGCACCTCTCAATAAGCCAATCGCAGTTGAGGAGGTCATCCAAGCTGTTAAGAAGCATAAGAATTGTCGGGCAGCTGGAAGTGACAATATCAATGCAGAACTGATCAAGTATGCTCCAAAACTACTCATGGAAAAACTGACGACCTCTCTCAATTAAATGTTCGCAACCATTGACCTACTCCCATTGGGCTCAGGCACACTCATCCCGATACAAAAAGCCAACAAAACCTCAGTACTGTGATACCACTAAACACTCTGAGAAAACTCTTCTCACTCGTTACACTCGGCCAGATTCCGGAAGCAGAATTGGTTCTTTGAACTGAATCGGCGTTGTTTCTATCGCACTTTAAATGATGAAAGAAAGAGTGCAGAGTTTATGTTTAATGACACTGAATGGAAAAACAATATGGAGTAAAAATGAAGTAGTGATAGTGTGTTACAGACTAACAAAAGAGTGACATGGACACAGGGTACATTTGCAGAATTTAGTAAAGAAAGCATCCTTGAAATAATTAAACAACTCCCAGACTGGAGAGTTAGCGGATGTGATGGGGTGTATAATTTCTTTATAAAAAAATTACATCAAGATAATAATGGTGAATACACACCGGATGAGTGGTTCTACACTGGAATCACATATCTCATCCCAAAGAAAGATATTTGTCAAATACCCAAAGATTTGAGACCAATTACTTGTATGTATAACTTATATAAACTTGCCATATAATCTGTGGTGGAAACTCAGCCTACTATAAGGCAATGAATAGGAAAGAAAATGGACACTGACATTTCGCCTGAAGCAAAAGTCGTAAAACACAGCCTGTGATATCTTTGATGCTTTATGCAAGTTCAAGACACATAATTGATTGTCGCTTTGAAGCCTTTCAAGTCCGTTTGTGGCCCAAAACTACATTCGCGTTATTTTCGAATGCACGTTGAAATACGGTGTTGAACTTTAAGATGGACAATACATACTTATTCTGATTAATGATGTAACAGCTGCGTTATTGGATCAATAGAAAATACGAATTTAGTGTCGGAGACAAAGTTTAGATAAAAAATTATAGATAGGTTCGAGTTAAAAAAGATTATGGAACAAACCCTTCGTTGCGGTTGGATAAATTACCATTCAAATTAAAAATAAAATAATATTTTGAAAAATTTAAAAAAGCAGCTCACGCTTTTAAAAAAATCCAGGAACAAATAAATAAAAATCTACTATAAGAATATAAAGAATAGAACTTTCTATCAAAAAATAGCGTA
The DNA here is from genome assembly GCF_006345805.1 of Octopus sinensis. Classification (NCBI taxonomy): domain Eukaryota; kingdom Metazoa; phylum Mollusca; class Cephalopoda; order Octopoda; family Octopodidae; genus Octopus; species Octopus sinensis. Next base: position 555,113 of record NW_021831284.1, on the reverse strand, counting down.
AAATTCAATAGATAAATATAAAGAAGATTTCAAAATAAGTGGAATAAACAGATTGAAAGAATAATCTCGCAAATATTACAAAATGATGAAATTTCAGATAATTTATCCATTAAAAGAAACTACATCGCAAAATATTCCTTCTAATCCAATTAAATAAAAAAACAAAGAACGATCAAATAATGTAACAATACAACAAGGAATGTCAACAACGTGCTCACACGTGCAATAATTTATTAGGTTTTCTATTAATAATTGGGTAACTAAAAATTAAAATAATTTATTAATGAAAAAAACATTATTTTAATTAATTAAAACACAATTCTGTTTGTTTTTCATATTTTTTTGATAGAATACAGTGGGGCAAATAAGTCATTGAACGCCTATTTTTATAATGATAATTATTTTTGATAGCTTTTATAATTTTTATAATGTAAATCGTGTATTCTTTTTAACCCATTCTTTATTAGAGCAGAGGACTGCATTAGAAGTCTATTGAGCAGTTTCTTGGAGAAGTACTATCAACAAATCAACTCAAAACAAAAAATCCCAAATAGTTCCGGAGTCTAAAATTTTTTGCTTAAAAAATTGACTTATGTCGAAGCTTAAAAGATACTTGGATCTCCTAGATAGAACTCTACTGAAAGAAATAATAAGAACCATTGAAAAACACTTTGTCAGACAACTCAAACTGAAAAAGAACGTGATTGGTTACGCCAATCAAAAATGTTCAATCCAAAATACCCCAAATTTTGGACAGCATACAGTAAAATTACCAGAACCCAAACAAAGGCCGGGAGAATGCCTGTCGATCCGAGGGGAGACAACCGAACTCTTCCGCAATCAGCCTGTCACCTTGGTCATGAATGCTTTGGCCAACTACTATCGTCCCTCCGCACTTGTCTTTGTCAAGTACACACGACTGATGTCAGCGACTGATGTCAGCGATTCTCGAATCCCATATTCTATCAACCGTTATTGAATCTGATTTTCGTATTAAACATTCCAAACTCATCCGTTTTTTGACCAGCCTCACAATGTTGGACAGCTACGTCGGCTTGTTTTTTGCCAAAAACTTTTTTGCCCTTCGCAAATTGCTTTACTCTCTCAAAAGCGCACTATGGTTTCTGCATAAAAACATCATAACTGATTTTGGAAACTTCCTATCAATATGCAATGTTGAATTTGATTCTCCTTATACGCCACGGAAGCCTCGGACTTTGGTACCGAATGATGTCGCACTACTTGCGTACCTTTCGTGACTTTCTTTATGCCAGAAACTCATGGGCACAGTTCTTTTAACTGACTTCAAACATTACGTGCATTTCGAGTTATCATCGGCGTCCCTGAAGTGGCACTCGTTTGGTCTTGAAACTCTGGACCTTCGGCAAAGGCAATTTACTTAGGACGAAATTCGCCTTGAATCGCGTATTAAGTCATTCCGCGCATTCCTCGATCAACATCGCTTGGGCTGCTTTGAGACATCCTGTCGTCCCCACAGCAGTGCCTGTTTAAATGCCACTCCACTGCCTCATGAAACTTATGGACAATGAGTCGGTTAGGAGAGGGGTTTGGAGATTGTCTTGTTTGATGCTCGCCGATCCACTCCTTCCCTGACGTTAGCGAAAGGCGATGGACTACACTTTCTCGATGGTCTACAGTGCCAGAGAAGAGAAGGAAGGAAGAAGGGGAGGAGGTTCGTAGAGTGCCATTCTCTGTTCACTTAAAAGGCTCTGGACTTAAATAGGCAATTAATTAGTTTCTTTTTATTAATAATGTTAGTCTTGTCATTAGTAACGTATAAACCTCTCTTTTAGTATATTTAATCTATTAAATAAAGAATGATTGATTTACCTCGACTCGAATATTTGAAATAATGTTAATTATTTCAGCAGCCAGATAGAATGGGGACTTGTATTCATTCAGCCGCCACGATGTGTTCATTCCGAAATGTTTTTTAATTTGAACCTATCCACTTTTTTATCTAAACTTTATCTTTAACAGTAAATTCATATTTAATATTGTGAATATTGATTTTCCTATTCATTGTTTTTGGGAATTTTAAAATTAGAATCGCTTAAGCATAAATTCTAAGTTAAAATAGTTGAATTTTCAATTGAGTCTAAATTTGAAGAAATCTCTGAATTTTCAAAATAGCATAGATTTCTTAGAGAGACATTCTTGAATCCTGAATCATTATCTAAGTGTAAGTTTTGCAAGGTTCGTATAAGTAAAAAAACGAGAAGTACTATCGGTGCACAAACATACAAGCATACTTAATTCAAATCCATAGTCAGAGAGAATTTGTAGTAGTTTTACAAAAATATCTTTACTTTTAGTAAAATAGGATGATTGGAGGAAATGGTAAAATATTGTGCCAATGAAACAGTGGTGACTGTCTCCAGGTCATTAGCCTCATCAATGCAGGTGTGGATTGTCTGCGAGTAGGAATGAAATCTGCGGAATGGGGTCACTCGATGCCTTGGATTTGACCAAAGACGTCCAGACTCGATATTTATTGTTGGGGTATTACGTCATTTTAGATACGGGTCATTCATTAAAGTGACTCAGAGTGTGTCGGGGACAGTCGTAGATTTTTTAGAACTTTTTATAGTAACAATCCACTGCACATATTGACTAATGATAGGGTTGACCATCAAATTGGAAATCAAAATTTTAATTTATAAATAGATGTCTTTATCAAGTTATAATATTTTTTAATAATTTAAAATTAATGATAATAAATAATTATATTTGAATTGACCAATCAGAGAGCAGCACGTATATTCCTACGTGTCACTTGTTGTTGACTATATAAGCGAAATTTGCGATAAATTACAGTGATGTTGTCTTACCTCTTATTTTCCTCATTATTATGGACTTTATCATCCTCCTCTAACAAATCTTCTAACATAGTGATAGGAATAGACTTGGGAACAACTTATTCATGGTAATAAACTCCATCCAATATTTCCTAGTGTTGGAATATATCGAGACGGAAAAGTAGAAATAATGCCAAACGAACAAGGAAATAGAATCACTCCATCCTACGTAGCCTTCACAAAGACAGGGGAAAGACTGATCGGAGACGCAGCAAAAAACCAAGTGGCTTTAAACCCAGAAAACACAATTTTTGACGTGAAACGACTAATGGGCCGAAAGTACACGGATTCAACAGTCCAGAGCGATATGACTAAATTGCCCTATAAAGTTATAATTTATAGTTTAAAATAATAGCTAATAAACAAAAATGACCGTCTTTATGTTCAAATTGATGAGAAATTGTACACCCCTGAGGAGATTTCTGGAATGGTGTTATCAAAAATGAAGGAAATCGCGGAAAAGTATTTGGGACAGGAAGTTAAGGAGGCCATTGTGACTGTGCCTGCATATTTCAACGACGCTCAAAGACAGGCCACCAAAGATGCAGGAACCATCGCAGGATTGAATGTTTTGAGGATAATAAACGAACCAACTGCGGCGGCTATTGCCTATGGAGTGGATAAGAAAATGAAAGAAAGGAATGTTTTGGTCTACGATTTGGGAGGCGGGACCTTCGATGTGACACTTTTGACCATCGATGAGGGGGTATTTGAAGTGTTGGCCACAAATGGGGACACTCATTTGGGAGGGGAGGACTTTGATCAGAACGTGATGGAATATTTCATCAAAGTTATCAAAAAGAAGTCAGGGGGTGATATTCGTTCGGATTTAAAAGCCATGCAAAAACTGAGAAGAGAAGTAGAAAAGGCAAAAAGAACGCTTTCCTCTCAACATCAAGCGACTCTTGAAATAGAAGACCTTTTCCAACAAACTGACTTTTCTGAAGTTCTGTCCAGAGCTCGATTTGAGCAATTGAACATTGAACTATTCAAGAAAACGTTAATTCCGGTCCAAACAGTACTCGATGATGCTGGACTTAAAGCTTCGGATGTGGACGAAGTGATTCTTGTTGGCGGATCAACCCGAATTCCTCACATTCAAGCATTGGTCAAGAATTTCTTCAACGGAATGGAGCCAGCCCGAGGAGTTAATCCTGACGAGGCAGTCGCATTTGGGGCTGCCATTCAAGCAGGAGTGCTTTCTGGTGAGGGTTCGGACATGGTCTTGCTGGATGTGACACCCCTTTCACTTGGAATTGAAACTATGGGAGGAGTGATGCACAAACTAATTCAAAAAAATACTGTCATTCCCACAAAACGTCAAAATACGTTTACTACAGCTGTGGACAATCAGCCGGGTGTTGATATCCTTGTGTTTCAAGGAGAGAGAGATCAGACCAAGTTCAACAAGAAGATTGGGAATTTCCACCTTTCAGGAATCCCGCCCGCCCCTCGAGGAACTCCTCAAATTGAGGTCACTTTTGAAATTGACGTGAATGGGATTCTCACAGTCAGTGCTGTTGACAAGTCCTCAAACTCTTCTCAGTCCCTTGTCATCGATTCAAGTGCTGACCGTCTTTCGAAAGAGGAGATTGATAAAATGATCAGGGATGAGGTCGAATTTGCTGAGGAAGATCGTCTGTTCAAGGAAAGGACTGAATCCTTCCAAAGATTCGAGGCTTCTGCCTATCAGCTCAGCGCACAGTTGAAAGATGATTCAAAATTGGGTGGGAAATTGAGTGTTGAAGACAAAAAAACTTTGGAAACTGAAGCCACTAGTGCTTTGGATTGGCTTAACTCGAATAGAAATGCTTCGGCTGATGAAATCAAAAAACGTCTTTCTGAATTCGAGTCTGTTGTTCATCCTATCACTTCCAAATTTGCATCCGCTCAACCTAATCCAGCTTCTGAAGAACTTTAGTTAGTTTTCTTGATTGTTCAATATATGGCTTTTAATTTTTTATTTGATTCTCGGTTTAGTTTTTGCACTTTTTTGTAAAGTAAATTGATCATACAATTTAAGATATGTTTTGAAGTCTATTTATAAATTTTGTGTATGATTAATTTGGGAAAGATTTTGATATTTTCCTAAGTATTGTCCAGACTCATTTAATTTTATACTAAATCGTGAACATTTTTTTAATTTTCTTGGTTTTTGAATGATATTATTCCTTGTCTGTATTTATAGGAAATTTTTTTAATTAATGTAATTTATTATCAAGATTTCGAAGGAACTCGCTTTTGATATAAGCAACAGACTTTTTCGACTAGCGTTGTTTTTTCGTACTATTTTACACGCTAGAAAGTAAATAAAAGTTCAAATGCATAAAGAGTTCTGATGTGCCGATTACTGATATATTCGTGTTAATGATACAACAATTAAGTACATTTCATTGATTGTTTTAATAATTATGTTTCCGTTAAATTTTAAAAAATTTTCTTTAGAAAATTGATTTTAAATTTCGACTTTTTTAACAGAACTTTTTTTTGGTTTAAAAAAATTTTACAACTGAATATAATTAATTTTAATTTACCTTTATAATTTATTATCTTAAATACAAGAGCACCAATAATTGTCATAGTGATTATAAACCTAAATTAATATCAATGACAAATCAAACTTTGGTTACAAAAAGAATTACAGTCTACAGAAATGGAGATTCCTTCTATAAACATAAAATCGTTGTCAATCCAAGACAGATCAGGAACATGGATATACTCCTAAATAATCTTACAGAACGCATCCTGCCTATTTGGGGATGTGTTCGGAAAATAATGACCCCGATAAATGGTCACCAAGTAAAAAAACTTTCTCAAATTGAAAATGGCAAAGTTTATGTTGCTGGAAATATGTCTAAGTTTATTAAAATTGAGTGCTAACATATATGTAATCGTAATTATAGATACCATATAGAAGACCAAAAACCTCAGCCTATCAATCCTGTCAGAATTCAAAAATTACCAAAAGTAAAGTCAATTTATTCATGACCAGATTCCTAAGCAATACCAAACCATAAAAAGTCGAATCAACGTACCAGAACAATTTCCAATTTTGATTTAGTAAATGAAAATATATATTAAAGTGTTCATGAAAACGGAAACAGTATCCGAACACCTTCAAAAGTTATTTTACGGGGAAGTTCACAAAAAAGTCTTGAAATGTGTCTTGATGCAATTAATGAAGAAATAAAAATGAGAACTGGAGCTGTCAGAAAGTATATTATTTATGTTAATTCAAGAATCTATTCTTTATCGGGAGAAATAATAAATGATGTAGACAAATTAACTTCAAACAGTCACTATGTGGCAGTAGGTTCAGAGAAAAAATTTGTAAATTGTAACTACAGAACTGAGAAAACACAAATAAATTTTTCTACATTCATAACCAAAGCGTAATAAAATATTGATTTATAAGTTGAGCTAACTATACTCATTTATTGTAATGTTTTATTAATGCAATCAGTTTGTAATAGATTTATAACATTTATCCGATTTTAAGTATTGCTGTTAATGACGTCAATTGATTAAACAAATGAGTGATATGATCAAATATGAGTGAGTTGTGTCTTGCTGACAACAGCGTTAAGGAAATAAAAAAAACTTCTTCTTTGGAGACTTTTCTCCTTCGAACTAGTCGTTTTCAAGACATCCTAATTGCTGGATGTTAAAAATTCAGGAATAACGCTAAAAAATATGAGTCCCAACAAGTAACGAATAATAAAAACCACATTAATTATCAAACGGTCCTTATAAAAATGATTTGTTGACAGGTCGGTTTGTGGCTATAAATATCCAAATTTAAATATTATATGTCAATTTTGGGACTATAAAATCCCGAAGTGAATCCAGAAAAAAATATAATTATTTGTGTTTATTTAATATTATTTATTTCAGTAATTTAATGATTGTAAATTTATTGGCGGGGTAGAATTATTTTAGTGGTGCCATTTAAATTTCTTTTTATGTCTGGAAATTGTTCAAATTCACATATAAATAATAAAATCAGGTTTGTCAATATAATATGTGACATATTTTTATTAGTGTTCCACCATCTTTAATCAAATTTATTAATAATTTGCGGTTCCACCCACTGGAAGAAGACTTTATCAAGCTAAACGTATCATTGCTCCCAATAAAATCAGAAAATAATTTTATTATAATCATTCATTCAATTTCGGGTACTTTTATTTTATTTAAAGTATAAGCCTCATTAGATAGTCTTTCTACAAGTCAATCATGCTCCAATTCTTTGGACCAATTCCAATGGTATTCTCCTATTTTAATCCTCAGTTACATAAAAAAGAGCAAAATGATAAAAGCAGGCTCAATCCTTGTGGAATTCCGTTCAAAATTCACAAATTTAATACAAATGAACTGCAATTTAAAGCCAAATAATCCCACTGTCTTAGAAAAGGCCAAAAAAGTGAGTTTAGCCACATAAATAACCCGTCAGATGTACGGCGAGTGTTTGGCAGCCTGTAATGAACTGATTGATAAAATATCTTCCAATCATGCCCGGAATGTGTCGAGTGGAGATTTATTAACGTGGTATGACAAACTGATCATAAAAATTGTCAATTCTTATAAAGCGACAGTCGATTCTTGGCTAAATTCACTTATTTCGGTTTTAAATCGTATTTATTTTTAAAAGGCGATTATTCGAATTATGGCCGAGTCCCGACAGCCTGAGGTGATTAAAAATGCTGTAAAAACATTAATCGGCCATTCCAGGACCAGTTCTGACGTCGCTCCTTCCATTGTAAAGGTGATATTTAAATAATCGAGCTCTATAGAATGGTGGGATCCCAATTTTGATCTCAATTTGTTATTCACTTAGGAATATTGCAGATTCCGTAATCAAGTTATTTTGTGTCCTTTCTACTAAATACCCGGAATCTAGAAATGTGCTACTTAATGTTGGATTTTAGGTTTGTTTATTATAGAATGGGTTTTTGGACTGTGCTGCTGCCGTGTTGGTACGTGAGACTGAAAAATATTGTTTTGTGGCCAAGTTAGAGACAGCAATGACCATTTCTTCTCTCTTTTTTCCAAATTTTGACGAGAAATCAACATCTACTATAATCCTGAGTCGATCAATGATAGACACGCTCTCCGTGGTGGTGGAAGGACTAGTCGGTTGTGTTATATTCATAATATATCAAGAAATATGTCAAAGCTCGTATGCTGATGACATTTTTACGATGTGTGTATCCGCTTTGGCCAATATAGTGATTTATGACCATCAATTTGGTGAATTCATAATCATGGCCGACGGTCTGTCCATAATGGTCAATGCCTGTAAAACCCGTCTACTTGGAAAGAACGTGTACATTCGAGATTGGGTTAAATATAATTAAATATAATGTCAGTTATGCAGTCTCATGGTCTCGTTGGCTAATATTCAAGGCTATCATGAATATATGATTCACTCAGACTGCCTTTCACTTGTTTTGGCTTATCTCTTTGAGTCTCCACATCCTTTGCAAGTGGAATGTAACTTTCTGGCCACTACACGTGTTCTTCAAAAATCGATAAGAACTATGAGCAAATTGGCTTTGAGTAGAGGGGTTTCCAAGATTATTTATGAGAAGAATGGTTGGTTGTTTATTTGTAGTTTTGGAGGTGTTGGTAGGTTGGTTGAGCTTGCTAATAATGCGGAGTGTCGGGGTAATTGTGAATATATAAGAATGGAGGCTGTGGTATGATTGTGATTATTTTTATAATATTAGAGGACCCTGAAGGTTATTCAGACCAGGAATCAGATTGATGAGAGTTGTAATGCTACTAGTGTACAGAAATGTATCTATCCTGCATTACTGAACTCTACGGTTGTTCCTAGGAAAAATACGGAAAGATCTATCAAAGAACCTCAATCTATTTAAAATGATTATTCTTTTATTTATGATCTTTAAAGTGCGAATATTTATGCTCTTTCTTATGTTTTTGTAATTTTAGCTTGATTCATGGATTTTAGTTAATTTTTTTAAATAAATGTTGTTATTTATTCACAACCTCTCTCCTCGCGAATCCTTTCAAGAAACGACCGCCGAGGCAGGCCAAACTCTACTCACTGCTATCACCACACTTATAAACCGGTTGCTGAGCGGGAACATCCCGAATTTTGCTACGAAGCTACTTTTCTCGTCTCATCTACTGGCATTCAGAAAAAAGGATGGCGGTATTCGTCCGATCGCTGTTGGCAACTTGTTCCGCCGTTTGCCGCTAAAGCTGGCGCACGACACGTCAGTCTACGCCTCAGCGCCGAACTAGCTCCACTTCAATTGGGAGTCGGGATCCCAAACGGCTGTGAAGCTGCCGTACACGCGTTCCGAACTCTCTTTCTTTCAAAGGATGCTCTATTCCATCATCACGTGGATGTTAAACTTGATCTGCGGAATGTTAGGATTTAGAGTCAAAATATGGTTAGGGCTTGATTTGAATTTTGGGTAGAACTAAAGTTAGTTTTTGTGTCAAAATTTGGGATTTTTTCGTACAGAAATTGAATTGGATCATCAAACATCATAATCAGTAGAGAGTGCAGGTGAAAATTTTCAAAAATTGAAGAATTTGATTATAACTTTAAATAATCGATATTTGAGTCATTTTTAGTTTTTATCACATATTTTAATACTTCTTTTAATGGTTTAAATTTTTTATTATATAGTTATACTCCATGACTCTCTAATACATATATTATATTTCATTATTCAAAAAATATTTCCCTGTTAAGGGATTTATTTTTTCCAATGGGAAAATTTTTCCTAATTATACTGCTGGGAACGAAATATTTATGGCAGAAAAGCAGCAATCCGAATTTTTGAATATATGTCGATTTATTATTCATACATCGTCATTATGGAGAGCACCAAATCTCAGTATTGTTTTACGAAATAATATCAAAGAAAGATTTATCACAATTATGGAAATTCATCTTTAATAGATCAATCAAAGAAATGTCTGTAATTGGAGAATCACTTTGAAAAGTACTTTTCTCTTTCATCAAATTCAAATATTTCTCGCATTTTATAATTAAATATGCATTTTTAATACTTTCAATCTCAAATAGATATCAAAGCTTTTCCGATTAAGTTGTTCCAGTAACTTTATTGTAATAGTAGTTCCGAACATTATTATTAGTATACTCTTTCCAGATAGAGTTTGCTTGAATAAGCTAAATATTATTTTTTCAAGTAATAAACCTCTCTTAGAGCTATCAGTTTCATAGGTTTATCACAGCTTGATACTTTAGTAACTTGGGTAAAGTGATATGTTTAGTTATCAGATGTTTCACGTTTTGTCCATTCGTAGTGATGATTTTATTATAGAATACTACTTCAGTAATTATTCTATACCATTTCAGGTTTAAAGTGGTTCTTACTGAAGGCAAAGTAGTACTTACTATAAGCAAAGTGGTTTTTACCAAAGGCAAAGTAATATTTACCAAAAGCAAAGTGGTCCGTATGACACTGTCCGTATGAACATAATCAAAGTTATAATACCACACGTGTAACAAGCGAGGCGATCTTCTGAACCATCCTATCTATTCTGGCACGTTCGTTCTTGAGTGCAGATTTATTGCTACCCTCGTACTTACTTTCAATTCTGAGTTTGAGATCTTTTTGCTCACCGGCACGTGCATGCACTCCTGGATAGCATTCCTTTCCCTGGGATTTATTTGTCTGCTTTCCAATGTGTTTATCAGCAGCTGTATATATGCCATTCAGCATGAGCTCTTATTCGTCATTTGGGGAGAGTCCCATTGCCACGGAGAAAAAATAGTTATCCATAGAATGTTGGTAATTTCCCCGAGACTGATGTAAGTACAGCAGTTTTTCTGTAAGGTATCTTTTCCTAGTAGCGAGTGGGTGCAAAGTGGTACTTACAAAAAATAATTTTTGTTCAAAAATGTCAAAATCAATCGGAAACGCGTTTAAGCAAAAACCTACATATTTGCATGTCTGCGAAAAAATTTCATTTTTCATTCGTATGCCTGCGCAAATAAAAAAATCTGAGGCTGCAAAATCTTATTATCGAGGCCTATGGAAGAAATGGTGACTGGATGAAACTTTAAAATTTCTTTAAATTATTGTGTCGAACAGCTCAAAATTAAGCCTGGGATTACATTTGAGACTTTGAGAATTCTCTTAAATTCTAATTTCAGCTTCACGTGTCAAAAGAAATCATTCGAGTCCACTTGAAACATATTAATAACTCTAAAAAGCATTGATTATTATGCTATCAATAAACTTATAAGTATTTTTCATGTAAAGTAAACAAATATGTTTAAATAATCAGTTTATTAATATTGCTAAAAAATTTTAAAAAATTATAATATATTTTCTAATATGAAATTGATGAAAAGAATTAATTTAGTTATATTAAAAATAAAGAAATTAATCATTTTAAATTATTAAAAATAAATCTTATAGTAGTGTGGTCCTGCACTGTTCGTTGTTACATGTTAGTTTGTTATAATTGATACATTTTCTTCTATATTATCAATTAATACAAAATATAGTTGAAATATATTTGATGTCAACTTATAAAAAACATTTAACACGTTTTGACAAGTCAAAACTGTTCCTATACGACGACAAACTCGACCAGACTCCATCAAGAGCAATACAAATTCCTTATAGGACAGAGTACTATTTCCGTCAAAAAATGGCCTGTTTCATTTACACAATGTCTAACCATTTGGAATGGTAGTTGACTTTAAATGGCTAACTTTCTTCCAATTTAGTAACCATCTCACCAGAATGACAGCAATTCGTATTCTGCAGTGTTTTTATATGAAACAACCTATCAATAAATTCCAAAAAGAGGTTTATAACTGTCGAACCACTCTTTTAAGTATGTTGGGGCTGCCTGTATTCTTTTGGCTTCAAAATACGAAGACTACAATCGCATATTGGCGGAGGTTGTGAGAGTGTTTTGTCTGATGGTAAAAGACCCAAAATGCAACAAAAACTTTAGCGAATTTCAAATTAAGGTTGATTTTGTATTAAATTGTTATTTATATAGTCATTTCGTGACAAAATTGTGATAATCGAATCTTTCATTCTCCATACATTAGGTGTGTGTATAAAATAAGATTTGTAGACTTTGACATTAACTACATCCACCCACATTATTATATAATTAAAGCTTACAGACAATATTCATGTATTTGTACCATTTTTGATATCAATAGCTACACACGGAGTTTTGCCGTTCAAGGTCGCCACCATGTTGGCGTCAGCTAGGTTTAATAATTACGAGACTGAGTACTCGTGATTAGTATTTCCATGACCATGTTGCCGAATCAGTGTTCTTCGGGGTTGATCGCGTGCGCCTGCTTGTACATGTCGGCTCTTCATACGTCTAATAATGTTGTTCTTCTTGTTGATTTGCTTAGTCTGTTCTACAGCTGGTTTCCGAATTGGCCACTAAATGGACACTTCCTGAAGATAGGGCTGATTATAAGCGTTTTAATTATATTAAAAGTTGCTAGAGGTTGCAAAGCACTTTCATAGGATAATTATGTCTACTCCTATTCAAGTTAGGAAGCAACTCATGTTTACAGTAACTGTTTATTTAAGATTCTTTTTGTAGTTGACTGGGGGAATTTTCTCAGTTATTCCGGCTGATTCGAACGTGTCGGATAATTCTAAAAACCTGCCTCCGTGTCCAGATGCTGAGCTTTCTTCAGTTGGTGATCCGCCTGGGAAAAGTGACCGTCCTTCGTCTAATGATTCGACTTGGAAGACTGATTCATTCGTTGAATTGGATTGTACGACAACTCAGAGCGTGTTTGAAAAAACGGTTGGAAATGATAAGAATAATGGTACATTACCAACACATTTTGGTAATGTTTCAAAAAGAATTAAATATGAAAATCAGTCTGTAAATTTGAAAATGCCAAACTTTCAGTGATTTTTACTTTGTGAATTATTTTTAATAACTTATTTGTCAGAATTTTTTAATTTAGGGAAAGAGATATTTCCTTAATTTTATTATTAGGAAACAAACTTTGGTTTTCTATTGTGCGGTCTATTAAAAGTGACGAAAATCTGTAAATCAATAATTCGATTTATTGTACTGCAGAAGTTTATTTAATCTAATAATGTTTATTAAATCACAATGTTAATCACAATATTCAATCAACTATTTAATTGATTTTGACTAGAACTACCATTAAATTCTATATATTTAATTTTATCATTTAAACAAATTCCATAGAATTAATCCTTATTGTCTAGGAAAAGACTAATCATTTGAAAAAAACAATTATGACTTTTCAGCAGAACCCTCTTCTGGATTCTCATTTATATTTCCAAGATTAAACACAACTTTTGAATCTTTTTGAAGTGAAGTCTAAGAAAATTTAAAAAATCTAAAAATAAGACAGATACGGGTCGAGATGAATCAGTAAAGGTGTTCCCTTCGCTTGGACGGGAAGTCCTTTCATTTGAATTAGCTGACGTCCGCAACAACTCTGGGCGTGAACTAAAGTAAAACAAATCAACAAACGAGTCATCGTCCATGTCCATACTCGATTCACTCTCAGAGATAAGCAAACGTCTTATTCTTTCGTTATCACCCGATTTTTGACGAAGACGACGATTATTTGTTCGCAGCAAAGTTTCCTCTCTCGATAGCCGTTTAACTTTCTCAATTCCCATGTTTCTTTGCGAATGCAATCTTTGGCGGAGTGAAATCAATTCAGAACGCAGCCCAACATATTTTGTAGATAATTTTTCGACAGATAAACTACTAGAGGGTGCTTCTCGGCTATCACTTTCAGTAATTGATGTTTTTTCACTTATTCGTTTACTGAGTGCACTAAAAATATTAACCCTCTTTATAATACTTCTTTTCTGTCTCAAGCCTATCGATTCGTCGGCATAATTTATTGACCAGTGCTTCTTGTTCATTCTCCAATACATTTTCCAAGTCGATTTTATCTCTTCTGAGCTATTCAAAATTAATTTTTTAAGTATTTTGAATTATTCTAATGAGATTGATTACTTTATCGAGAGCTGACTCTTTGACAGCAGCCTGGGCCTCTAGACTTCGAATATGTCGTTGGAGTATATTGACGTGATTATTATGTTCCTTTACAAGCGTCTCTTCAAGTTCTTTCTTTTCCTGTCGGATTTTTTCTATTTTTCTGGTCAGTTCATTTGTTAGGCGTTCTTCTTCCATTTCGTATTGAATTGAAATTTTTTCTTGATCTTTCTTTAGATCCTGAATTTTCCTCATTAGAGTATTGCTTATAAACTCCCCTTCTTGTTCAGCCCGAGCTTGCTACAGAAAATCGAAAAAAATATAATTTACAATGTCGACGCTGTTTTTCCGCCACATTTTATTCTCCTCTCTCAAATTTTTACATAACATTTTATAAGAGTTGGCTTCAGACTTGTATTGTGTGCAAAGAACATACATGGTGTCCAGTTCTCTTATAAGTTGTTCTCTTGAGAGTTGGGAGGTTTGAATTCTTCGGAAAGAAGCAGCATCTATGCTGCTGGCATCACTTTCTCCAACTTCACTAGTCGAATCAATTATACTCATCCGATCGGATTCACATGGAGTGTGATTAGGTTGCATACTCATGTTGAATGTGATTTAATTTAAGTACATACACTTAGGTAATCCACACGATAATGTTTAATAATCAAATAACAATTATCAATTAATAATTTTATTATATAAATCATTTTATAAAGGTGTCTTTAATTTCGATTAAATCAGTTTTTAAAATGATTTTTGTTGTTAAAACTCAGTTCTGAGTGTGAGCACTCTAGTAGATAAATCAATCTTTGTCTGACTTGAAAGCTTAAATTAAAGCTAGTGATCAACTTTCCCTTTTTGACTTAATTATAAACTAGAAATTACTGATGACTGAAATCGATGTAATTTTATGCTATTTTAATCGTTTTTCGAATCAATATTCTAACGCTTTTAGATTATTTTTAGACCAGCACAAAATATTGTGATTTATTTGATCAACTACAGTATGGTCCAAAAATAGTACACCCCTTGTTTTTTTGTCGAAAAAGTCTTATATCTGCTAAAATAATACATTTATTTAATTATTTTTTTGTGAATTATATCTGTTTTAGAGTTTAATGAATTTTTCACTTTATAGAAAATCGAAATGAATTTAATTATACATATATTTTAAAAAATTAATGAATTTTTAATGGTCCATAAATAGTACACCCTTAACGAATTCAACATCTGTTGTGCTTTAAAATTACCTAATAAAGTTTTATTTAATATACAAAAATATTTTTATTTTTAGTTTATGTTCTTTTATTTTTTTAAAGTAATTATTTAATTAAATAATTATCTTATTGTCAAAATAATTAACATGAACTTTCGTAATGTTGATCTCTCTTCAGATATTAAAAATCGTATTATTTCCATACACGAGGACAACTATGGATACAAAAAAATTGCCAAAAAACTTGAGATTAGCAAGAACACCGTTGCTAAGATTGTACAAAAATACCGAAAAACGGAATAAACGGCATTTTAAATCGAGAAAGAGGGAGACCGAAGAAGTTATCTATCAGATCTATCCGTCTAATCAGACGTTCTGCTGAAAAAAATCCAAGAATCTCTTCATCTGCAATTGCAAAACAATTGGAATCTTATTCTGTTATTAAAATATAAAAATCTACAATAAAAAGGAGACTACATGAATGCAATTTATATGGCTGATATTTCGAAGGAAACCGTTATTGTCAAAAAGGTACAAAAGAAACCGTTTACAATTTGCAAAAAAATATGTAGGCAAAAATATGGATTTTTGGAATAGAATTCTGTGGTCAAATGAGACCAAAATCAATTTGTTCAGATCAAATGGAATTAAGCATATGTGGCGCAAAAATGGCGGTGCACTAAATCCAAAATGCATAGTATCTACAATGAAACATGGCGGCGGAAATATAAAGATATGTGGATTTATGAGCTTCCAAGGACCTGGTGAACTTTATACCATAAATGGAATCATGAATGCAGACATGTACATTAATATACTTGAGGAAAAAATGATGCCCTTTATCAACGATCATTCAGAAAATCCGAATTTCCAACAAGATAACGATCCGAAGCATACTGCAAAGAAGACTAAAAGTTTTTTGACAGAAAAAAAAAATTTGCCAGATTTAAATCCAATTGAAGACATGTGGTGCTATTTAAAAAGAAAAATTGAAACATTTGACGTCATAAATAAAAAAAATCTGACAATAAGATAATTATTTAGTTAAATAATTACTTTAAAAAAATAAAAAAACATAAACTAAAAATAAAAATATTTTTGTATATTAAATAAAACTTTATTAGGTAATTTTAAAGCACAACAGATGTTGAATTTGTTAAGGGTGTACTATTTATGGACCATTAAAAAATCATTAATTTTTTAAAATATATGTATAATTAAATTCATTTCGATTTTCTATAAAGTGAAAAATTCATTAAACTCTAAAACAGATATAATTCACAAAAAAATAATTAAATAAATGTATTATTTTAGCAGATATAAGACTTTTTCGACAAAAAAACAAGGGGTGTACTATTTTTGGACCATACTGTATATTAATTACGTAATTTTTTATTACATAATTTTATCTTTATAAATATAATTTTTCATTTGAATTCTGTTTAATTCCTCTAATAAATTAATCAAATGGAGGTTGATGATTCTAAATCAAAGGTTGATGATTCTAATCAAAATGATCTTCCTGAAGTTCAAAATGAGCCTGCAGGTTTCAAATAAATCTTATGTTTTTCACAGAAAATGCTGTTTCGGAAGATCTTCTGACTCCATACTCTTGTTCATGTTGAAAAATAAAACCATTTAGATTATGATCTTAATTTAAATTCAAATCTTTTTTATCCATACATATACAATCCATATACACGTTTCATTATTGTATAAAAATATAGAATTTATTCCTTTTCAGTATTATCCAGGTTTTTTTACCAAAAAAATTTTTTAGAATATTATCCATATATGCAAACTACTTCATTTGGTATGTTTTGGGTAATAAAATTTAAAGATATCCCAAATTTATTAAATTTTTATTCTTTACCTGATATTCCGAAATCAATGCAAGAAACATATTTTTATGAAAGTAATAGAATTATTTTGTATATAATTAGTAAATTACTCTCATAATATACCGCTAAGTCAACATGATTCATTCGAAATATCTACAAAGTGTGATGAAGTAATTGAGAATCCATCTGTTTTTCAAATGGAGGAAGATTCTTGTATTTTTAATACTAATAAATTTATAATAGGCAATA
The DNA here is from genome assembly GCF_006345805.1 of Octopus sinensis. Taxonomy (NCBI): domain Eukaryota; kingdom Metazoa; phylum Mollusca; class Cephalopoda; order Octopoda; family Octopodidae; genus Octopus; species Octopus sinensis. The sequence goes on along the minus strand of NW_021831284.1, from coordinate 537,936 downwards.
AATTTCTCCCAGATAAACCAACACCATTAAGCTTTTCATTATTTTATTAATTTTTTAGCAATTATTTTCAGAAATGAACAAACGTATTCTAACTACCCAGTTGCAATATCCGGTAAATTCAAAAAAATATATAAATTAGAAACTATTGTTCTCGATCAGTTCATAGGGAGTATTGAATATCGTGAAAATAAATTTTATTTGAGTATTTTAATTTATTAACTATATATAGTGTGTGTTTATGATTTCCGTGAAAAATCATTTTACAGATGGAAAAATGACGGTAGATTTTATTTTGTTTTATAGAAGGAATGTTTCATTTTGTTGAAAAGGAATCTGAATATGTACAGAATATTAAAAACTCGTTAATATACATATGTAAAATAAATCTTGAACTTTCCAGATTTGTATTTAATTTACCCATTTTTTGATCAAGTGGTTGTGGGTTCTAATACTATTAACTTGTATCGGAAAAAACTTGAAGAAAAAGATAAATTTTATTCGGGTATAGAATCAGACAAGAAAATGCCATTTATTGAATTAAATAATTCAGTTTTATGGGTTATCGAAAAAGAAAAAAATAAAATAGGCATTATTACTTATTAATATTATTTAGTTCCATCTTCATTTTTAAATAAAAGTTTACATGGATTTTATTACAAAAAGAAAATTGCTGTTTTTAAAAATTTTTATTATGATTATCAAGATCTTGAAGCCACTAAAATTATTTCAACATTTTTTTTCCCGATTTCAACATTTAAGGCTGGAGATATAAGACCAAAACATTTTATTTCACCAGATTCTATTATTTTTCTTTATCCAACAAAATATCATCCTGCAAGTCTTTTTCACAAAAAATACAAATTTATTTATCCCCCTTTCAGCTTTAATAGAATTTCGGGGTTGATTCGAGAATTTGATTCCAGTTTAAAAGATGATATTCATCAATTTTCATTATTTTTTGTAACATATCATGAATGCTTCGAATTTATTATCAAAGAAGCAAACGGTTTTTATTGTTTCGTAATATGTTATAGAAACTTTTAAAAAAACAAATAAAGAAATAAAATTATTAAAAGAAAAACAAAATCTTAATAATAAGTTAGTCATTCAAAGTATTCATATTAAAATAAAAAAATACTGAAGGGTCTAATGTTCAAACTCAAGTAGGAAAGGAATCATTGACAGTTGTTCCGCCTGAAGAAGTTGAACCCATATCACAAATGGGTCTATCAGAAGATAATGAGAAAGCAAAAGGTAATAATAAAAAAAAATTTTAGGTAAAATCAAGAAAGAAAAAAAATATAATATTGAACAATCAAAATTTTGTAATTGTATATTTGATTAATTTTAGCTGTCACTCAATTTCCTAAAGCTAAAAAAGATTATAAAATTATTTATAGTAATAAAAATCATTTTTACTAATTAGAAACTGAATCTATTTGGGATGATGAGCAATTTTTAAAAGATTATTACAAAATACTTGAAAAAAATAAACAAAAAAGTTTTCATAAATATTTAAATTAGATATGAATAAAATTACAAATTCATTAAATCATCAAATAAATAAAACAATCAATCGATATGGCGAAATAGAGGTACAATCCGAAAACAATTCAGAAAAAAATGTTATTAATTTTGAAAAGAAAATTACATTGAGTTAGATTAAATCTAATATATTTTAAGCTCATAGTAACGAGGTAATATATCCAACAAAAGTTTATGATGTTTTACTTAAAACCGAAAGAGGTAAATAATTTTTAAATTTATCATTTTCGATTATTTAATATTATTTTAAAGTTGATAAAATATATGAAAATAAGAATATTTATAATTTCAGTGGTCTTCCAACCATTTCACTATCAAAAGAAGATAAAGAAAATTTACGTCAAAGTAAACGTGATTGTTATTATTTTTGATTAGTTGTCAGAGAAATGAACAAAAAATCTACTAATGCTAATAATACGAATCTTCAGAAAGTGGAAGAATTCAAAAAATCTGAAAAAGCTGTATCGCTTGAAGTTTTGAAAGTGCCAGAAAATGTATATATCACGAATAAAGATATAACTAAGACTCAAGAGCCTGAAGAAATACGTGAAACCGATAAATTAGATGTCGTCAGTACCCAAAAATCAATCCCTACTGACACCGTTAAAGCATTACCTTCTCTCGATATAACCTGTAACATTGAAAGTATCCAGAAAAAAACAAATAACCCATATGAATCTCAACTCGAAAAAAAAGAAAATAAGAGAAAGCTTAAAATGCTAAAAAAAGAAGAAGAAATCCAGAAAAGGAGGGAAATGAAAGAAGAGCGTGACAGAAATACAATTAAAACATCAAAAACGCGCACAAAGTCTCAACCCATAATTGATAAGCCTGATATCGACTCGTCTACTAATAAAATATCGGTCGAAAGTATTGATTCATTATTAAAACTATTTTTAGATATCAAAAATAAAGAGGAGCCTGGTAATATGATATAAATATGTGTGATAGATATGATACATACTATCCAGAAACAGCTAGAAAATGAAATTGTCGATGCCGTTGAATTTATTAAAGAAAATCTACAAAACGATATTATCAAAAAAGTATTACATTCCACTGAAGATCGTAATGACAACCATGATGATTTTGATTTCTTATTTGTGAAAGATGAGGCAAAAAATATGTGTGTATCAGTAAAAGATTTAGGAAATATTAAAGGTATTTTTGATTACATGATCAGACGAGTCTTCTTACACTGTAAATCTTACAAAAATTGATGACGAAACTATTCAACAAGAATTAAAACGTTCTGAAAATAGAAAAATAGAACAAATTCGTCTAGAACTGGAAGGAGAAATATTAGACGCATACAAATTTATACAAGAAACTGTAGAAACTTTTAAAATCGAAGCGATACTTTCGGATACTGAAAATGTTACCGAAGAAAGAAATAATATTCTTGAAACAGATCAATTCGATTTTAATTCAATTTCTATCAAAAATAATGGAAATATTCTGCCTTTAGGTCTGTCTTCTCTATAAATATTACTTAAAGGAGATGAACGGGTAGAGGTAATTCCAACAAATTATACGATAAAAAGTGACCAGGAATTTCAAAAAAAGAAAATTGACGCTCAAAAATCTCAAAAATATTTAATTAATATGAACAGCGTAGAAGTTAATTTATTATTTAACTAGTCATCTGAAGATCAAAAATTCGATATAAAAGCCTTTTCAAAAACTACTAAAAGTTAAATACAAACAAGCGTACAATTTAATAGTTTCTTTGACCTCTGACAGTGAATTTGATAGTGAAACTTCAGGAGATAATTTTTTATTTTCGACAAGTAACAATTTTTGTTGATTTAGAAACATTTTTGACTGATACATATCCGATTGAAGAAATTAATCAATGTTTATTCGTCATATTGTGTTAATTAATTTTAGTAAAAAATTCGATTTATGAAAATGAATTTTGTAAGAAGGACGAGAGATTTCAAAAAACATTCAGTTTTTTTGATATTTTTTAGTTTTAGCTTCTGAAGAATACGCTGAATTAATAAACAAAATTTCAGAGATAAAAATCGATTCAGTGGATGAATTTAGAGAAACCGGAAAGAAAACCAAACAAAAACATAAAAAATAGGCTTTAAAATCTATTACTTTTTGGACTTAATAAAAATGTAATAAGAATTTAAATCTAGCTATTATTTATAACCTATTGCCCAGGAGTGTCAAAGATACGGTCCGCGAGAAAAGCACTACTTGCATGTTTGCATAATCAGCAATCTTCTTTCGATAAAGTTCGAGATGACAGTGAGGAAGCTGTAAAAGCTAACTACGTTATTTATCGGGATATAACGTTAGCATTAAAACCTTATAGTGTTGATGATTTTATAAAATCATGTGTTACGAAAGCTACTGAATCTGAGACGCGTTTTGAAATTTCCCATGAGCTTGAAAATGAATTTACTGTTTTCAATTACCATTCAATGTAAATATTCCTGATCTTCCTGCTTGAATATGCGGCTGGTGTCAACGAGTGGGTTTTCGGGGGCTTAAAATCCCGGAAATTCCATCTGTTCAAAGGAACTGGGATATTATTTATTGCTCGCACATACTCGAAAATATCCGCTTACAGGCCAACCGGTTTCAGTTTTAATTGTGCTTGTCAGCCTCATTCGGCCGATTAACTTAATGTGTTACCGATCTCCTCAAACGGTATATTTTTGTACAAGGAAGGAAAAGTCATCGACAGGAGGGGGTTGCCGACAAGATCCCCAGACACTCTTCATTAAATGATGTTGTGAAGCGCGCGCTTAACGCCGCTGGATTCCCCTTAGAACCGGTGGGGACGGAAAACGCCCTGATTGGCGATTTTATTCCCATTCAGTCCTGGTGTGGGATGTTACCTGCGTAGATTCATTTTCCTCATCATCGCAGATTGACTCTGCTTCTTGTCTTGTCCTGGATCTGCATCTGCCTTTGCGAAATTTAGGAAAACTAAAAATATGTCTCATTGACCGATACCTGCTGCTTCGTCCCCTGGCTTTCAAGATCAGTGAGATAAATGGATCCAAAGCGCTCAAACTACAATATGAGATTGGTACATCCATCTCTAAAATGAGTCACGACGACCGTGAAACAAGCTGGCTTTTTCAACGGATGCCGTTCGCGATATTACCTGGGAATTTCTATCCATCCGCTCGGCGACAAATTTAAATTAGCAAAAAGTTCTTTATGTTTTTCTTTATCTTTAAAAAAATCAACAAATTATACAATAAATGTGAATTCTATTTTAAATTATCTAATTAGAAATCCAGGTCATCAGTAATTTCTCTTCTTCGCTTAAAACAGAGATTGCCACAAACTTCCTTTTAGTTTCCATTTTTAATCAAGGTTTTTGTTCAACTGAGTACTATCGCCTCATGTACGTTACAGCCTCGGTGGTGTAGCGGTTATCACGCTCGCCTAACACGCGAGAGGTTCTGGGTTCAACTCCCAGTCGAGGTATATTTTAAATTTTGTTCGAATTTTACGTTTAATACATACAGTAAAACCTCTGGTGCTCGCCATTTTCGGGACCAAAGAAAAAATGGCGAGCAATAGAATTTGGCGAGCAACGGAAATAATCAATAAATTTTTTGACTTTGAAATTTTGAAAACATCTCGGTTTTCGATACTTTCCGATCATAAGTGAGCCTTCCAAGTCACATTTGAGTAAAGCAACAAAGAGAATCGACAGAAATTAAAAGGAAAAAATTAACTAAAAAATCTTTAATAGTTTTTTTAATTCAGCCATATTTCTAATAACGGTGTCGATTAGTTCCAACGAATTTATATCAAAATTTTCATTTTGATAAAAGAATGACTTTATTCTTTTCAACATTTTCAAAGCCTCTTCTGAATTCACATGAGATTCGTCATTATGAGTATCTTCATCGTCATATTTTTGTGGGAAAGAATCTCCAGCAATATTAAGGTAATCTTCAATTTCATATATTTCGGTAAATTCATGATTAATAAAATCATCTTTATCCACCGGGTCCAATATTTTCAAGATATTTACCATTTGATCATAATTATCAATTTCAACAGTTTGTCTTTCGAGTTGATTTTCACATTCGATCCATTTTGAATGTCCGAAACAATTTGTAATTGTTTTGGTCTTTACTTTTTTCCAGGCAAAATATGTAAAAAGAAGACCGTCTTTTAAAATTAATTTTTTATGAGCTTCCAGTGGATTTTCTCCATTATCAATTTTTTCTAACATAAACTCAAATTTAAGTTTATTAAAATGTCCTTTGAAGGATCTAATGATTGCTTGATCCATTGGTTGTAGAATTGTTGTAGTCTTCGAAGGTAGGTAAAGAACTTCAATTGACTCTAAATCAGCGTAAAGTTTATGGGATTGGCATCGATTCACAACTAAAAGAATTTTTCGTTTTTTTAGATGCCTATCCCATGTTAAAAGCCATTCGTTAAAAATTTTACTTGTCGTCCATGCTTTTGATGAATGACAGTAATCGACAAAATTTTCGACTTTAAAATTTTTTAAAGCAGCGAGGTTTCTGGAACTTTCCAATCATAAGTGGAATTTTTTGTCTGTCCCAGTCATATTTGAGCATAGCAACAAAGAAAATCTAAAAAATAAATAAAAATTAAACCGTTCTTTAAGGATTTTATGTCCATATCGAACCTTTTGACAAACACTTTTTGAAGGGATAGATTTGTAAAAAATCCCAGTTTCATCAGCGTTATAAATGTTTTCAGCATTATATTGTTGAATCTGTGCAGAGATCAAAGAAGTAAATGCATCAATTTCTTGTTTCTGATCAACTTTTATATAAAAAATAGTTTAACCAAAAAAAAATTTTTTAAAAATTAATGGCGAGATTTAGAAAATGGCGAGCAATAGAATATTTATCAAAATTTACTAGAAATTTTTAATTTTTTGAACAATATGTGGCGAGCAATAGAGGTGGCGAGTAACAGAGGTGGCGAGCACCAGAGGTTTTACTGTATTTATCGAAATTCTATTTCGTCGATTAACAAAAAACTCAGAAGTAACAACTGATCACGTGTTTAATTAGTAGCAGAGGATAAAATAAAATGGCAATTCCCACGCAAGATGGCTATTGATATCCGTTGAAAAAGCAATGTCCGTTCCCGATGATCATTTCTTCTTCTGCTTGCTAGGTCCCCCACTTTAATAAGTAATTGCGATCGGGGCATAGTAAAGCAATCGGGGCAAAGATATGACGGTGAGATAATCCACTGTATTTCTTGATTTTAAGCGTTTCGGCCAGGTTAGCTGCGAAGCCCGACACATGTACTTCCATCTTCCTGTTCATTCTCTTATAATACGGAGAATTCAAGTTAATTTTGGAGAAGTTGAATTCGAATTTATCTTTGTTGAATTATCATATTGTTTTAGTGGAACTGAAAATTTGCAGAAATTGCATTTTTTGACAACTTGGCGAATGATCTCTCTTCTCAATATAAAAAATCTTTGCCTACATAATGTCCACAATGATTGGCTTCATAAATCTCACGTGCAATTATTTTCATCTCTTTTAAGCTCGTGGAAGGAATTACGAGCTTGTGCAGACCGTTTACATCTTTAATATATAGTTTCCCCTCTTTAATTAGGAAATTTTCTGCTTTCTTTTTCAGTCGATACTTCTTATGTTTTGGAAGATCGATTTCCTTATTATTGAGTATAGATCTCAGAAATTATATTCATCTTGACCTTTTACAAACAAACTGGGCCAACATGACAAAATGGAGACAAAGTTATGCTAGCGTAAATTTTTTTATTCAATAAAGACAGTTAGAAAAGAAGAAAATTTGTTTAAGACTATACAGTTTAGGACGCACTCCCAGCATTACGAATTGCGAAACAGTTGCCGCGGATTACGGCAATGGAGAGGCGTTGAAGAAGCCAAAAGGACTCTCTCGGGTCGTCCCTTCTTTTGGCGATTCTTCTCCCCAAACCACGTAGGAAACAAAGCGACTTGCGGCCAAAGACCCCAGAGGTCTCAACGGCGATGGGCGTGAAAACAAAACTAGAGAGGTGACCGTACTTCTGGATTTTGAGATCTTCAGCGCGATTGGAAGCAAAGCCTGGGTCGACGGCCGACATGGCTAGGTTCCCGTTGGAGAATGTGTCACAGCAGGTAGAATCCAATATAAGGGATTTTAAGCCGTCAGGGCGTTTGCCGTCACCTCTGTTCAAACCGACAGGTTCAAGGACGGACGGCACCCCGGCGGCTTCGAAAGAACTTTTCACGATGTCGTTCAGTTCACTGTGGCGAGGAGCGCGGCCTGCACTGGGGGGGCAAGAGAGGGGATGTAACCCGAACTCGTCCACAGTTCCGACACAGCGACATTTGTGGGCCTGACAGATTTTGAGCCCAACACGTAAGAAGATAGCGATTCTTAGGCACTTGGAGTCCAGGAGGTTCCCAATTGAATGGAGAAGGCATCAATCCAAGCACCGCTGCCTGGGTGACAGCCTGCACGAAAGCAGGCGAGCCTGTGTTGGTTAAATTTTGGAGTGAGTTCTTCGTACAAAGACCGACATACATTCTCGTCCCACTGGCGCTGGTAATCCTCGGACTCAGGCCGCCTCAAGTCAAACCGGGCCTTCCATAAGAGACCTGCCACGACGAAATCTGCAGACACTTTCCGTTTGGGAAGGTTTCGGAGAACGATGTCTGAGAGATTGCAGGAGTCAGAATGAGAGGACAGGTAAGCCGGAAGAGCCAAATCGAAACAGGATCTCAGACCAAGGCCGCCCCAGCGCACAGGTAAGGTCGCCTGAGACCAGCCAGAATCGTCGAAAGCAAGATTGTATGGGAGTTCATACTGAGCTTAAGGATGTAATCGAAATCAGATAGGAGGTCACTTCTGTGGAAAAAGGGTGCACATCTTAGCGTATAAAGGACCTTAGGGGTGGAAAAGTGATTTCGCAGGAGGAAAGGAAACTGAAACTAATTTAATTTAATAGAATGAAAAATCAAAACTATATGGCATTTTTTTAATTATTAAAATATTAAAATTATTTTAGCATTAATAGTTTATTTTAGAAAACCAAAAAACTCAATAAACTTTATAAAGTATTTAAAGTAGTCAGCGAGGGTTCAATCTGTTTCTATAGTACGAAAAATTTCGAATTAAAATTTTTAGCAGATCATGATGCTGATCTCTTTGTTTTTGTTTATGAGATGTCAACAAAGCGGTTTATAGTTTTATTTAATTCTCAGTAAACCCACGAATTGATCGTATAATTACAAGATGCGGATCTTTGGAAGGAGAAACGTTGATTGAGATTAGAGGAGATGGTTTAAATAGAGAATAAATATTTTCAAGGCTTTTCCGATGAAGCATTCACTTTGAATATTGAAAATCAAGGAACTATAGGAAATCGTGTTTATTTATATTCCTCTGTCAGATCATATAAATGCAATATCCGTACTGATTTAACACACAGTAAAGCAATTTTTTGTTTTACAGAGTAACTTTTTAGAATTTATCTATTTTTAGACCCATGGAAATTGGAAACTATTATTTGCATGTAGAAGTTGATGGAATCAGGATTCCGGATGAGCAAATATGTCAAAACAGACATATTTACAATTGCATGTTTTTTGTTTATATTTTTTGTTGTTTTAATAATCTATAGTCTCGGTGGAGTTGCACACCAAGAATAACGAGTGTAGTCCCAAATACTGGATCACCAGGTTCCCAATTGATTTTCTAATTGCAGACCAATTAATAACTGTTTCTGGATCTTTTTATTCAACGATTTATCTAAATAACGAAATTGGGGTTTCTAAGGAAATTTTTCCAAAGTTCACTAGGTAACTATTGTTATTATAATCCTAGAATATATTTTGGAAACAAAAACTGTGAAATAATTGATCCAGTTACAAGCAAACCGTATTCAACAATTTTTATTGATATATTAGATACGATTTTAATCTTACATCTAAATTTTTTGGACAATTTAAGTGTAAACTTTCAAACGTGCGAATAGGAGGTATTAATGGAAGTATTATAATTGATCGATATTATGGAAGGTATTTAATTTTTCAGAAATATTATTTTAACAGATCAAAGGCAGATATTGGATCGTTGATGTTGTTCAGCAACATGCAATTTGGACAATATGAAGCTTATGCAAGTTTTAAACTCTTAAACAATCTTTATTTTTACAGCAATTAATTCGATCATTCCAAATGAAGGAAGTATATTTGGCGGGACTCAAATAAAAATATTTGGAAAATATTTTTACAATGATAGTACAAAAGTTTATGTTGGAGGTAAGAATTGATACATCATTATTACAAAGGAGAAAAATGCAACATAAATTCTATTTCAAATGATACAATTGTATGCAGTTTGACAAAATCTACATTAAACTTCAGAAAATTATACGCAGGTATTTATTATTTCTTTTCTAAATAAATTATTTCAGGTAGTAGAGGATTTTTACTCGAATATTGGGACACCCCTTTAAATTTTTCTAATAACAATGAAATAAAAAACTATACGGCAACATATCCGTCCGGTTATAATTTCAAAACAGCTTTATCTGGAAAAGAACATTTGCCAGATGGAAATAAAGTTGTTAGGCTATCGGGGTATTTTTATCCTCCAAAGACTGGACATTATAAATTTTATATAAATGACAATACCAAATCTTCGTTTTGCATTACTTTTGAAAATTTGGTATCTCATTATATTTTTATCAAATTAAGACGACAAATTGTGAAGACTATTTATTCAAATCATTTTATATGCAAAAGAATAAAGGGTTTTGTATATTTATAAATTGAATCTTTAGATATTTTCTCCGAATATACAAGAATTATATTTGGAAATCAACACTTGAAGCTTCGTTCAAGTTATTTGAATCTCCATATTCTAACAAAATATTGCAGTTAGTTGTAGCTGAAAAACAAAAAATAATCATCAATTACAACTATCAATATGAAAAACATGTATGAATTTAATAGAATTATTATTAATAGCGTTATTTTTTTAATAATCAAACGGCTGAAAATTCGACACACGAAGTTTATCAAATAGTTATTAATAAAAATGAAAGTAATATTCAATACAGAATAAATTTCAATGATATTGAAACCGGTCTTTCAAAATTTTGAAATTTTAGAAATTTTGAGAACTAAAGATACGGTTCAAGAGTTAGAAAACAAATTTAACAATCATCCGATCCTTGGCGATTATCATATTAAAGTAGAAAACTATGTCGATAATAATACAAGAACAAGTTATAAATTGAATTTTACTGTTTGTTTTGGTTAATTTTAATTTTTATGATTTCTAGGAAATTTTGTGCCATTCACAATAGTAGAAATTAATAATTCTATAAAAAATTATTCAATTGAAAAAATTGTTAATGGGACACCTGGAAATTCTTATTTACTATTTAACGTAGGAAAATATAATTTACCTCCAATTTCATCTCAATTGACTGAAATAGAAGTAAATTAGAAGTTTTTAAATAAATTATAGATTTCAGCAAAGATTTTGTCCGGATATGGAAATCGCTGTCCACGAAATTTTAATAAAAAATCAGATTCAGTTTTTTATGTCGAAGATTTTGAATCGAGTATAACTCATTCAAACCACTTTGGAAACGCCTTCTGTGGATTGTATTCTTTTAAAAATTTGGAATCAATGTTTCGCGCAATAGATAAAAACCAGCCAAATATAGCAATATTTAAAATGGTTTTATATTTTTGGTATTCGAATAGTTATGCTTTGCATATAATGGTTATTCACCTAAAGAATTAGAAATTGAATATTCCAATAACAGTATAGACTATGTTTCTTATACGTATGAAATAACACTGGAAAATTCAATTCAGTCAGATAAATAAAATTTATATTTAGTGATTGGAATTACGAATGCATTGACTTGACTTTATTGATGAATAATGTACAATCTTCAATAGTATTAGTCAAAAAAATCAACATAATAAATAATGGAACTATTTACTACGATCTTGTTTCTTTGTCTAAAACGGCTAGAAATTTAGATAAAATTGGTTTTTCAGTGATTTAAATATGCTAGCAATTTTGAAAACAAGGCGAGTTCTTGGACAACACTCTGTTGAAGCTGTATCTGTCGTAAAATTTGAAAACAGCATTACTGTTACTTATAGTTTTCATAAATGTTTCGGAAAATTACCATTAATGACTGTTATAAATGTACACTCTATACTGGATGATGTTATTTAGAAATCAAAAAATAACACTTCGACAAATTTTACATTTAGTCAGTCACTTTCAAATGCCACTTTACCTCCTGAAGGAGATATTATATTTACATTTAAAGGAAGGTCTATTAAAGCTTCACAAGGTTTAATTAAAGTTTGTCTAAATTAGTTTTGGACTGTAAGACCACTGTGAAAGGAATCAATTATACTGGGACGACATCTTTTACTAAAAATGGGTTTAAATGTGTAAATTGGAATTCGACGTATTTTTCAAATAAAACAAGTGAACTTAATTTTTGTCGAAATCCTGACAACAAACCGTTTGGTCCTTGGTGCTATACGGACTATAATCATACAAAATGGAATTACTGCGAGATTCCTTTATGCTGTAATATTTATAATATATTTTTAGTACAAATAAATTCCGAAAATTTCCAGAAAGCCTTGGAAAACTTTAATGAAATTGGATTAGTGACAATCAGTGAACAACGCACTTGCCAGTCTTTAATGGCTGATATAATATTCAAATCTTACAACGGAGACGCAGAATTACTAAAGGTTTTGATTTATTTATTAAATAATAAAATTATAGATAAATATCACAGGTAACGATCAAATTCAAGGATCTACAATAACATTAGTTGATGGATATTTACAATCTACAATACAACAATCGATGATTAGACAACAATTTAAAGATCCACAAGTTGAAGTAATTATAAATGATTCTCCTTCTATTTGCAATGGAAGTTGCACGTTTTTAAAAACAAATAGATCTACTCCTACAGTATTGGATATTTCCCCAATTTTAAGTAATAAAAAATTTTAAAATATTAAAAATTAGTAAGAAATGCTAGAACTAATATCACAATCAAAGGAACAAAGTTTAGCGCAGAAATAATAAACAATATAATTCGAATTTCTGAAAACGATTGTTTGGTATATTATTCATCAAATGAACAAATCAACTGTACTTTGATAATCGTCAATAAAGAATATTCACCCTGCAATATATCAATATTTGTTAAAAATTTGGGGTATGCTCGATTATCGCAAGTATTTTGTTTCAAGTTTCCTCTTTCAGTCAATACTATTTCTCACAACTCAACTGACCTTTATGGTTTATTTAAGAGGTATATTCAATTAGGTGGTAAGTACATAACTATTGATGGGATGGGGTTTTATGGAAATTTTTCGATATTTGTCGGAAATAAAAATGCCTTAATAACTAGAGCGACAGTTAAACAAATAACTTTTGTGACTCCTAGCCAAAATGCACATTATTTATTGCAAGTAATTCTTTAGTTACCTGGAACATATAATGTTACGCTACATACTAATGAATCATATAATATTGGCCAAATGAGTTATAATAATTATACGGGGCCAATAATTGAAAACTTTCGTCCACTAACTTTGAACGTTTTAGGTTAGATTATATTTTTACATTGAAGGCAATCAAACTTTGGAAATAAACATAACAAATTTACAATGTGGAAATAATTTTACATTTTTAAAATTAAACGAGCACATAATAAATCAGTCATCTTGTCAAAATAATTCTTTTTATTTCAAAACTCCATCAATGCTTCCGGGAAATTATTCATTTGAAATTCTTGTAGGAAATCAAATTATTAACCAGTATTGAATTTTATATTTTTAAAAATAGAAGACTGGAACTACAAAAATTAAAATATATTTTTAACGTTAATTCAATGTTCCCAACGTTTGGATCAATATTTGGAGGGACAAATATTCATATTCACGGAAGCGGTTTTTCAAAAAATCCGTTAGACTTTTCGGTGCATTTCGGAAATCATCCATGCAATGTTAAATATGTGAACTATTCAACTTTGATATGTGAAACAACTGGAAACCGTGTAATACACAATATTACGAACTTGGGAGTACATCCAAGTATAGTTTATGTATTTCTAACTACCTTGTAGTATATGGTGTTGGTTATATCTGGTCTCATAATGAAATAACCATAAATATCGGAGACTCGGTATTATGGACCTGGTCTACACCACCAGGAATTATTAGCGTCAACTATAAAATTCAACAGATACGTTCACTAATCGATACAAGACCAGTGAAAAGTGGGTTTGATAGTGGTCAAGCAACATACAAAGGTAAAAAAATTACCAAAATGTTTCAGGAAGCTATAAACGTCAATTTTTTAAACCTGGAAAATATTTTTATTGGTCTCTGCCAGTTAATAAATATAGTAACATTTCTCTTAAAGGAATTGTAAATGTTAAAAATGGAATTAATCAGTCATTACCTCTAAACATTAAAATAGGTGGAATAAGCCCTATCTATGCAAGTTTACATTTTTATTTAAAATTAAGAATTTAATCGACATATCAATTATGAGTTAGCAAATTGTTCGTCTACACTTAACTGTTCTGTAAATTCAAACTTTTCTTTTAACTTTGGGAATTGCGGATTAATTAAAATATTATCAGTCGTAAAAACAAACGAAAGCATTATGGACAATATCACAATTATAGGTTTAATCAATATGTCTAAAATATATTTAGGAATAAATTTTGGTAAAAAAATATGTCAAAACAACGTCACCCTCGATGGACATAGATGCATTGTTTTCGAAGCAGGCGAAAATAAAATTGTATGTAAATTAAATAAAACACAAAATTCTCCTTTTGGCTATAAATCTTTATTGAAAATTAAAGTAAAGAATATTGGTTACGGAATATTTGAAATGGAACACGGTACAACAAATTCTTTGTTTTTGAGACCAGAATTTTTCGAAATTCTACCAAATAAAGGATCAACGGCAGGAAACACATTAGTATCCATCAATGGCTGGGGATTTAAAATAAATCAAACGAATGTAAGAATTGGAGGTCACCAATGTGACATTGTTTATTTGTCAATTACAAACATTCACTGTCGTACATATGTATTCAAAACCAATGATACATTTGCCGATATTATAATTGATATATTTTCGGACGGAAGAAGATATAATGCAGTGAATGTTAATAATATTAAATTTGAATTCTCAACTAATCATACTCCTATTATCAAAAAAATAATTCCGGAAAACATTACAAGCTCAAATACAACAATACAAATTATTGGAGACAGACTAATTTCTGGCAATGGATCTATAGAATTAAAAATAAATAACATGAGATATTTCCCATTAAATTCATCAAATTCAAGTGTATTTTTTGTAATCCCGTTTTTAAATTCTGGTGATCACAACATTTCTTTTTATATTGCTGGATATGGTAATGCAAAATTTGAAACAAATAACATTTTAAAAAGTTATGGATCGATCACAAATATAAATCCTATGTCAGGTAGCATATATGGAGGAACTGAAATAAAAATAAGTGGATATGGCTTTATTTGCAACGACACAACAGTACATATAGAAAGTACACATTGCGAAATATTATCATGTAGGCAAAATATGGTATTTATGTTTGTATAATACTAATATAGATATTTTGTAAAACACATTCTTCATCTCCAGGAATCAAAAATATGTCGATAAGAAGTAGCAACTATATCTTTAACCAATTTTTATTTCACTACGATGGTTCCCTTAGTCCGAATATTACACGAATAAACCCAACAAACGGTTCACGCAATACCGAAATTTCAATTAGTTATAATGGTAACTTTTAAGTATTTAAATTTCCAGGTTTCGGCATAAATATAAGTAAATATATTGTATTCATTGGCAATAAGAACTGTAATATTACTCAAATAAATGCAACAATTCTAAAATGTGTGACACCCGATTTAGACTACGGAAACTATGCTGTACAATTAAGACGCATAAATTACGGCTATTCAAACATATTTAAAAACTATACAAACTTATTAAAAATCACAGATATTTTTCCTACTAAGGGTAATTGACATTTACAAATTATTTTAGGTGGGTTTGGTGGCGGACAAAAAATTGGAATTATGGGAAATGGATTTAGCAACAATATGTCTGTGTTGATATGTAACAAACCGGCAAGGATTGTTGATTTTCGAAATCACAGTTCTATTTTTGTTGAAACACCACAAATAAACTGTTACTTATTTACATAACTAATTTTAGATACCAAAAATAATACAAATTGTAGTATTAACATTGAAACGAATTTATTATCTATTCAAAGTTCAAACGAATTTATATATACTGACAATAAAACTCAGTTTATAGATCGCATTAGTCCAAAAAGGGGTGGAACTGCTGGCGGAACCCTTATATCGATAGTAGGAAAAGGATTTGGGTAGTTCATATTTAAATATTTAGAAACAACACGAATTTGACTCGAGTCACAATTGACAACTCAATCTGTGTGATAAAAGGAATTACGGATAATTTGATTACTTGTACGTCAGGATCACATATAGGAAACCGAAAATCAAGAGTAAACGTTTATTCTATAGACAGTGGCTTCGCATATGCCGTTTATTTTTATTATTTATTTTAGAAAAATATAACAAATATATTATTTGAATATGTAAATGTCTGGTCTTCTCGGTTTACTTGGGGAGGTTATGATATACCGAAGGCTGGAGAAATTGTAGTTATTCCTCATGGGTTGAATATTCTTCTAGACGTAAATACACCAATACTCCAAATTTTATTAATTAATGGTATTTAAAAGTTTAGCCAAAATCATATTTTAAGGCGGATCTTTGACATTTGACGAGAAGGATCTTGAACTTCATGCCGAAAATATTTTTATCACAAATGGCGGATTGTTGCAAGTAATGAATGTGGTTTAGATTAAAAAAATTAGATTGGTCAAGAAAATAAACCATTTCAACATAAGGCGTTGATTGAATTGCATTCCAAATTTTTGTCAAAAACTTTCCCAATTTTTGGTTCTAACGTTATTGGCGTCCGTGAAGGTATAATTGAACTTCATGGTTATTGTTTTATCGTTATCCATTAAGGAAAATATCGAAATATAACTTGGACTAAGCTCTCGAAATCTGTCGATGTCGGAATCAACATTATAGAATTAGAAGATCCTGTTGATTGGCGAGTTTTGTTTAATAATAACATAAAAAGAAAAATGAAACTATTATCATATCTAGCACAGGTGATATGGATAGTGCTAAAGAAAATGAAATACATAGAATCGCAAATATATCATTAAATCGTAAGATTATAACTCTAGTCGAACCAATAAAGTAACATAACCCAAATTTTATAAAATTTTAGATATCGTAAACTATCATACACGTATAACTACGGTAATGGAAAACAGGTTAAAATGCGAGCTGACGTTGGATTGCTCACAAGAAATGTAAAAATAATTGGAACTAAAAACATGAATTATTCCTTCAAAATAGAAAGATGCCCTGACGGATTCAAAATGGGTTTTATCCAAATAAATTCATATCTAATAAATATAGGCCAATTTGCAGTTCAAACATGTTTCCAAGGGAGAGAAGGCGATGAAATAGGAGATGATCAGTTTGGAGGAACAGTAATGATTGCTCCGAGACATCCAAGTATGGATGAGGCGATCGGAAAATTTTCACACGTTGAATTTAACCACGTCGGACAAGCGTTCCGTCTTGGACGATATCCAATACATTATCACCTTTCTGGCTGGAATGAGAAATCATATGTAAATGGGTGTGCTATTCATAACAGTTTCAACAGGGCTGTTAACATTCACGGTTTTATAACGTAGTTAATTTTTAAGGTTCTCATGGACTTGTTGTGAAAAGAAATGTTGGATATAACATAATGGGCGGTGCATTTTTTCTTGAAGATGGAATTGAAACAAATAATATATTCGAATATAATTTACTCGTTTACGTGAAACATAGCTCAAGTTTATTAAACGATGACATCACTCCTGCTGGATACTGGGTCACTCATCCGAAAAATATAATAAGGCACAACACTGTGGCAGGCGGAACACATTTCGGTTTCTGGTGATTATTATTTTGATTAAAATATGTAAATATAGGTACAGATTGCATGCAACGGTTGACGGGCCTTCTTATGTATGGAATATCGTACCAAATAAAGGAGAAATGGGAATTTTCACAGGAAACGAAGTACATTCTCAAGGATGGTACGGACTATGGATTTTTGAAGGGTTTTATTTCTTTTAAAGTAATCTAATAACTTGCAGTTATACTCCGCGTTATAAAGGGTGGAGATCGGGAATTCCTGTAGTCGCAAAATTTAGCAATTTTACTTCATGGCACAATCAAAAGGGAGCTGAATGGACCAATGGTGGTGCCTTGCAATTTGATAATTTTGTAACTGTTGCAAACAAGGTTGCAAATATAGAACTTATGCATAATTCTGAAAATACAATATATTCAAATTCAGGTCCATATCTAAATAACAGTGATATAATTGGTAATATTTAAAATAAACCTTTTTAGCTTACGTTCCCGGAATTACACACATATCTTCTTCTAGTGGAGTTGTTCTACCTCTATCAAGTGGATTGACTCTTAATAATGTTAATTTTTATAACTACAATACATCACGTGGTCAATGTTTTGTTTTAGCAAAAATTTCTGGGACAAGTTCAACTTTTTCAGGAGGTTGGTTTTATTTATATTAGTAATTTCTAATAGGATTTTTATATTTTATGAAAAATATTCATTTTATAAATTCGCAAAACCGATACAAATGGAATTGGAAACACGAAGGGATTATTGTTGACTCTGATGGATCTTTGACTGGTTCTAAAACAAATATTGTTCCATATTCTAAACTTATACCGCCCGACTGTGCAATAAATACAAATAACACTCGTGGGTTGGAATCGCTCTTTTGCCCACCCAAATACAGGTTCGCAAGATTGTCATTTAATAGTAATTATTTTAATTAAAAATAGAAATTAATCCTGATATGTATTTGGGGCGCAGTATAAAAATAGTAAATTCTTATGGAAATGATACAAGCTACTTTGCTGAAAAAAGGGTTACTTCACCTCTTGGATGGATGTCCATTTTCCCTACAAATGATGAAATATTTATTACATTATCAACGGAATCCAATTTAACGAATATCTCTTATACTGGAGTTATTGATAATCTGATTGTATAATAATGTTCGTGCTTATAATCAAACAGAGTGGAGACTATGTAATTGTCAGTATTCCGATGAATTATAAACCTGATCGAGTTTTTACTATTGATAGTACATTTCGCCCTATGTCATTACTCCCTTTAAGCCACGAGCAGAATAAAAATGGAGATTGGTACTATGATTCACTTGAAAATAAATTAAGCTACATCGGTAGTAAATTAAATTTTAAAACTTAGTCATGTCGCCAAAAACAAATAATCCGAACAAATATTCTGATATTCGAAGAATTAACATAAGATTTAATGCTTATCGCTGCTTTTATTTAAAATGTGAGGCTCCAGCAGATAAAGGAAGTCTCCCTCCGTCACGGAACAGACCAAAAGATGCTTTGAGATGGTCAAATACTAATATTTGGCGTTTTACAAACAATAAATGGAACGCAAGTAAAGACTTTGGAAATGGGGGATTGCCATCAAATGGTGATACAGTTGTTATTTCTTCAGGCTAGTTTTATTAATAATTATCTTTAAGATGTTTACGTATTGGTGGATGTAAAACTTCCAAAAATAAAGGAATTACATATATATGGAGTTTTAGAATTCGACGATATTGACAACTCAACAATATCCGGATATCGAGATTTTTATTTGTCGGTCGAAATTATTTTTATAAGAGGCGGAAGAATAATAGCTGGAACAGAAGACCGTTCTTTCCGTGGAAAGCTCGAAATAACGTTAATTGGGAATAAAAATTCTGCAACATTTCCATTAATAACTGGTCCGTTGGTAGGTACTAAAGTAATTGGTAAGAAAGTTGAAAAAATAATTCAATTATAGCTTGTTTTGGAGGACTAGATTTTCATGGCGAAGCCAAAAATATTTATTCTACTACATTGAACAAGACTGCAAATATTGGAGATAGAAAAATTTACTTGCAAGATATTGTTGATTGGAATATCGGAGATGAAATTATTATTTCTTCGACATCCTATAATGTAAATGAAGGCGAAAAAGTCGTTATAAACAATATAATGAATGGCGGAACAGTCTTGGAGCTAAACAGACCTCTTAATTATAAACATTTGGGTATGCACGATACAAATTTTAATTTTATAGGTGAACTTTACATTGTAGGGAATACAGTCCATCAGCTTTCTGCTTCCGTTGGGTTGTTATCAAGGAATATAAAGATTATCGGAGGTCAGACATTTTCTCCCTTCGGAGGCCGTGTTCTTGTAGGAAAAACAGTACATGAAGGAAAAATTTATACAGGTTTATATTTTTACTGAAATTAAGGTTTTGCGCGTATTAAGAACGTCGAATTTTATAAAACTGGCCAATTCGATTATGATAGTAAAACTGATGCCAGATATTCGATAACATTTATGGACATTGGTGAAATTAATTCATTAAGACCGGCATATGTCAGAATGTCATCATTTCATGAATGCTATTCACCGACTATAGGAGTTTATAGAACAAATAAGCTAGAGGTATCAAACAATATAATATATCGCCCCGTTGGTCCTGGTATAATTCTCGATTTTAACTTCGCTAGGAATTATATCAACAAGTTCTGGTACAAAAATAGAACAAAATCTTATCGTTTCTCATATCTATGAAGGATTATATAATGGAAAATGGGATCAAAATATATTATGGAAAGGAGCAATCACAATAAATGAAGCTACCAATGTTTTATTTTTAACGAATTAATTTTGATAGACTGAATTGATTGGAAATGTTGTTGCCGGCTCTCAGACGATAGCTTATCGTATTAGCGGTGATTCATGCAACGGCGGACTTTCAACTTTTAAGAAAAATATTGCTAAATCTGGATTAAATGGCGTCGTTATTTTTCATCTCAAAGAACATTCTCCAGAACCGAGTTGTCTCACTATCCAAAGTATGGTATTAAATGTTTTATTTTTAGATTTTATTATTTGGAAATTTTATAATTTTGGAATTTATGTACACTCTACTGCCAGCATTGTAGTCGAAAATGTTATTTTGATCGAAAATAACGTTGGAGTATATACATTTATTATCGGACCTTCTCCTTTAAGGCATCTTACTAGTAATCAAACGGTCACCGTTCGAAATTCTACTATACTAATGACCACACCATTTTTTGACTGTAAAACTGACACCTCTGTCAGAATTGTATCCAATTTTATTTTTATTTAATAGAATGGTTTATTAACAGCTTCGAGTGTCTTTTCAATTACTAATAATGCGAGAGTAGGAATATTTTTTCCTAATTTTATCTCCGGGAGTCTTAAAATGGCAAATAAAGATTGGACAACACCAATGGCATATCCTTCTTTATCTGGACTTATGGTCATTTCCGGTAGTTATTATTTTTTTAATTTTAACAATTTAGACATCACAGTTGACACATATAACTCCGTAAGTTGTGTTAAAGACGTTTTCATTATGACAAGTGACAAAAGTTACGACTTTCAACATCCGGTGATAATATCTAGAATTCGTTTTTATAATTTCCCGAGTAAAAACTATATATACATGACTTTGCCTCCATTACAGTACTCACATCATTTATATATAGAAAAATAAATCCATCTGATTGTGTTGATATGGATTGTGATGGAAATAAGAAAACTTTGATCACTGATTCTGATGGAAGTTTTCTGGGTTCTCCGAACTGTGCGGCTTTTCCAAAATCAGAGTTTGCTTGGAACGGCGATAGAAGGAGAGGAACTGGAGACTATCGCATTCCTACAAGTATGAAAATATATTCAAATGGTTCCATGATTCCAATTAATTTAGTCCGGCAACATTTAGGTATGTAATTTTTATAATCTGTTAGGAATACTAAGAGATCAAAATTGTGTTTATAATGCTGAGTGGCAAGCATATAAATGTTGTGGCCTTAATTATCGCATAATGATAATTGAAAGTATGGATCATGACACTGAAAAGCGAAGACTCTCTCCAGTAGCTATTCGGGGCGATGGGTACCTCGATCTTTTAAATGGGCCCGCGGATCATGGCTGGTGTAACGGTTACACTTGCCAGAAAAGAATATCGACATTTTATGCAATTGTTGCAACCGGTATATTAAAAGTTATTATTTTTCAATAGGAAAGTTGTATCATTTATATTTTACATCCACAGTACCAAAGCATTTGAGACTGAGAATGATTAATGCTGATCCAACTGATAGAATAGTCATTAGATATTTTTTTAATCGGGTACAAGCAACTGAAACGTCTACTAATTCAATCCCAATATTTCCTAGCGGTACTAAGAAATATTTTTTAATGCTTAAAAAGATACCATTCCAAATGTTCATAACACAATTTCTGGACAGAATTATCGGAATCGATCAACAAAATTCCTTTACGTAGGTCTAAAAGGCTCAGAAGCAATTGATATTAAATTTACTGAGAGTGTCATAATTGGACTATCAACGGTCGTTCCTGAAGTAGATTTCTTCGGAGCTAACGTATTGGAAAATTTAATTGCATTTCTCGGAATTCCTTCCAATAAAGTTCGAATTGTAAATGTCGTTAAAGAAAATTCTGCGCCAAGATCAAAAAGGTTGAAAATTTTATTTAAATAAATAGAGCTACTTCTACCACGCTATTTTTAATTGAAATATCAAATTCATATAATGAAACGACTAACTCTTCTTCTTTTATGACTGATCAACAACTTCAGAATATATCATCAGTGATTTTAAACACAGCGCAGAGTTCAGGAATTTCAAATATTTTGAACATTTCTGTAAATATTAAATTTTAATATACTTTTTATAGATCTCAGGCGTATCGATTGCTGAACCCATTCCACCAACAGAAACCATTCTTTATGAGGGATATTCGAGCAATTTATTACAAATTTTAATTCCTCAAAAATTAGTCATAATATCACAACCAATAACACTTTATGAAGAATCTTTATCTCATATAGGATTCTCAATGATCATGCAGGACGAAAATGTTTATTGAAATTGTTCAATTTAGAATTCTACTTTGGAAATCGTCGGATCCGTGTACGACCCATGGAAGATTCAACTAGATATTTCCCACAATGGAACTGTTCTTCAAACATTTTCGCAAGGGTCATTGGCTAGTTTTATATTGGGAACTGCTAATTTTACTTCTCTAAGGATTCCATTTTATGGAAATAATTATTCTTTCACTTTTAGAGTATACTTTTATTTTTGTTATTGATAGAGTCTAAACTCTTCGATTACTACTGTTGTTCATCAGATAAACATTCTGAAAAGACAATTGTCAGCAGAAGTGTCAATTTTTGATAATGTTGTCACGACATACCAAAATATGTCCGGTCTATTATTAGTGAAAGATACGGTTGAAAATATAAGTGTTGGAAGTTTAACATGGAGGGTTTAATTTTGATATTCAGAGTGAATAGATAAATAATTGGATTTATGAAATCAATGAAAGTGATACAAGCGTTTTTGGGCATACACCAAGCATTCTAAAAAGACAGCAAATTGTAAATGGCACTATTAATCTTTCAAATTTTTCATTCCCTAATTTTGGATATTATATATTAAACATTGCGGTTTTTAGTCAGCCGAATGATTACGATCTTTCAACAAAAAGTCAAATAATCCGAGTTCGTAATACCAGTATGATTCTTTGTATTAAAAATAGATTTTAATTGGAATTTGTCTGTTGTAAAAAGTGTAGTTATTCAATTTGATAAAAATATATTGAGCATTGGTGTTGACGCCCTATACATTGAAGCAATTCTATTCAATTATATCAGTCGGGATTTTTCAAATATAGATTTCACCAATTTTTCTATAGTTTCGGGTATTTCTATTTATTTCTATATACATTTATTAGAAAATAAACAAATTGCTGTTTTTATGATTGGAAATAATACTGAAATGGACGAATCAGTTAAATTATTTAAAACGAGTTTATATACAAATAACGTCCTCAAGTTTTTCGAAGGAAGTCTCGGTGTCGAAAACGTAGTTTATGGTGATAAACTTATTTATACAAATTCGGTAAACTTTTATTCTAAGAAAAAAAAAAGGAAACTTTAAATCTGCCATTAATCGTTGGATTGTCAGTAGGAGGAGTAGCCCTAACTGGAGTGGTTGGTTTTATAGTTTGGAAATATTTTTTCTCTCAAACGAATTATGCGATGAATTTCCAAGTAACAAACTAACAAATACATGAACTCATTTGTTTACTATTAATAATTACTAATTTTTAAACAAAAAATCATTTTTCGTGAAAAACTAAAAGTTTTAATGACTTTCCCTAAGAGTCATCTACTTTAGTTATTTGACTTGCACAAGAGTCGTCTATTTTGAAAAAACATTATTTTGAATTCGATTGAAATTTTATGAAGGTAAATTTTAAGCATGGCCAAGAGTAATGTTATTTTTAATAAATTTTGCAGTCTTTTATAATTTTTAAGTAATTGGGCGTTTCACAGAAGAATAGAATTCACTACACTTCCTTTGAAGTGTTTATGTTCCCCAGTAACATTCTTGATAAATAGCGAATTCCGGTGTCTTCATTTCCGTTTCATTGTTCATGAAAATAACCATTTTGTGTTTTTGGTTATTTTTGTCCTTTAAATAAAGAGATTTTTGTATTGACTATTATTTTTCACGTAATCTAAATTTTGAGACTATAATAAAATCTTTTAGGAAAACCATTTTTAATAAAATGACGTTGAACCATACTTATAATGAATGAATTCTCAATTAAAATAAAGAAAAAAGTCAGAATTTACAAGATTTTTTATCCTCATAATATCACCAGTTAAAATCATAAAAGTATTAAAAATGTGAAACTTTTGGAGTCGGTGATCAAAATTCAATCAAGTTAAATATATTAGAATTCCGAATTCGTTTTGTTAAATTCTTATCTCCAGTTTGAAAGATATTATTCATTTAGAAGAACCAAATTAGCTCGTTCTTTATTCAAACCGACTTTATTCAACAAGCTCATTTGCTTCTTCTAACATAATTGATCTCTTTCAAAGTATAAAGCAACCCCAAAAGAAGGTCCACTTGCGTTACCAATTGTACTGGTTGTTCAGGATATCGAAGGAAGTCAGTTTAAAAAACGAGCTCAATAGCCGTCCGGTGCGAAATGGTGTGGGCTCGTGGGAAGATTACCAAGCGAAGATGAAGTCGCTTGTGAGATGCATCGGAATTACGTGATTAATTTGTTCTGTTTTTAACGTGGTTTTGGTGTTAAAAAATAAATAAAAATAATATTCCTTCGTTGTGATGTTTGGCCAAGAACCTTCAAACAGAAAAAGTACCAAAAAATGCCGAGAATTATGCAAAAAAGCTTATTTATCAAAAGAGGTTTTTGAACCCCAATCAACGTGAGTATAAAATGCTAAAATTGATGTTTATTTTAGTGAAAATTGGCAGGTCAACATAACTTGGGGAAATGCACTCGATGCCCATTCTATTACTGAATTATTTGTGTTGTTAAAAGACAATATATACAATATGTTTATAAACAGCTCATTTGGATGGAACGACAAAGAAAAACTTTCAGAATTAAAAAATAAAAAAACATTAATTATAGTCGTGCGAGAAAAAGAAGGAGATGAAAACATTAATTCTCCGATACTAGGATTTCTTCATTTTCGTTTTATAACTGAAGAAAGAGAAGCAATTGCTTATTGCTACGACATTCAAGTTGAGAAAAAGTCTCGTGGTTGCGGAGTTGGATCGTTTATGCTCAATATTTTACTCGGAATCGCTATTAAGTTGTAAAATTTGATATTTGACTAGTATTAGAGTTGACATGGACAAAATAACGTGCACTATATTTCGTGACAATGCAGGCTCTTTAAATTTTTTTAAAAAACATGGGTTTAGTATGGATTGGAACTGTCCAATTGACGATCAATGTGACTACTATATTTATTCGCGCTATCTCGCGAATATTTGAAAAGGTTTAAGTGACCCACCTCATCCTCTATTGATTTATTGTTTTATATAATTTTTTAACTAAAGTTTTTTTAGTTTGGATAATTTTAAGTTAAATTTAATTTTAAAGGAGTTTAATAATTACGTAATTTAAAAAGTCTTATGATTTCAACTGTCAAGAATATATTTTGAAAAATAAAAAAATAAACTAATAGTGATATTTTTAAAACTTTATATAAATCTTATTTACTTTAATACATATAATATTCCTTGTGGTGTTAATGTCCATTAGTAAAAGTGAAGCTCTTTTACTGCGTGTCGACCAATTACGTTTTTTACGAAAATGGGACGAGTGTCTTACCCTCTGCAACAAATCTTCCTACATCGGTCCATCACTGAAATTAATATTTTCAGAAAACGTTTCCAACATTATAACCCTCGAAAAGCGTCTTGAAAATGGATTGATTGATATATGTGAGGCTAAACTTGACAGAACAGAACTACATGTCGTCTACAAGGTGATCAATGCCACCGTGTGGTACAATGCCTCTTTATAATAACTCACAGGCATTCTTATTGCTCAAAATATGAAACAGATATGAACATGCTTTCATTAAAATGTTTATTTGCTTTGGGAAATTATCAAGAATTGCTCCAATCATTTGCTCTTCAAAAAATCGAGACAGAAAAATTACAAAATTGTAACCGTTCGATGGTCATTCTTGGAGAAAGTTATGTTTTCTGCGGTAAAAATAAATCAGAATAATTTTATAGCAAAATCTTTGGAGAAATTAGGACTTAAATGTGACAAAATGGGCACATCTGTAAAAAAATATTTCAAAATGTCGTCGGATATTGCTAAAGCTCTCCTAAAACAACTTCATTTGCTCATTCCAGAGTTCTCATAACTCGGTAAGTCTAGATCTGAAGAACTAAGCACATATCTCGGGTACCATCTAATAGAAGCAATGGAAACTCACCTAAAAAATCAAATTCACAGCCTGTATTTGTCTTTAAATAAAAACTGTTATTCAGCAGAGGCAAACAAGCCATAAGAGCTTTCAGAGATTTGCTAGTTGTTGACAACATTGAGAAATTGACTAATTTTTACAAGGTAAAGTTGGATGAATTAACACAACAGAGTATAATTGAACGATACATTGATTTTTTATTTCATGAGACCACATTTGATAACTACGAATCAGTTTCCGAGTCTATTTCTGAGTTGGGGGACACAAATCTATCCCAATCCACGTATTTGTGTTTTTATTACAGGTTTTTAGTCTCCTTAATTTAAATCGGGAAGAGGAACTTTGCTATTTGATAAGCGTCTATCAAAAATTAATGAAACCATTACTGGTGAACATATTTTTGTCTAAATCTACAGCTTGCTGATTCCCAGATTGAAATATCCCCCAAAACTGTCAAATTGGTGAATTATTATTGTCTACTGTTCGGGCAGTTATCGTCTCCCTGTAGACTCAATTCAGTTTTTTGTTCTCAGTTTATTTCAGGCATTGTGGGACATTCTTAAATACTGTCTCGGGGATTTTTATTCCTTACGGCAATTTGCATTTACACTGGCCCAAGAAAAAAAAGTAAAAATTTATTTTGTATTGATTAGTACAAACAATGTTATCATTTTCTTAAAGTTTGTAATTCTCTTGTCCCCGGAGAAATCGATACTCTTATACACATTATTTGTATACATTTTGACCCACATTGTCCATTGGTAAATAATTTCAATACATAAATATAGCCGATTGACCAAACACTTGAGGATTATACTAAACAACTATTAGATCTTTGTGACGGTTCTTCTCCTTTTCATTCTCGTGCCTTACTTTATTGTGGTCTCTATCACGTTCTGATTGCCAGAAGACAGGAAATTTTTTCTCAATCTTCTACTCACCTATCCGCTGCGTTAGATTTTTTGAACAGGTACAAATCGGGTATTCTGATTTTGTCTAGGTCTCATGAAGCTGACCCACGTGACTATCTGCCTGCATTTCACCTGTCACTTTACTACGCCCTAGAAAGGAGGATTGATAGAGCTCTTCATTATTGCAAATTAGCTATCACACTTAATTGGCATAAAGAGACTACTTTGACTCTTCTGGTGTTGCTTTTTACTGCTTCTAAAGACTATGGAGCAGCCATCAAATGTGTTGAGAGTTCTTTAATGCAATATCCGTCCTCATCAAAGTAGAACTCAATTTGACGTTTATTTAAGCTTTTTCCTGATCAAGAGTTGCATCGAGTCCGAGATGGGTGATTTTAGTTCGGCTTTGCAAACGTGTGGTAAAATGTTGACCAAAATGTAACTTTTCTGAATTTGAGAAAAATAGTCCGGGAAAGTCGGAATTTGTCACAGAACAAGAAAATGGAAACACATGCAAAGAAACAAACCTCGATTTAAATTTGGACGATTTTTTAAATGTGGCGAATTGTTATTGTAATAACAGAGAATGGTGTAAGTCTGATCCTGACGAATTCAAAATTTGGTTACGAACTGGTAAATTGTTTTTTTAAAATTGAAGCTGAAATTTTTCTTGGACTGGATAAGCTCGAGGATGTGAAGCTATGTTTAATTGAAGCACAAAATATATCTCCAAACTCTTTAAATCTACAAATTATGGTAAATTAGCGATAAAAATATTTTAAAGAAAGCTAAATTTTTGCGTGCTACAAAAATGAACGATTTGGCTCTCGAGTGGTTTCTAACGCTGAGCGCAGTTGATCCAAGGAATTTTGACATTCTTTATGAACTGGTTATATATCTTGTTTAAAAGTAGGGTTTGGCATATTATGAAATTGAACTTTTTTCAGAATCAGAAAACTATCTCAGGGAGGCCATTAAGGTGGATCCTTTTGAGCATAGATCCTGGTTTTCATTATTTTAGCAGTACTTAATAGGGGATTACTTGGAAAGGTCCTCGAATCGACCGGTGATTATGAGAAGGCTTCGAGTTGTTATCTACATGCACATGATTTACTCAAAACTGCTCCAGTAATGTCCTTTAATGACATTCCGCTTATTTATTCCTGATTGTAGTTTCATTTATGCCAAATAAATTAGGATATACGCTCGTCTTTATAAGGCTAATTAATAAATTAGTTATTTGAATATACGTTTTACATATCAATAAACTTAAAAATAGAAATTATCGGTTATATTAATTAGAAGATATAAGATTGGCTTAAAAGTGTTTTGGTAGATGGCAAATAAAATTCCTCGGAATAACCAGCTGGTCTCGCCTTAATAAAGATCCATTCCCCGATTTCTGACAAAACTACAAGTGGAGACTTGCCAATGCCACTATTGAAAGAAACATAATTTTATATCTTTTGCCGTAGTAGAAACCTAGCCAAAACTCACTGATTAGAAATTTAGAAAAGTAGGGGCGTAGTTGTCTGGGGATGACGCATCACACACAAAGGACTTTCCACACTTAACAGGGAAGATGGTTATCTGATCAGGTCATCCAAAATGAATTTAGTTGTAGATAAGAGGAGTATATATAAAATTGAATTGTATTTACAGGCAATAATTGCTTAAGTAAATATAATACCATTGGAAACATAAACAGATTGTTTAAATTACTCGTCTGTTTGCTATCCGGGGCACAGCACGGAGTGGTGCATGGCTCCACGCATTTCCATGCAGTTCATTCGGTACGCTTATGGACGACGATTGTGTGAGAATCGTGTTGCACAACGCTTGGGTCTTGACGTCTGTCAGGAACACAGATGCCGGTGTGGAGGAATAGTCGATTCCAAAGGACTACACCCTTTGTCTTGCAAGAGGAGTGCAGGTCGCGCTCCCCGCCATGCCGCACTCAACGACATAATACGACGGGCCCTCGAGAGCGCAGGATTTCCAGCACACCTGGAACCCATCGGGCTTGACCGGGGAGATTGCAGAGGCCCGATGGGATAACTCTTTTCCCGTACTCCCAGGGAAAATCACTCGCATGGGATGCGACGTGCGTAGACACGTTCTCCCAGTCCATGATTCTTCGGAATATTCATTCGCCCGGTTGGCTGCTAATGCAGCAGAAAAGGCGAAGATATCTAAGTATTTGGAGATCGGAAAACTTTCCGTTTTGTCCCAATCTCGATAGAGACGTCTGGTGTAGTGGGATCCAAAACCGCGGAATTTCTCAAGGAAATTGGGGCGATGCTGGCTAAACGAAGGAGGGACAGTCGCGAGGGGTATTGGCTTCGCCAACGTATCGGAATTGCAGTTCTTCGTGGCAACACGCACGCGATACTGGCTGCCGGAGCGTGACGATTTATAATATAAAACTAATCTAGCTTAAAAAAAAAAAAAAAATTAAATTACTTAAAAAGTGCTCTAATTCAATATAGCCTCAGTCATATTACAGGTCATCATTATCATAGTAGACCATCGTTAGTCATCATAGGTTAAAAATGTAGTTTTATATCGAGAACTAACTGATATTAATCAGTAACTTAATAAACTCAATGGAAACGTATGCCATCATTACTGTAAACTATCATTAATATGAAAGATGTTATACAACCAAGAAAAAAAAACCACGTTATAAAATATTAATTTATTTGATTTTATAATAATTATAATTTTTTGAATAACACCCTCAATTCTAAACGTCTGTCCGACAAGTTCCCAAATTTTCAACTGCAGACCACAATGGGTGATTTTGATCTTTACAGTTTTATTGGATCAAGGTAATACTTTTATACATAAATATAGTTGATGTTTATTTTTCTCACATCCACGAGATTTTACTCCGGTCTGTACGACCGAATTAGCTGAACTAGCAAAAAGGTCAATGAATTTGAACAAAGAAATGTCAAACTAATTGGCCTGTCCTGTGATACCGTGGAGAGCCACCGAGAATAGATTAAAGTACATTCAAATTCCACAGCAAATAATTAGGACATTCTTGCACATGGAAATATAACAACAGAGAGTTTGCCATTTCCTATAATAGACGATTCCGAAAGAAAAATTGTCACCCAGTTGGGGATGCTGGACCCTCGAGAAATTAGCCCAGATAATAATACTCTCCCGGCACGTGCGGTATATTAAATTATTTTTGCTTGGTTTTACTAATCTTTAGGTTTATTTGATTGATAAAGATATGAAAATGAGACTTAGTATTCTCTATCCGGCTACTACTGGAAGGAATGTTAGGTTTATGTAGTTTTAATATTTTAGTAAGCTCTTACGAGTGATTGATTCTGTCATTATGACTGATGTTCATGCCTTAGCCACCCCAGTTAATTGGAAGGTTGACAATTACTTTAGTATATTTTTAGCAAGGTGAAGATTGTATTATTATTCCTTCTCTGAGTGATGAAGAAGCCATAAACCGCTTTACTGCTATTAGAACAATGGTTCTGCCATCTGAGAAACAGTACTTGCGGTATACTACATGGAAATAAAACATATTGACTCTCTTCTTGGTTTAATGGGTTAGTTTGACTAATACTGTTATCCTTTGATTTATTTTGTGGGCTTATTTACTTAATTTATTATTAACACATATCGCTTTCCCCGCAACTTGTACATTCCGCTTATGCCATTTTTTCAACATCCTCTCTAAGATTTTGAAGACATGTCGATAGAATATAAACGTATTCATAGACTACAATGACAAATAAAGAAAAATAAAAACCTTGTATAATAGATAGAGAATTGGTTTCTTACAAGACTATAGAAAGACCACGTACAACTTCTTAAATGGGATGAGTGTTTGAGTATTTTTGTCTTTCGGAAAATTATTTAGAAATGAGTTTTATACAGGCTGTGGTGATTTAATAGTTTATTCCTACAAAACTTGACAAGCTATGAGACGTGGTTCATTAAGGAGAGAAATACTCCAAATGTTAGACAAATTAGAATCATTTCAACTGTGTCTTAATCTTTTATAAAATAAAGTAAATCAAAATGGTGGATAGAAAGGATAGTAAGGGTAGCCAGATCGTGGCGGATATCGCCAAGGAGGAGGCCACATTCCCATAGTGGGGGGTTTTCTTCGATTGATCGATCTCTGTTTCCTTTGTTGGCGAATTCGTATAGCCTCCTCATTGGTGACTCCCAGTTTAGACTCGAGTCGGGCACACTTCTCCTGTTCGTCGTCAGAGTAGTCCAAGTGCTATAAATAAGACTAAATAAAACAACCTGTGGGGGTGGTTCAGTGTTCCCAATCCAAGAAGCGTCAGAACCACGTGTTCTAAAATAGACCTCCAAGAAGAGACTGTTTAAGGGAGTCGACATTGAAGACAAATTGAGTGAGTGTGGGGTCTTGGGGGACACAGAACACTTGTGTGTTGTTGAGAACTATTCCACGGGAAATCAGATCGAGGGCTTCCTCACACAGGCCGACCACATAGGAGGGCTTTTCAACAAGGCCGAATATTTCTTTGACTATGCCTAGAGGAGTGTCTTTGTGGAGGAGAAGGACAGTGTCCTCTGCAAGTGGAGGGGTATCACTCGTCCCTTCCACGGTAGCGGAAATAGGGTTGATGGACAGACGGAGGAGTCCGACTGGGTGTAATTGAAGGGTGATGTTGGTGAGGTGGATTGAGGGGATGTTCCAGTCGTCCTCTTCGACAGGGGGAGAAGGAGGAATGTATTGGTCATGTCTTCGTAGAGAATTTGTGAAGGCCACCCAATCTGTGCTGCTTTCCGAGTCGTTGGAGGAAGATGGGAGGCACTCTCCTCTATAATAATATTAGATATGTCAACTCTTCTAGAGTATACAAAGCTTCCATGTCATTGTTCATTTTAACGTGCACAATTATTTAATAATTTATTCAAATAATAAAATTTATATTCGAATTTGACTTGTGTCATGTCAAAAAATGTAATACTCACAGTGGAGGATAGTAAATTAAGAATTAGGGAGATGTAACCAAGTTTAGTTTTAATAAAGCAATTGTAAAGATTACTTTGTCTAAAGATATATGCAAACACAGGCAGGGCTGATCGCTTGGGTCTCTTTCTATACTCGACGTCAACTAAACACCGAGGTTGGAAGCGGAATTTGTTTCCGACCATGTGCCGCATTGAATTCCATTTTTCGCAATTATCAATATCAAAGTGAAGTAACACTGGATATCTCAATCTAAATTTGTATAAATTAAATAAATTGAGATTTGAGACTGTAAAAGTTAACTGTAAAATTAACAAAATCAAGAGAAAGTTAGTTAGTTAATGCACGTTCTCAATAAAATCGATTGTAATTTTTGAGTGCTATTTTGGCTAAGTAAGATTTTCCGTCGAGTAATATCTTCTGAGTCGCCAAGTATAGATCCGAGCTTTCTGATGTTCCTCCACTTTTCTACGCGAGTTTTTCTATATTAAAGAAACTCTTTTATCGATAATCAAATCATTTCAGAACAGGTCAGAATTATTCTGCAAATTATCTAATTCTTACGTAACTGCTAATAAGCAATGGTTTATTGATAAGCACAGACATTCTAAAAAGCATATTCTGAGAATCCCAGATATACTTTGGATACTCATAGTAAAAATGAGGTCACTGCTGATTGTTTTGCCGTGGATCTTGCAAATGCATTTTTATCAGCAAATATTCCACTTCATAAGTTACGAAATACATCAATTATTGATTTTTTTAATAAATATGGACATTCTGTTCCTTCGGAAACCAAATGCAGAGACATTGTTACATTTCTTGGTGAAAGGATGGTTTCACAAATTATTAACACAGTTTCAAGTGAACAAATTGTTGACTCATAACACTGACATCGCGCTATAAAAAATGATCCACGTTAAAAATAATTATGAAAAGACGGTCTTACTTTGGATGAAGAGTTTCCTCTCGGGAAGAGAAAGATTCATACGCGTCGAAAACCAATTGTCGAGGAAAATTTCTCTTATAAGAGGAGTTCCACAGGGATGTGTCATCAATCCACTTTTATTTAACTCTAAGATGTGTGGCATTCCTAAAGTGGATCATCCTAACATGGAGATGGTCATTTATGAAGATGATATTTTACTTATAGATCTTTCCATGAGCAAATCAATATCATGGAAAATAACTCTTGGTCATATTGGTAAGATTGCAAGATGGTGTAAAGAAAAAGGAAACCTCCCCAAACGGAAATTGTCTGACGATTACTCTGCCGCCTGTGGTCGGTGAGAGCCTCAGTTTGGCTCGAAGCTGCCCAAGTCTCAATCTGTCCAGCGTCAATGGGACGAAATCTCATGTCAGGCAATTTTCAAAGGCATCCTTCCCGTCTCCAATCAACACCGTGTCGCTTGCCTCCGTGCAGGTCGCTGTGAAGGCAGCGGCGCCTGGTTAAAGGCTCTCCCTTCCATAGGGAACCTGGTGGACAAGGAATGCCTAAGAATCGCAATGTCTCTCCGAGTAGGGCTGACAGTGAACTTAACTCGATCATACAGAGAGCCCTCGCTTCCGCCGGCGTCCCGTCAATTCTCGAACCTGTTGGACTGGATAGAGGGGACGGCATGTCCACCTTCCCATACAAGCAGGGGGAAATCCCTTCCCTTCCTTCGCTCACTTGGTCGACGGATTACAAGTTTGATTATCTTATTTTTGACAAGGATTGGGAATGATGACAGCTGTCATAATTTCAGTCTCGGCTCGATTTCATTCTCGACTCGGAACATAAAACATTTCAAAATTCTCATTCAAAAAAAAATATTGAGAAAAAACAAAAAAATAAAAATATTTCAAGAATATAGAAATTATTGAATTTTCATACAGTAAAATTGTAATAAATATAAAAATAGGCAAGAAATAAAAATGTGTAAAAAATCCAAGAAATATTGAATGGTTAAAATGTAAAAAAGACTAAATTAATGTGAAAATAAAACCAATTCAATGATAGAATATCGAATATAATAAGAAATTCTATCAATCAACACTATATTTAATCAATTTTAATACAAATTAACCCTTAATATATGAAAATATATTTCACGAATAAAAACAATGCACAACATTAAAAAAATCACGAATAGTAACGTGGTTATCCGATTATGTTAGGTTTCCCAAAAAAGTTAACTATAATAGAACGAATATTTTATTATAATATAATTAGAATTTTTTTTGGATTTTACCAAGTAGATATCTCTGCAAATCGAAAAATTTAGTAGATATATCTCTGCAAATCGTGTTGTCCCCCTTTCGAACCGCAGAATGACCCAAAAGATGTCTCGGTTGAAACTCAGAAGTGATGTTGTGAGTGGCATCAATTTTAGCATATCTTAAGCAATCGTACGTAAGGCTCCAAAGACAATGGAAGTGATTTATCTATATTTGTACTCGCCACAGACAACCTATAAATAAATCATTTAGAAGCCAGGGCCAGAAAGTGGCTAGAAAAAAAAACATTTCAGCAAGGCTAGACCCAATAAAGGCCGAACTTCACTAGTGAATTTAAAGAAGATTAACTTATAAATAAGATAAAAAGTGAAGGTGAGAAAAGATTAAATTAAATTACTGTCAAAATAAATCAATCCAACAAATTATGATGGTAAGACCAAGGCAGTTTTCATTATGGCGTTCGTCCTTGTTTAGCGTTTTTGTGAGCTATTTAGTAACTATGGTAGACAACGAGCCTAATAAGTCATGTGTGACTCATTAGCCTTATCCAAGGGTGAGCTCTTTTGAATGAAGGAGAATATCTTACGAAAATTTCCTGTCAATTTAATCCCTAACGACATCTCCCCTGATGGTTTAAGTTGCTTAAGCCAGCCTGACACAGTTTCTTTTACTGTGTTGATCCCTGAGGGGTGGTTCAATTCTGAGGTCGACGATCTTTGCTTGCTTGCGTGCTTAAAGTATGCATATGAACTCTCGAGATTAC
This sequence comes from Octopus sinensis, assembly GCF_006345805.1. Classification (NCBI taxonomy): domain Eukaryota; kingdom Metazoa; phylum Mollusca; class Cephalopoda; order Octopoda; family Octopodidae; genus Octopus; species Octopus sinensis. The sequence continues at coordinate 502,386 of NW_021831284.1, read as the reverse complement.
CACCACATTGATTTTTCGTCCTTTGCGCCCGAGTTGAGTCGATACTCTCTGACCATTGTTGATGGCAATACTTTTAAAGATTTCTTGGACAAAATTTCAAAACTTTTTCGTTTAAACATTAGGGTCATAATTGATTCCTTCGACCCAAATCCCCTTGCCGATATGATTCCTCCCGCATTAATGGTCCATACGGTGACTCTAATCTTCTCTCTTGTTCTAGAGGCCATTATTTTGTGCATGTTCCATCTCTCAGCGTTCCCAGATGTGACTTTTTACTTCTGTCAGGAAACACCTCTGTTTTAGAACATGTTTTTTTTAACATTCTTTGGTTTTCAAACGCTTATGCCCATTTGATTTCATATTTTATATCGATTTCAGAGACATAAGTGTTATATGTAAACTTGATAGCGTGAATGTTCTTGACGGTTCACGAGTGCCCCGTTTTCGGATCACCCACCCAACCATTATGAAATCAGTTGAAGTGATTCCGTCTAGCCAGCGCTGAGGTCTTTGGACATTTCTCTTTTTGTGTTCCAGACTGACAATTTTTCTTACTTCGAAGAAATAAGAAGATTGTTCCCAAATTTGTTTTCTTCCAACAAGTCGATAGTTATCGGAGTATTGGCGATATTGGGTTTTTCGCTACATTTTCCCGACGCCCTTTTCATCAGGCTGACTTAGACAAACCGTATAATGTTCCCTTCGACTCTATGCGTGACTCTGTTAGGGCCCATTACCTCACTATCGTCAAACAAGTTTTGGACGCACTCCTTGAGACTACTGACAATGAATCTCTGTCAAGGCATAAGTGGGTTGGCCTCAATATGCGTAACAAAAAGACTGTCACTTCTTCTAAGAAACAAATCCCACAAAAATCAAAACCTGCAAAGTCTTCTTGGAAACCGAAGCAAACACCCCCAAAGACTTGTCCTGGTCTCAAAAGGAATCCTCAAGCCTCCGAAATGCTCAAGTTTACAACTGAAGCACGCCGAGGGAAATCTCGACAAGAGAGGGTTTTTATATCAACAACAAAGGGTTTTTATATCAACCCCATGTTCTTTCCAACCTCGAGGCCGGTTCCATTATTGACGATATACCGGTGTTGTTTTCTGATTGTCATGATGCATGGGTCTCTGCTCAAGTTTATCTGTACGATCATTGGCGACCCCGTAGTATTGTTCGAACGGGCTTGTCCAAGGTGGCAAACGGTCTCTATGGAATAGCCTGGATTTCCACGTCTGAATCCACTTGGGTAACCCGTAGCGCTTGGTAATGCCCAGCGCCTGTGACATATTATTTAAAAAATGCATTCAATTGAGATTGAATTATTAATCAAATGGACACAAATAACCTGTAAAATAACTTTATCAAGATACTCTACCAAAAATTTACCAAAATTATTAAAAACAAGTTAAAAAGATTAAAAAGATGGAATGTCCGAAACTTTAAGCCCCCGAGAAACTTACTCGTTGATACCAGCCACATATTCCAACAACTCGCACTGTTCAGAAGAGAGAAAAAGAACATAGTTAACAAAATTAGTGGAAGCGGACAACGATGATAGGTAACACGGAAGGGATAAATCACAAGAGCGAATACCGATGCCCCCATAACGAATGGGATAATATATATTGTTCGCACATACTTGAAGATATCCGCTTACACGCCGACCTGCTGAAACTTCTTTGACTGACATTTGTTGCTTCGGCCCCTGGCTTTTGAAACCAGTGAGGTAATTGGCCAAAAAGCTCTCAAACTCCTCTCAGAAATTAGTTTAATCATCTCGAGGAGAAGTCACGACAGTTGTGAAACGATATCGTTCGCGATATTACGTGGAATTTGCCTGTCCATTTGCTCGGCGACTCATCTAATTTAGTTAACTTCTCTTTTTCTTTATCATAAATTTTTTTTTGACTTATTTAATTTTTTAATAGTATTATGTTTATGGTAGATATGTAGCCTGGCGGATTGCCAAACTGTTTCCCCGGAAATTAATTCCAGATTTAAAAAAAAGATTAAATAGTCAAGGTGAAGAAAGCTCACTCAGAAGGCTCTGGATTTAGTTAGAAAAATTACTTAGTTAATTAGTTTCTTTTTTAATAAAGATAAAAAAAATTCTCTAAGTCGACAATATATTTAATCAGTTTTCTTCGTGCCCCATTCTTCTCAATTTCAAGAGGAATAAAGTTAAATGAATAAATATATAGCCGATACTGCCTTTTATGGTCTCTAAGTTGTAACATCCTTTTTTCAGTATCAATAAAGACAGTTTCTCATTGGATCCTACTCCACAAGGTATCCTGCATTCTAGTTAGATTTTTCTTACTTGAATGGGCAATGTTATAAATTTTATAACAAAATATAAATACTAGAAGCACGCAAGAAAAGTAAAATCTCCCTTTATTGTCTGAAAACAGGTTTATTTTATTTTCCCCGAGTTTTCAACCTCGAATTTGATTAAACCACATGTAGTAATGTTGGACTGTCAAACAAACCTAGATATCATTATTGTTTTTTCAACTAGCAAATATATTAATTTGATTATATCCAATATTATTATTTATATAATTTTATAATAAACAATAATTAAGATATTTATTTATAAAATACCGCAAATTAAAGAATGCCTTGTGTTGTTTGTTGTACTCTCAACATCTCGACATGCAAACACGAATTAAAAGAAATAAATGCCATTCTCAACACAGATAAACAACTCAGAGAACTCGTACGTTTAAATTTAAAACTGTATAAATACTTAATTTTAACATACTATCAAGAAACCTAAAACAAGCACTCCAAAACTACACAGGCAACGACCCTCTTGCTCTTTGGATGAAGTAAAACTTTTAAAAATATTTCTAAGACATTTGGAGACATTAAAATCACTCATACCCGTCCCCGAATTCATTGATGAGTGTAAAGAATGTATAATAGAGCACATTCCCCACAAAGAATGGTTAGGGGACATCCGGATTATCGACTTGTGCATTTTTTACGTTAAAATTACTAATTATATCAAAGGCACGTGATATGAGGATTTATTCCTTTCTGCATCGCCTTGGAGTGGGTCAGAGGTGTAGCAAATTTTACATTTCTTGGGCAAGACTTTGTGAGGAGAAGGGAGATTTGAAAAACGCAGAGCAAGTATTTGATTTGGCAAAAAAGTCCGGATCTCGGCCAGTTAAGGCTGTTGATAATGAAAAAATGTGAGTCGTTTAGTCAAAATAATTGCAGGGCTTTTTTATCGCGGATTGGTTCTTTGAAGTCTCCTCGGGTCAGATTGGAGTTTGACAAGAATATGTTTAAAATCCCTGGAGTGGGTTGTTTTGAGGAATTCTACTGGCATGATTGTTTAAAGAAAATTAAAAAACAAGTCCACCCACAGTCAGGGCTTAAAATACAATCAAAAAATTGTTGTCTTGAAATTTTTGTGTCGAAACGTGGAAAAGATCGCATTTCGTTTGAAGAATATGCCACACAGTTATATATTCCCTCTGATTTTTTTGAACAAAAAAACGAGGACTATGCCTTTGCTGTTGATTGTTGTTATTATTTGTAGGTGGATCACGGAATGAAAAAGTTGGATGTGTTTCTGAATCCCTTTGATGGCTCTCCTTTCGTTCTTGGTTTATAAATTGTTTTAATTTGTAGACGGAAATGTTTACATTTTAGAGCGAGTTGTATCACATTCAGCTTTTTTGTTGACTTTGGTGGATAAGAACGAGAATTATTATCATGCCACAGTTATATTTTCTCCGTGATTTTAGATTTTTACGGATATTAATTGGTTGAGACAATTTCGTTTTTCTCAACAAATTGTGGAGAAATGTCATGGAAATGAGTTTTTTAGTTCTTTTTCTAGTTTATATTCCTTGAAAAACTGTTTTCTGTTGATTGGGAAATCTCCATTTATTTTAGGAACTTTGAAGGTTTTTTGTGGTTTGTATATTTTAAGTATTTGATTAAGTTGTTTGTGTTGATTGAGTATCCGGCTGCACTGTTGGCTCTTGGTGTATATCTTTGTTGGCAGCTGTTGAGAGTTGTCAATCGATTTCACTCACATTGTTTTTTGCATGGGAATATCAACTCAGAGAATTTGATGATCATTAATTTGTTGGTTATGTGAATAAAATGATTAGACATCCCATGAGTGATCCATCTGTCGACTTTACTGTTTATGAGTGCTTCATGTTGATGGATTACCGTGCGAGTGTTGAGTTAACTGATGACAATTATCATTTGGACTGTTTGTCGGTTCGTGGAGTGCTTGGTGAATTGTTTGGATGTTTGAAACAAGAGTATCGGAGTACTGTTAGTTTGATTTTAGAATTCATTTAAATTGGGTGAATGAAATGTTTTTGGAAATGGAGAATTGTCCAGTGGGATGTAATGTTATTGAGAAATACCAAAATATTGCAGAGAATGAATTGCGGAATCATTTAATTGATGATTATCGTCGTATTTTTATTTCGGACATTCGTGATATTCTGTACCAGTTTATATGTTCATGAAATAAATTTTTATGTTGTATTTTATTAATATTTGGCATACTATGTGCTGAATAGAAAAGAAAAATGATTTTTTAATGTTGGACCATTGGTGAATAATACGAATTAAAATTATGTATAAATATGTAAAAATTTATTACATAAGAATTCAGCTTTGTTTTTAAAAATCATAAAATAATTCTTTCGGCACGATGATTTGTGCGATCGCTTTTGCTTTTAGGGAATTACCGTTGAGACTTCCCTGTGTTTTCTGGGCTAAGACTCTTGCTCATCTAAAGAAACTTTGCCGTCTGTGCACCCATCGTTCCAAAAATCCCAAGGAATTTATATTCCTTATTCAGAGGATCTCGCTGGCTGTTTTACGCTAAAATTGTCTCACTCCCGCGAGACGGTAGTTAATAACTAGCTTCTATCTCTTCGAAAAAAATCAATTATTATTTTTTGAATATTATAAAATAAAATATACAACAATTATTAATATGAATTCAAATTATGTATAAATATGTAAAAATTTATTACATAAAAATTCAAGCTTTGTTTTTAAAAATCATAAAATAACTCTTTCGCAAAGGGAGCCTGAATTCCACTTCTTGTCGACCCGGTTCGTCGGCTGAGAAGGCAGAATTAACGAAACTGTCGAAGTGCGGTCATTTCTGCGAACGCTTTTTCTTTTAGGCAATTGTCGTTGAGACGTCATGTGTTTTTGTGGCCGACTCTTGCTCATCTAAAGAAATTTGACCGTCTGTGCACCCATCGTTCCAAAAATCCAGTAATCTCCACTTTTAGTCAATGTATAAATCTCGACGTATAAGCAATAGATTTTAATTATTTTTTCATTTTTTATTAATTTAAATTAATTTTAATGGATTTGTTTAATTTTAAATAAGTTTGTCTATTGTTGATGCGGCTGCAATCAAGTCTGATGAGCAAATAATGCAGGAATATAACCGGTTATTGTCTTTAAACAGGCTCTTCGGCGATAATATAGAAGAGTATGTAATTTGGTGCGCAGAGAGGCGGTTGATCTCTAACAAAATGAAATGCGTTCGCTGTAAAGTAAGACCTACATTCTCACAAATAGAGACGCTGTCGTTTATCCAAGTCAAGAAGAAACGTGAACAACGCAATTTGGTTATGTATTCCATGCAATACTTCTCGAAGTATAAGAACGAACAGCTGGTTTTGCAGTAAGTGATCCTTAAACTCATGGTTAATGAAGATACATTACGTAATTCATTTAATTTTAATTTTTAGAGGAGTCGATAGTGGAAATCGACGAGTGTAAATTTGTTCACATAAAGTACCATTGAGGTCATTGGCGACCAGGCCATTGGGTATTGGGTGGAATAGACAGGGAAACCAGAAAGTGCTTATTTGAAGAAGTTGCAGGTTCTTTTTTCCATTTATCTTTTAGACAGAACAGCGGAAACACTTAATGAAGTTATCGTTCGACGCGTACTTCCCGGCACCCATATCATTACTGATGGTTGGGCAGCCTATAATGGGATTGCGCAGATTGGAGGAGTGATTTATTCACATTCTGTGATAAATCACTCCGAGCATTTTGTTGACCCTTTGGACCGCTCCATCCATACTCAAAATATTGTAACACATGGATGCAAGCGAAGAGAATGCTAAAGACGCAATTTGGTAAAACTCGTAAATTTATTTTAGGAACATCGCGATCTTTGTCGGAGTCTTATTTGGACGAATTCACGTGGCGGACCTCGTTAGTTGATAAAGAGAAGATATTCCAAGAATTTCTGCTCCTAATAGTTAACAAATGAGATTTTTCGGCTTAATTTTTATTCTTTAGAAAAATATGAAAATCTAAACAATCCAATAGACAATCCCATTAAAATTAACTTAAATTAATAAAAAATGAAAAAATAATTAAAATCTATTGCTTATACGTCGAGATTTATACATTGACTAAAATTGGAGATTACCTATATTCCTTATTCAAAGGATCTCGCTGGCTGTTCTACGCGGGAATTGTCTTTCAATACTGCGAGCCGGTACTTAATAACTAGCTTATTCGAAAAAATCAATGATTATTTTTTGAATATTATAAAATAATATATACAACAGATTCGCCGACAGATTCTCTTTGTGCCTGTTTCAGTCGAAACATCAGGCACATTCGCCCAGCCACGCTACGTTTTCTCACCGAGAGAGGCCGTCACTTCGGGAGGATTAGAAACGACCCCCGTGAGGTCAATCGGCTTTTTGAGCGCGTCTCAATAGCCGTACTCAGGGGGAACAGTTTCTCTATTCTCTCTGCGGCTAGTAGCTGACTTCTTGTTCCATTTTCTTTTCATTTGTAATAACTTGTAATAACATAAACTAAAAAAAAAAAAAAAATATATACAACAATTATTATAATCCAAATCTTTCGGATATTTTCTGTCGAATATTGACGAGATGAAAAATTCTCTTCCATCTGGAATGAACTAACCTTTTCCGCATTCTCTCTTTCTCTTTTAAGACACAATTTTCATATTCATCAATCAATTCTCCTGCTTCATCCGCACATACAATAAACCATCGAATCTACATTACTCATATCACAGTCATACTTGGGCCGACATGAACCTCTCTTAAACTCCCAGCCAACCATAGCCTTCGCAATATCAATCCCAAGTTTCTTTGCCAAGCAATCAATCCCAACATCTACCAAAAGAGTGAATACAGATAATCACAACAGTGTAAATGTACAGTCCCAACAGGCACCATATCATCGCCAAACACATACACATGTCCGTATTTATTTCGAGGCACAACTCCCTAAATAAATAGTTTTGATAGACAGACATTCGTAGCCACGGGAGCCACGAAGACCTCTGTTTGCCAGTAACCAAAAAACTCAACAAAATGCACTGATTTATTCTTTCCGTGTACTCTCTTATAAAATAAATTAAAATATCAAACTTTCAAAATTTTATGAGGATATTCCCCAGTCTACGATTATTAAACAGAAGACGTAAATAACCTTCACTTGCCTTCGCAATCTTAGCCAATTTTCTTCTCTTCGTAACTAGCATAAATAACACAGAAAACTTGCTGAACTGACTCTCTTCGATAGACGGAATATACGCCAACATATCCCACGGGGACAGTGCCATTGGGGTAAATACACTGAGTCTTCCTTATTTGTCGACTAAGGACATAACTAAGAGTAAGAAAATATATCGACTCAGGATGGCCTAAAAACCCACAAATGTTAGTCGGAATATTTTTTTGCGAAACATCTTTAAATCTTACAACTAAAATAAACCCACAAGTTTATTTCGTTCTCCAAAAACATCAAAAATTTGTTTTAACCAGCGAAATGAAGTCCGGACTTTCCAGGCCATTTCACGCAATATTTAGAAGTAAGGTCGGCCATTTGATTTCCTGAATATATTCAAAGCAATACTATTATCGAAGGATATTACATATATTAACGGGGAATATATATTCCCTATGTTTTTCACGTTATTTATTCCATCCCCGTTCACGTCGACGACTATTAAAGCATTCATTAAGGAATTATACTTCTCCATTGCTTTATAGCCGGGTCATGCACCTCAACCCAAACATGATCTAATATTCACGGTTTTTTTAATACCTTTAAATTTGGATTTCAATGAACACGAAATTCCCGGCATTTCTCGAATTTGGGCTAAAATTTGGTCTGAATTTTTAATTGATTTTGCCATTTTTTGAAGACTTGGATAATAAAATGTAATAAATACTCAAAATATGGGACTTGACGTTCACTTTTTAATTTCCGAATTGGAATGACGTCAAAAGAAGCCACAAATCTCACTTCAAAGCCCAGCGACCTCAACAAAGAGACATACAACTGAAATAAAAATCGTTTTAAAACCAAACCAATGAAAATATAAAAGGACAACACGCTTTCCTACGTTTTATACATTTAAACAAGCATTGACAATGCCGACGGTGTTTTTTTCTTATTTTATAGTTTAATCGACAAAATAAATAAATTTTTTGGAGAATTGCAAACGAAGGCTGACATGGAAATTTAAAATTGCTGTCACTTCCAAGAAGGACTGACAAACTCATAGCCAAAATAATATTCTGTGAGCAAATCATGTTCCAATATCGCCCTCGTGCCATTAAAAGAAGTAGATTTATCTGAATATAAAGGCTTATATTACTTGGTGGACAGTTCTCTGTTTCAGCGATACTTCCAGGTTATATCGTCTGAGGAGAGAGCCCAGGATTTGATCGGAGAGAGGTCTACTTGGAAATGTCTTTATACTTTTTTATACTTCCATTTTTTTCGAAAGAAATTTCTAGAATTCCGTCAGAAGAGTTTTCGTCTTTGAATTTTTGAATAAAGAAAACCTACTACTTCATGCCAGGCATCGTCCTCACTTTCATAATTTTCAAACGATACTTATTATTATTAAAAATTAAACTTTCTTCGTTTTCTTTTAGTTTTGGGGAATAGTTTCTTTTATTATTTGAATTTTTATTTGGTTTGTCTCTCGGCCTCTTCATTTATAAATAGGTTAACTCCCACACGAACAATGTTCTTAGTTTTAAATAATATTGTTTTTTATTAAAAAGTTTTGTATTTTAAATTATTTATTAAAACATTTATAAATATAAATTATTTTTTTATTAGATCAACGCTTTTGTTTAAGCTATCTTTTGTTTTAGAAATAATGTTAGAAAAGTGTCGAGAATTTACTTAATTTTATCTTAATGTGTATTTTATTAGTTTTTAACGATTAATTCAAAATAACTGTTCTTCACTTAAAAATAAATTGTGTGCACTGCCCAAGCCGAGTCATAAATATTTGGCTCTCGTGGAAAATGCTGTAATAAATACATAACTACTTTGGGGCTGTCAGTAGTTTTGTTTTTTAGTTATTTGTGCCTTGTTAAGTTTTATTTTTGATAATTTCAGTTTTTATTCAATTTTGGGCGTTCTCCTGTCTATTGGAATCATTTCTGTTGTAGTTGTTGAATCGACAATTTTCATTTTTTAGACCAAAGAAACGTCAGGAGCTGTATTCTGTTTATTGACAATCATGATTATATTTGGATTTATCTTTCTAATTTGTGCTCTTTCAATTTTTCATAAAGTCTATTTTTGTATTACTGCTTTGCTTCTTTGTGAGTTGGTAATTGAAAAAGATATAGTATTTTTTTGTCCATATCATGCTAATTAAAATTATTTTTAATAATTAGACGACTCTCAAATTTTTGCTTCCCGAGTTCCCCATAACTCCACTTTGATCTTCTCCGCCATGATCCTCAATCTCCTCGTGGGGCGTGCAGTCTCTGGGCCTCTTAAGGGACTTGCTGATCTTCATAGAGAAATTATATTTCCGCCAGTCCCTATTTACGGAATTTGCAGAGTCCAGAATTTCACTGAAGCCATATTTGTACTCGACAAACATGCTCTCCAGAGTGGCCTTCAGCGTTACAGTCTGGATGTAAGACCGAACACGTTCTTCAATCCCAGGAGCTCCATGTACTTGCGGTAGATTGTTGAAACGATTCCATCCCACGTAATGACAATTGGCACAATCTTCACCTTAGCCTTGTGAATCAGTTGTAATTCACTAGCTAAAATGTCGTATTTGTGCAGTTTTTCTACTTCCACACTCTTTAGGTTATCTATTGAAGTCACACCCACTTCAATAAGCCATATTAGGTTCTCTCTTTGTCGTAGAGGAAAATATCGGGTTTGTTATATTGAATTTTCAACTCTGTTGGAATTGTTGTATCAACTCGTATTTCTGCCAAGGTGTTGCACATAATACTCTGGACAGAGTGATTTTTCAGTCTTCTGGATTTTTTGAATCCAAATCTACGGCACAAGTGCATGTGGATGCATCTCACAATTTCATTGTGTCTTCTCGTATAATCCGAATTAAGCATCCTGTTGCATCTAGTTGCCATGTGATCAACCGTCTTATTGGAAGATTTACAGTGTGGACATTTTGAATTAGGGTCTCTGAAAAAAATATTCCTGTCTTGAAGAAATGAAAACATAGCTTCAGATTTAGGAGATATATTTCCTTTCTTAAGCCATGTTGAAGACGATAGAATATCAAAATTGTTATCATCAAGGATTCAAATAGCTTCGAGTGAAGTGTTTTCTTCTTGATATTGGACAGTAAGGAATCAATCTGCAATCTATTCAGTGATTTGGTTATCTCTTCTTGGGTGTTCGTTCCATATTTACAATGCAGGAATTCTGTGATCGTGGCCATATGGGATTTTCTTTTCTGCTCGGCCCACAGAATTGCTGCCTTTCTTGGGGAGATTAACTTTCGCCTCTCCAGATTTTCACGAAAGTCAAACAACATTTTTCCGACTGAAGGTAATCGAGGCAAGCCCTCTTCCAAGTTTATCCCTCGGCAAATATAGCCTTTCCTTACAGGCTGGTTTCATATGAATATTTAGATCCATTAACAGCTTCCTGACAAATTTGTCAATTTCATCAAAACGGACGGTTCCAAATCCAGAAGGCCGAAATTTGGGTATTTAGCCGATAACAATCTGCTCAACGGATCCAAAGTCAAAATGAACAACTGAGGAGACAGGGAATCTCCTTGGAGTATTCCACGTTCTATGTTAACAATTCCTAGATGCTGCTTTCCTAATTTGAGGGAGACCTTCCAATTTGGAATTATTGACATTACAAACTTTGTTATCCATTCAGGATAGCTCTTACTTTAACACAGAATTTCCCGAAACGTTAATTCTACAATAAAGCTCGGATAACCCTATGATAATATCTATCCAATGTCAATACCAATGATAAGGCAAATGATTTGTGTTTTGCTTCCAACTCATTATTCGGCAGCTTTTCAACTTTACTTGCTTGATTGAGAAAAGGTTAGTGATTCATCTCACTCGATGAGATTGAGTTTCTGGATTTTTCCAACATAAATATGGTAAGTTGATTATTTAAGATTTCGATAGTTGTGTTCATTGTTTCCCACGCGTATTTCCGTGTAGTGTTTAGTAGCTACAGATTTAGCTTTCAGATTTTTTTCTTTTACGTTATCTACAAAATGTAAATGCACATGCCTTAGCAAACATTATTAAGGATTATTTTCATTTCAGTTGCAACATTTTAAATGAATTAAATGACTTCAAAGCAAATGCAATATTATTTAAGCAATTTTATATGATTGAATGTAGTGAGTTTGCTCAACTAAATAATCCTTCTACCTTTCTTTTAAAATTCTCGTTATGAAAATATCAGGGTTCTAATTACATATTTTAAGCTGATGAATCCTACGTTTATGACTGTTTTGTTTTAAAACCCCGTTTAATTCAGTTTTCCTCGGGCAAACAAAGTTCTTAAATGTTTTATTCTCAATATAGTTTTTTGAAAATCAATTATTTAGGAGAAATTGACTTATTCGAGCAGAAAGAACTTAATTTATTCTCGATTAACATTATTTTTCATTATTATAATGAATGGTTGTTGCAGCTGGCGATCATCTGGGGAACAGCCAAAGCGATTCAATCCGCTGGGGCTGTGTGACCTCTTCCATTGTTTTTAAATGCAATAAATATTTTAAAAAATAAATTTGATAAAAATTAATAAACTGAAAACGATGATGTATTAAATAAAATAGTCAAATAGCATCATCATGTTGATTTAAAAGATGAGCAGGATGTCCATGCTCGATATGTTGATTTATCATTCTTTTCAACAAAAACTCAAAATCAAGCACGTATTGCTTCACATCAAAAAGAGAAGTACAAAACCGATTTTCACGAATTTTTTTCTTTGTTGCATTTAAACTATTTATAATAAAAACCACAAAAATACAATGAACGATCATTTCCCAGTCGAATAGAAATATCCATATATTCCTCAGGGGTAGTCGCCACCAGCTCAGGACACCCAATGGCTGTTAATTGAGAGCCAGCGACTCTGCTAGCCAAGTGTTCCCCCATTAGAGTAACCATTGGAGTTCCCCCGAAGAGAACATCCATTCCAGTAGTATGTCCGTTACAATTACATGTATCAAGACACACATCAGCTAATTGTCCACGACGGATATGCTCCTCCTATATTGTGATAGTAATAGACTACTTTGGGAGCTACGGATGAAAAGATTATTCTATTCTCGGGGATATTACGTTTTTTGGCATATTCAAAAATGTTCACTTGCCCACCAGGGGGGAACATTACCAACCAAAGCACAGAATTGGGCACTGCGTGGAGGATCCGACACCACATATCAAATGTATGTGGGTCGTACTTATAAAACTGATTGAAATTGCAAAACACCACACACTTTTCAGGCAAATTATACATTTTTCGACATGTATATACAGGAACAGCACAGCACTCCTCCCCAGCGGCACATCGGGGGTACACCTGCCATCATCAATCACCAAATACCTTAGGAATGGAACACCCATACACAACACTTTCACCCTTCTCGAATAAATAAAAGTCATTCTTCTTGGACAGATCATCAAGTTCTTGAACACTTGGGATGGGATATGATATCTCAATATCAGAGGAGTCCTCAGTGTACTGACAGTTCGGTGATTCCTATCGAAATGTTGTCAACACTACATTTTTGATTTCAAAGAGAGAAGATGGTGATATAAAATTGATAATATTACTGTTCTCAGATATATCATCTCCTCGATCAAAGTTGAGTCGGTTTATAATGTGCTTAAACATCTGGAATAAATAATGAAAATAAACATTCATGTGGTCTCCTATAAAAAACGAATTGGGCATATGAGCCAACTTCTCTGTGTACAAATGGGACAAGGATAGTGGGGCAATGACATTATCCAGGACTATATAATCCATGAATGAGGCACCACTGGTGTTAGGATACCCCAACCACATAATCTAGAATACTCCACTCATCTCTCAACTTGAATTGGCGCTGGTCGAAGAGCAAACAACTCATTACGGGCTCCTTTAGTATATCCATTTATGTTGATTAGAATATGAATATTGTCTTTGTTTATTAGATCTGCCACTTGTCCGTTGTCCTGGATTACAGAAAGGTCCACAAAATGTTCGACCTCCTCCATTATTTTCGACCTGAATGAAGTCCCGTCTGACGGATTCAAGGCATAACAATAAATCTACTCATCCCTTCAACCAAAAACCTCAAATTGACTCAGGTCATGAAGACCAGGAATGCTTTGCATCAAATGGGAGGTAGGGTGGTTACAAAAATCGTAAGAGACATACCCAACCCGAATCCGTTCACCTTTAGAAGGCAAATTATATGTGTAAGGTGGTTTGTTGAGTTGTTTGATCTTTTCTGTGCATGTTATTGCATATTTCTCCGCTATTTGAATCGCCAGTTCCCCTGTCAGTGTGGGGTACAACATGGTGTGGTGTGGGTGGATTGGAGCAAATCTATTCCTTCCTAACTGATCTCTCACAAATGAGGCTGCATTCTTCACACGTTCATCATACAATTCCCAGTCACAACAAATCTATTACATAACACCCAATATCCACACCAGACAACAGTGGGACAAATTGTAGTATGCCTCTGGAAAGGATGGCCTTAGTTTTAGAGCTTTTCTGAAATAGAACATTGCCTCCCCGACTTTGTTGTTGTCCTGAATTTACTTTAACACAAATAACTCGGTAAATTGTCCCAAGTTGGTTGTAGGGTTCCGGCATGTATGGATTGATGGCGGTAATTCGATTATAACACGAAATTGCACTATCAACGTCTTGGAGATCCTTGTAGAGACTCCCCAGGTTTAACAATGCGTCTACAAAGTTGGGATATATACTGAAATAGTCAGAATTGGAGGAAACCGGAGTGCTTCACTATAATGGGCCAGTGATTCGTTATATCGGCAGATGTGGTGGTAGATTCCCCCCAAATTAGAATGTGCGATGGCCATTAACGGATTGATCTAAAACAGACTCAACCAAAATCCATCAAAACCTTCAAAGCATGTTTGTATAGTGCCACTGCAGAATCGATTTGACCTTTTTCTCTTTTTATATTTCCAAGATTGTTGAGAGAATCACATAATTAGGGTTTATGAGCAATGATTGTTGATAGGCAGCTTCCGCTTCATCAAGTTTGCCCTTTTCCTTGAGAGCATTGCCCAAATAGCCGTGATATTCGGCACTGGATTGGTTCAAATCGACAGCCTTTTTGTAGCAGTCGACTGCCATGTCATACAGTCTGGAATATCTACACAGACATACCCTTTCTCCATATAAATTGAGCCAATGCTCACCAATATTTCTACATTTGTCGGGAAATAGCCCATCATTTGGCTGTATATTGATAATGCTCTACATTTGGTCTTTAAATAGAGAAACAACCTATCAGTCAGTTTTATACTCCCAAATGCATTCGCCAAGGCCATTTGAGCGTCATAAAACTTTGAATCCAAACGAGTGGCCTAAATATTAATACTTTAAATATAGACAAGTTCAAGGTGGTGGATGGTAAGCCAAATCTCCCCCTCTGCCTTATAAATAAAACTCAGATGGTAATGAGCCACTGCACAATCAGGCCTATTGCTGATAATCTTCATAAGCCAATTCTACAATAAAACAAAATTACGGCAATGCCAGGCTGCCAAACCGCAAAAAAGCAAAAATTAAACCAGCAAATCCATCTTCGGAGAAATCCCCCAGCGACTTCAGAGAAACTAAAAGCATTGCAGCGTTAGGGAATGAAATATCGCCATTAATCATTAGCAATCGCACTCAAGCCTTCATAGACCAGCTGCTACCTTGGCCTCCACATTCCGGCCTTGTAATTTAAGAAGACTTCCAATCATTATTTGAAACTCAATCGAATTCTATAAAAAAATAACTACAACAAATAGACTGGTTTTAGCTTGATTAAATTTGCATAAATCATCAACGCAGTGTCGAGATTTCCCAGTGAAACGTGACACTGTGCCAGTTCATGTCCGGCCAGGATGTTCTCGGGGTGATCGGAGTAGACTTTGTAGAGGACTTCCATTGCAAAATGTAAGGACCCAACCGCCTTGTAGGCATGTCCCAAATACATGAGGACTTCTGGCCGGTCTGGAAATAAGACCAAAGCTGAATGACAGAGGTTAATACATCTAAGAATGAATGAGTTATATGACTGGTTGTATCTCTTTTCTTGCATGTATATAGAGCAGAGCATTAGTGTGGATGGAAGGTCGCCTTTGTGTCTACCAAGTTGGTTTAGACATTTTTTCTCAAGTTCTGTTTTTTGTATATGATTGTTAGCAATATTTACTAATTTAAATACATTTTTAAACTAATAAAACCTGTTTCGAATTTCATGAAATGGACAACGAGAAAATATTATACAAATCAATAAATTGACTATTATTAATTAATAATAGATTTAAATAAAATTTATTATAATAGTTAAAAACAGTTAAAAGTTAAAAAAAGCTGCCAGACAGTCCTAGAGGTTCATGTCCGCTTCATTGTTGACCTCAATTCACTAATGAGGACTCGGTTGGTTGGTGATATGAGTAATGACATATGTTCTCTGCCACTCAGTTCTCCTTTTTGATTGTTGATAGAATTCGATCCACAGTGATTGATCTGGCAATGTAGTTTGAACGCTTGACTCCGTCTGGTTGTTTAAAACATTTTTCAACTTGATGGATCCTGGCTTCATCAAATCGTTTTGTCAGGAGACTATAGTAAATTGCGTTCTAGATTGGCTGTCGATGACACTCAAATTGAGCACGGAGAGGATTTGATTGACTTGTTGAGTGAATAAACTCGCTTCAATAACACTAATTTGCTTCTATTAGATTTGATGAGAATCGACGATTTCTACAAGGGGACATTGCCTGGGGCAGTGTAGTGCAAGATACTTACTGAGGGGGTTCAGAGTTATCTGATCAGGCAGAATGAGAATAGTCTTGACGTCTGCATTTGTCAGAAAGGAAGTCTGTCTTCTATGTTTGGTGTGTAGTCTTGATTATTGCTAGTTTGCGACAAGTTTCTTATATTTGGGTTACTGATATGTGTGCTATCTGTACGGAGGATTGGCAGGTCTTAAGATTAGAAATTATTTTGTCATTTCTATATCCTGAAACTTTCTAAATTTGTGATAAAATGATATTTTATGGGTAAACATGTAAAATACTGCAGCTTTCAGGTAAATAAAAAAGGATCAGAAATAAAGAGTCCCCTGTGGAGTTCCAATGCGCGCTTTGAATTTACGAGAGTGCTCCGAGCCAATCCACAATTCTATGTTTGCAATTATAAAACGTATCATTCTCAAACTGTTCTAATCCAACAATGTTCCTAATAGCTAAATAAGCTTGCCTCTGTGAACAGTGTCTAAAGCTCTGAATAAATCTATTCTTAGTATGTGGTGAACTGCCTTCTTGAACCTCTGTGTCATGGCACATGTCCATCTGTGTGTCCAGACAATATCCACTGTAGACCCTTCTCTTCTGAACTCATTTTGTCCCACAAACAAGAATTTTTCTACGGTAGGAGATATTCTGAAAGAACAATCAACGACAGTTGTTTTCGTAGAGATGTTAAGAGAATTATAGGTCTGCGGTTTTTTATCGGTCTAACTGGCTTCCCTAGTTTCCTGAAAGCTGCTCTCCGTGATCTGAGAGCTAAAATTAGCCCGACCTCTATCATATAAATAAAATATGCGGACGACATAGATTTTATTTCAGTGGACTTAAGTGACATCAGGATTGCACTTAACCACGCTCTCTGAGTATTTGGAGAGTGGTTCATGAACATGAACAAACAAAAGACAGAGTTCATCGCAGTCAAACAAGAAATTAAAGTTACTGACAAGATATGGAGGAGATCAAAAAATGTCTGGTGGACTCGGTTGGTTAGTGATGTGAGTAATGACTGGGAAAATGTTTAACGAAGAAAAATTTTGTTGACATTAGCAGTGAAAAGGCTAAAATCGACATGGCTGAGTTACACGCATCTCTCAAATCCTGTAAAAATACGTTTGTAAAATGTTTTAATCCTGCCCATCTTATTGTACAATTCTGCAACGTAGAAACTGAATCAGAAATGTGTTGAAAATCTCAATGCTTTTCACAGTAAACAATTCATGTCATTATTGGAAATACAATAAATTTTCCAAAATAGTTAAGGTAGCAATTTTTTTCTCTGAAAAAACAACTAAAATTTTAGCCAAATCTATAATGTCAAAGTAGTAGTTAAAGCTTGCATAGAGAGTCTTCTGATAAGTTGATGTTAAAAAGATTAAGAAATTCGATTTTAGTCATAGCTAGTATCTCCATACTATTTAACAATGCCGCTTAAGCACCGGGCGTATCCCGAGGCACGCTGGCCTGAACCACGTCGTTAAACAGGCCCTCAATGCCGCAGGCTTCCCTTCTGTTCTGGAGCCTGCCGGCCTCGACCGTGGCGACGGCAAGCGTCCAGACGGAATGACGGTCTTTCCATTCTCGGAGGGGAAATGTCTCGTTTGGGATGTTACCTGCGCGGACACCTTTGCCCCCGGGACCGTTGCTCAGTCTGCGTCCTCCCCCGGCTTCGCTTCCCGTCGGGCTGAGGAGACGAAGCGGAAGAAATACGCCTCTCTCCCATCAAATTACCACTTTGTCCCGATTGCTGTGGAGACAAGTGGAGTTATAGGGACGGCTGGAGTGTCGCTTCTGACCGAAATTGGGAAGTGCATCCACAAGTGCACGAAGGACCACCGCCAAATCGGCTGGCTGTACCAGAGGATATCGATCGCAATCTTGCGAGGTAACTCGCTTGCAATCCGAGGTGCAGCCACTGCTGACACTTAATTAGCTATTTTATCTCATTCTCAAGTTGTGCATGAATTCCTTTATCAACAATAAAAGAAGGAGTATTAAAAAAAAAAAAATTTAACAATATGTTGGTAACATAGGCTTGGCAATTTTCTTATTAAAAATTAATAGGGATTATAAAATGTTTATTTAATTAATCAAAACATAGATTTATGCTTTTTATATTTAATAAGATAGAGTAATGTAAACCCTATTTAGCAAACCTCAAAAATTACATTTTTTAGGCATCGAGCGTAAGTAGAGTTTGCAGAGTTAGCGGTCCTGACGGGTCAAAAGTACCGATCACAATCGTAACCTCTGGAGATTCTGTAAAAGTTCCAAAAGTTTATTTAAAGCACGTACAGAAATTGGGAGTATATGAAAATGGATTAAAAGATATGAATACTTGATGCAGTCAAAAATCAATTTTTAAGTTTATTTATGTTAGACGATCAAGACGGATACTAAAGTCAATAATAATAAACCGGGCATTTTTGTCTCCGACAAAGTCCGGAACATCATTACGCTCATCGAAGTTGGGATTACTTTTCAACAATTTTTGAAGAATCTAAAGTCTAGAAATTACATAAATACGATATCTTAGCAAGCAAAATGAAGTTAATCCACAATACAAATGTAAACGTCGTACCACTGGTTCTCACATGAGATGGAATAGTATCCAAATTTTACAAGCACTACCAAAACTCCCATAAACCCAAAATTCAACTCGTGCCTATGTCCAGACGATCGTGATTAAAAAGACATTAGAAAGCATGCGTCCGGAATACAAACTCTTGACTACGGCGGCGAATCATGCAATCAATGAACGACTGAGTAGAGGAAGCAGCTACTATAAGTCATTATAGGAACCCCTTGAAGACACAGACGCTGTATCCTGGCCCATGAGTCTGGCAAAAGAAGGCGATCGGAAGCAAAAAGGAGGAAACTGGAAGCAAAATTATCATAATAAAATATTTTCCCACTTTAATTAGTTTTCTAATTTGGATTTGATAATAAATCTTATTTTCAACGGTCAAACTTTAAGGAAGTTCATGACCGTTAGAGAACCTACAGCGATTGACGTTGAAACCCTTGCACTGCCTAAATCGGAACTACAAAGCCAACGAATTTGTGGCAGCAAGTGATTTATTCTATTAAGCTAGAAAAGAGTTAAGCTAGAAAAGGGCGACAGCATGTCTCCATTGCTGTTTGTCATCTTCCTAGAACCGCTGAGTAGAGTCCTTACTACTTAATTCGAACAAATGTCATGTGTCGGCTAAGTATGGTCTGGGTACTACCCAAGTAAACTTTAAATCAAAACAAAAAGTTAAATTTAGAAACAAAATGTAACTTTAATACAAAACACTCAAATTTTGCAAACAAAACATCCAATTGGTGATTCGCGAAAGAAAGCTTTAGAACAGGGGTGCGCAAGCTTTTTGGGTTTGCGGCCGCATAGCATTTTTTTTCCTTCTCTTCCACGGCCGCACATTTTCTGCATTATTTTTTCGATATTAATATAGTAATTTTTTTAATTATTAAAAGTGACCGCATAAGTTGCTCATTGTCATCGAGACCGAATGAGTTCTTGGACAGGAAATGCTCTCGTTCATCAGGGACATCATATTATTAAAATAAATAATTATTTCATGGACAAAAGATAAGAAAGAAGGAAAATTAATTAAAAGAAGTGTATTATGTGACATGGGCTGCGCGATACCTATGGGCCGCGTGATACGTGATATGACCTTGAAATGTGCAATTATGACATTGATGGGATTAAATTATAAATCTTTTAATTAGACCGCGACTCATTCTTATCATTTAATAATTTACTAAATTAGCTAAAAACTCTCTCATTTTGACAAAAAATTATATTTGTAGGAATTTAATTATCAGAAATTAATTTTTTTGGTGGAAAACCTAAATTTCTTGAGTTATTTCTAGCGTGCAAGTATATTTTGCAGCAATGTCCTCGTACAAAGGTTATGTAAAGAATAGTTTGGAATATCAAATTTTAAAAGATGCTTTACAGGATAAATTTCCTGAACATCTTACAAAGCAAAAAAAATATAGACTAGTTAAGAAAATTGAAAATTTTACTGTAATTAATGAAAGGTATCATACAAATTGTAAATGTATAGATTGTATCTTAAATGTGCGAATTCAGATCACAAGCTAGTGATTTGTCTAGACCAGCGGTTCTCAAATGCGGCCCCCGGGGCCGCATCTGGCCCCCAGGATTTTTTTTGCGGCCCCTCTAGAGTAACTAACTTTTTGAATTTTTTAATAATGTTAAAATTTAATTATTTATTCTTAAGGTTAAACATATCCATAATTGGTGATTTAATTAATCAATTTGAAGCACGTTTTGGGGTACATTTATATAAATTTAATTTTTAGACTTTTAAAGAATTCCTTCCTTTAACTTATTCCAGATTTCAAAAACTTAATAAACAAATAGTACTTTCTTTTTAAATACAACGCCTTTTGTAGATTTTTTAGCTTTTATTTCTTCATAAAGAAAATGGAAATTAAAAAAAGAAAAAAAAGTCCAAAAACTCATTACGCATCAGCAGTGGCTGCACTTCGGATTGCAAGCGAGTTACCGGCTTGAAAAATATAAAAATATATTAAAATATTTTTTGTGCGGCCCGCGAAGCTAATCTTAATTATCGATTTGGCCCTTGAGCTAAAAAGGTTGAGAACCCCTGGTCTAGACAATGAACCCGAAATGGAGATCGTTGCTAAAAGTTTGCATGACTTCTCGCATGGAGGAGTTAACAAAATTGAATATGAATGTCGACAACGATATTTCACAGTTAAAAATGAGATTATTCGAAAAGTCATTCGAAACTGTGAAATTTGTAAATTTGCGCGACCCTTAAAAGTTTTAACTTTTTTAAATCCTAGATTGGAGATATAAATAACCATGTCTTTGCATCTTGCCCAAATGAAAGATTTCAGATAGATCTTATAGATCTGAAAAGTTTTTCTACTATAAATAAAAATTTTAAATGGATTTTAACGGTCATTGACGTATATAGCAGGTTAGTTTTTTTAACAATTTTTATAGATTTGCATTTGCGAGGCCGCTCTACACTAAGTCCTCAAATGAAGTTTGTGAAAACCTCAGATCATTATTTTTCTTAATGGTCCGTGTCAATTTCTTCAGTCCGATAATGGGACTGAATTCAAGAATCGTGAAATGACCAATCTATGTGAGGAATTCAAACGAATTCACGCAAGGCCAAACAATCCCCGCTCACAAGGGATTGTCGAACGCTTCAACCAGTCAATTACAAGAAAAATGGCAAAAATGATCGACAATGATAATAAAAAGTGGCTGGAAAAATTAGAAAATGCAGTGTACAGTTATAACATTTCTGTCCACTCATCTTCTAATGAGAGCCCTTTTGAAAGATACCGGGGAATAAGTGGAATAAATACAATATTTTATGGTTGTAATTATAAAATTATTCCTTAGATAATTCAAGTAATGATTTGTTGAGTCCTGATCAAGTCGATGATGCAAACAATTGTCCGAGTCCAATTGAAAATCATGTAATTTGAATTTCTATATGTAGATGATTGTAATTATTCGTTTACAAGTCCGAAAAGATTTCAGTTCGAAATCAACCCCATTGATCCTAATTCTAATTATTACAAAGCGATGAACAGAAAAATGAATGTTCACAATAGTAAGTATGAATTTAGTGTTGGTGATAAAGTATGCATAAAAATTAGTGTTTAGGTTCGAGTTAAAAAAGACTTTGGAACAAATCCTTCGTTACGACTGGATAAGTTGAATCTCCATATTATCCATCTGCAGAATTATCAGTATTTTATCAAACAATCGCGTTGAGGTAGTTTAAACATTTAAATTTAATGGATAAAAAATTCGATGAGCGAAATTTCGATTGTGCCAATGTCCAGACTTAAAAGATAATTAACAAGTTATTATTCTTTGAAGTTTAATATTAATTACAATATTGACATTAAGTTAAGCTTCAAGGTCACGTCAGGTAACACGCGGCCCATAGGTGTCACGCAAACCATGTCACATATTATACAAGTTATTCTAATGACGGCCAGGATCTTTGGTATTTTTTGCGAGCATATTGAAATCTACTGGTAGGGTAGATATCATTATGCGCAAGCATGACTCTAAGTTTGCATCCGTTATCCGAGATCTATATTGACTTTTTAAATATTTCATTTTGGAAAATGTAGACTCACATAAATATGTGCTTCCGAATAAAATAAGAATATTTCTTGCCATTTCACGTAAATTTGGATAATCTGTCGCTGATTTCCATACATTCAACAAATCTTCGCTTTCATTAAATTTATTTATCAAAATTAAATCATTTTTTAATTTAAATAATTCAATTTGAAGTTCCAATGGCGCATTCTCAATCGAAAAACTATGTGGTCCTGCAGTTAATTGAAGTTTGAGTTCAATTTTTTTAAATTCGTTAAATCGCTCTTCAAATTGTTTCGAAATATAATCAAATATAGTATTAAATGTATTTGGTGTAAGATCGTCATAATTAATTATTTTGTCATCAATGAGATTTTTTTGACTTTTTGAAAATGAAATAATTTATTTTTTTCCATGTGAATCTTCAGTAGGCGGCATGTATCCTTTTATGGATATTTTTAATTATTATTTAAGGTTTTTCTCGATTAATTAACATTATGAGCATTATATTTAAGATTAGTGTTGTGGTGTGTGCTACCCAAAATTCAAAGGGAATCTCTAATTAAAAAATCAGCTTAAAAGTTCTTCAATTCGGTGGATCTTAGAAAACTCTTTAACTCAGAGAAACATCTTTCATACGAGCACGAAATTGGCTGACAATTCAGGAGTAATGAATACTCGGCAGGAGATATGTTTGAATTGGTCATTTTAATATGTTTGAAATATCATTTTTGAAGCCATTTATTTGTGTATTCTTTGTTTTCATTTTCAAATTCTAACAATTCTAAACCATCATATGCTTGTTCAATTGTGAAACATGTACTTTTAAATTTCGTAATAATATCTGCAATAGCGACATTATTTGGAAACGTAAATTGTTTAAATAGGTTCGGATAAGGTCACATAAACTGCTAACTAACACATGGTTTTTGAAAATTTCTTTATAAAACTTCATTTTTATTATTTAACAACAACTAAACTCAACAATAAATATTTTGTTTTATTTAGTTGAGAAGTATTCGATGTAAAAATGATATAGTTTTATGATTTATGGCAAAACAATTTTATAAAATAGACAAAAATTTTATTTAACTACCCAAGTTAATGCGAAAAAGTAGATCAAACTTTAGTAGAAATCCCCAATAAAAAAGATCAACTTTAAGGTCATTCACAAGACTTTCTTTAGCAGCCTGGGTAACACGTACATTGACGTATTGTCGTCATCAACGTGGTTGAAGTATGGGAGTAACTCTTCTCAATCAAGAGTTATTTTTATATTTTAAGGATAGAATTTTTTTCAATGATCAACCGAAACAGTGTAACCACTGTAAAGGTAAGGCGATGAACATTTAGCCACAAAATGCGAGGGTATGCTATACCATGATTACACATAAAGGCATTTCTGCTCTGCAAAAAGTATGGACTGAGGCGGTCAAAAAAGTAGGGAACCAATTGAGTTCAATCGTTGTGTGAGAACTTAAAGGTGTGCACCTTGATTGTTGTCCAGCACAACAAACCCGATATTGTGATTCACGATAAGATCACCAAAGAGATTGTTATCATGGAAATTGGCAGCAAGTGTCTATTGCAGACAGTGGAAGTGGAAAAAAGGAGGAGGTATGAGCTAGGGCTAATGCACGAGTGTTAAGTCCATGTTCCGTGTGTGATGACATAAGATGGACTGATCACTAAATATTAAAACGGGTACTTATAACAGCTGGGTGCAGATAAGTCTCTACAAGCTTATATGCAGTCAACTTTTCTCAAAAAAACTTTGGAGAGTATCTCGTTGCTCGCGATCCAGTTTTTTACTGCCATTTAGTTGACGAGAAGGGCCGGACTGCGCTTTCTCTAAAGTCTACAAACCCAGAAAAGATGAGGAAAAAATCAGTAACCGATCTCATCCCCGGAGTTCAGACTAACAACATATCCGAAGCCACATTCTTCCGCTACTCCCTCAGTCCATCTGGCTTAAGAGCCCATCTGGTGTCCAGACAAGGGGATTGGGACGAGATCTGGGCAACACACTCATTTTCCATGCTACAACCGCTATTGGACAAACATCGCCTAACGTGTTTGGTTTCCGCAGCACACGAACACAGTGAGTCCTGCCTCGACGCCTTCTCGACGCCATCAACAGGCTTGTTATTGGATGACAAGACCCACCAGATTGAAGTTGCACTCAGTTGGGTCTTGATATCTGCACGTCCCATTGGTGTCGATGAGAAGGTATGGTTAATGTGAAGAGTCTACATCCCCTTTGTGCCGCCAGATAATCTCTCATGGTCCAATCGCCTTAAAACTGAGACTACACTATGCCGAGCTGCGGCTAGCATAATGCAAATTTCCAATTTGAATAATATTATTCCAAGTCCGCTTGACCACCTAATTAAAAAAGATGGAAAGGGATTCTTAGCCATTAACAGGACCAACTGTCAAAAGATTATCATATGTCAATTAGCAACCAGAAGCACATCACCCCGATTCAATTCCTTACGAAAACTGTTCCCCGTCCGTTCCCCACTTGCGTTGGGTTCAGAGTCCAACATCGGGAAAAGCTGAGAAAGATCTTCATGATTGTTGGAATCACCTAATTAATTACTCTAATTTACTGTTGATGATTCTTGGGTTAAATAAAAAAACTTACAATAAACTGCTTTTTTTCAAGAAATCTAGAATGGAGGGTATTCGGACAAGTTTTTTCACTCAGCTCTGTTATGTAAAGTTATTCTTGCCCAAAAAGCATATATAAGAATTATATTCTATGAATCCAAGTAATTAATTATCATTTTAAGCATTCCCTGAAACATGAATTTAGTTATAGGATTTTATAATTAACCAGTTAACCCTTTAGTTATGTTTTTTTGTAATTTAAACCTAAATCCTAAAGAAATTGACTAAATATGATCATTTACAGAATAGTTGTCTATTTGTTCATTTTAAATATTAGTCTTTGACAGAATGTGAATTTTAGACGTTTTTTTGAAAAATTTAAAGGGTCGATCTTTTCAAATTAATAAAACTCATAATGAAATGAACAGAGAAGATTGCTTTATGATATTGTGACTGTATTCTATCATTGATAGCGACCACAAAATTTCCCTCTCAAACTTTATTTTTATTATAGAATATAGATTATTTGATTAGTTTGACATAAAAGGAAAGTGCTTATTGGTAGATAGCCAGGACATTATTCCCGACTATAGCTAGAGAGACTCATTCGACTAAATACTGGTGCTTAGATTGGTCGCCGGCGAGCCAGGGACTGAAGAAAAGTCTTTGTATTTCAGACTGCTTTAATTAAAAAGACTTTATAATCAGCTTGAGTAAAATATTTCTTATAATACTTATCAATTTTTTATTAGATTTATACATTTATCAATTATGGTTAACCCAAATAAATAAAATACCGCACACATTGAGCAGCATGTAATTAACATAACATGCGTGAGGTTGTACATATTCAAGCTGGTCAATGCGGAAATCAAATTGGAGCTAAAGTAAAAAACCAATCTTATCCATAACAGTTCTGGGAGGTCATCTCAGATGAGCACGGAATAGACCCCACAGGCACATACCACGGAGATTCTGACCTTCAGTTGGAGAGAATCAACGTGTACTACAACGAGGCCTCTGGTATCTAGTATGGTGTGGCTATACAGGCGGGAAATATGTCCCTCGTGCTATCATGGTCGATTTGGAACCTGGAACGATGGATGCAGTGAGATCTGGTCCATTCGGACAGATTTTCCGCCCTGACAATTTTGTCTTTGGACAGTCAGGGGCAGGGAATAATTGGGCAAAGGGACATTACACAGAAGGGGCTGAGTTGGTGGATTCAGTCTTGGACGTTGTAAGAAAGGAGGCCGAGAGTGCTGACTGTCTGCAAGGATTTCAACTAACTCATTCGTTGGGCGGAGGAACTGGGTCAGGAATGGGGTCACTAATAATCCATCGAGTGAGAGAGGAGTACCCCGATCGAATAATGAGTACATTCTCTGTTGTCCCTTCACCTAAGGTTATGGTCTCCTTCTGATCTGATTAGGTGAGTGACACTGTTGTGGAGCCGTATAATGCCACTCTCTCAGTCCATCAACTTGTAGAATACACTGACCAGACATACTGCATTGATAATGAGGCACTCTACGATATCTGCTTCAGGACACTCAAATTGACAACTCCTACTTATGGAGACCTTAATCACTTGGTGTCGGCCACTATGTCTGGTGTGACTACCTGTTTGCGGTTTCCTGGACAGTTAAATGCTGATCTTCGTAAACTGGCTGTCAATATGGTGCCATTTCCTCGTCTCCATTTTTTTATGCCTGGCTTTGCTCCACTCACATCTCGTGGTTCGCAGCAGTACCGATCATTGACTGTGCCCGAGTTGACTCAGCAGATGTTTGATGCAAAGAATATGATGGCTGCGTGTGACCCACGGCATGGCCGATATCTCACTGTTGCTGCAATATTCCGTGGAAGAATGTCTATGAAGGAAGTGGATGAGCAAATGCTAAACATCCAAACTAAGAACAGCAGTTATTTCGTTGAGTGGATTCCTAATAATGTGAAAACTGCAGTTTGTGATATTCCACCTCGTGGACTGAAAATGTCTGGAACGTTTGTGGGGAATTCTACGGCCATACAAGAATTGTTCAAGAGAGTGTCCGAGCAGTTTGTTGCCATGTTCCGTCGGAAGGCTTTCCTTCATTGGTATACTGGCGAGGGAATGGACGAAATGGAGTTTACTGAGGCCGAGTCGAACATGCACGATCTAGTTGTTGAGTATCAGCAGTATCAGGATGCTGCTGCTGATGAGGAAGGCGAGTTTGACGAAGAACATGACGAGGAGATGGCTTAGTTTTGTTTAATTACTTTTTTTGATTTGGTTTTCAGTTTTTTTCTAATAATTGTTTATTCTTTAGGTATTATATATTGATGGCATTTGGGGATTATTTATTTTTCAATACAGTTAAAGCATGGCATTAATATTATTTAAGCCCTGCATTAATTATTCTTAGATTCGAAATTATTAGTGGTGAATTAGTTAATGGTTAGTTAAGAGCACTTTTGCGTTTCCATAAGCAGAGAACAAGCAAGTTAATTATTTTTAATTAATTCTGAGGTAGGCGAATCATTGGTTACTCTTTTTTATAGTTTATTTTGATTGTAGTGCAATTGATTAAACGCTATTTATTTACCCCCGGCCTCCTCAATTGAAGGAAACCGGTGGCTAACAAGAACGAAATTGTCAATGTCCGACGCTCCCAGAGATCCCCAATCGCGATCCGGTGTTTTGATGAAGCAGGAGGTGGGCCAGGACACGAGAAAAAACACTGAGAGAGTGGGAATGTGTGGATTCGGCAAGGCCTATTCTTCGACGATAATTGCGTAGCCCAATGGCCAAGTTCACTCGGGCTTCTCTCGAGAGGGAGGATTCGTTTTTGTTTATTGGTGGCGGAATGCTTCCCAGAAGCTTGTTTATTCCAAGAAATCTGATTGCCTTCGTAGCTATCAAGTCGTGAACTTTCCTCTGGTTATTGTCCGGAGGAAATGGTTCATGCATGCGGATTTTTTCCGCAAGGGTCGGAATTATTTTCCTGTTATTAGAGAAGTGCCAAATAAAGTAGGCGGGGTGATTTTGCGTTCGGCATTTTTCAAGAAATTGTAGCCCGAGCATTTCTAAATGGTCTCTGATAGGAAGGATTTTTGATCCCCAATGTAAGTGGTCACTATGTGTCGTTTTTAGACAGCCCGTAATAATTCATAATGCTGAATTTTAAGTTCTCTGAAGTTTTTCAAGTTTTGCAATAGATAAGCAAGAGCCCCAAGCAGGGACAGCGTAGTTCATAGTTGTTCTGATAAACTGCTTGTATACAGTTATTAGACTCTTCTTATCCTGCCCAAATGACGTCCCCGCAATAGCCCGAAGCACATTGAGTTTTTTCTGGCATTTTCTACAGATGTATAAACATGTTTCGAGAAAGATAAACAGACCAGGGATTTTGGGGGATTTTTCAACTGGGAGTGGAATGTTGTCTAGGATTAGTTTAGGCTCTAAGTTGAACTGACGGCGGTCAGTTGTGAATAGAGTAACAGATGATTTGGATGGGGAAGGTTGAATAAGATTGCATTTCAGCCATGACGATAGTGTTCAAATGTTCCTGCAGAGATTCAGAAGAGATGTCAATGTTTTGGTTGCGAGAGGCAATAATTATGTCATCAGCGTAGAATAGAAGTAGAGTATTATTGTTCGTCGGGATACTGGACAGATGTAAGTTAAATAAGGCAGGTGAAAGAACCGAGCCTTGGGGAACCCCGTTAGGTATTTGTAACGTGAGTAAGAGGACATGATTGTCGTGCGACCAAGACGCCCAGAAAGAAAAGAGAGTAACCATGACTTTATTTGATGAGGAAATTCCGTATCGATTATTTTCCTACACAGAACATGTCTTGACGTTCTGTCAAATGCTTTTCAATGTCGATGGATGCAATAACTGTTCTTTGAGAAGGATTATAATTGTTAAACCCATCCGCAATGAATTGTGTCAGTCTTGAGAGATGGGTGGAAGTGGATGGCAAAGAACGAAAACTGTGTTGAGATTCAGCAAATGGGAGGAAAGGTTTTACGATACTACCCGTTCTGTTATTTTTGAAACCACTGAGATCAAAGAAATAGGTCGAAAAGAAGAAGGGTCAGAGGTATCTCAATTTGGTTTTTCGAAATGGGATGATGGTAGATTTTTTCCAAAGCATAGGAACCAAACCATGGTTGATCAAGTGTTCGATTAAATTAGTCAGACCCAGAAAGCCATTTGGACCCAGATTTTTTAGATGGTGGATGTCAAGACCATCCAGACCTCTGGCGTTAGAATTCCGCGAGTTAACAACAAGCTGCTTGGTAAGTGATTCTGGGATGTTAATAGAGTGTGTAGAATTGAAATTAGAATTATAATGAGATTTTCTTATGAAACAGAGATCCTTTGGGGTAGGAAGGTGACTAATTTTTGCATAATGACGAATTAAGATGTTAGCTTGATCCCGAAAGGATAGGACAGATTTTTTGGACGAGATGCCGGTGGCATGTGAGAGAGGGCATGTTTTCCTTGTGTGAATTTGATTAAGCGCTAGAAATTAAATTTCTTCTTCGCTCTCTTTTTTTAACAATTTGCTAAAAATGAATGAAATGAATGAATGAATTTTTATTAACGGAAAAGCCGAAAAAAGAGGGAGAAAGTTAAAAATCAAAAGAGAAATTACAAGAAAAAAGAAGAAACGTGTCTACATATACAATCTGGCAAATTGGCAACTATTCCGATTGCTCACTGACCAACAATTCGCAAATATAAAACTGGAAGACTTCATCTCTCTTGACGCGGCTGTTGCCTACGTCAACAAGATCATTCTAGAAGCAAGAGCTAAGACTGTTCCTCAAAGACATGCCTCTTACACATGTAACTATGGAAGGAAGTCTCTTGTCAAGGAAAGAAATCGTCTTAAAAAAGTAGGGATCCGAACCCCCGAAGCAAGGATCCGTTTGAAACTGTTGAACGACGAAATAAAAGTTAGTGAATTCAAAACTCAAAGAGCGAAATGGAGGAAAGTACTTACGTCCCTAAACCGTAATCGGTCGACATCCGAGATCTGGAAATCTATTCGGAACATTTTGAAGGCTAATGAGGAAACACCTGGAGACGACGAATTCAGCCAAAAAGATCTAAATGCCTTAATAAAATACTACGCGAAAATCTCCCACAAGGATCGTATGAAGACTGACCCATCCAATCCGCCGCTAAGAAAGCTGAAAAGTAAACATTCAACTCATTTCACTGAAAAAGAAATATTGGAATCCCTACGCCAAACAAAAGTAACATATTCACATGGTCCCGACGGCATTCCTATAATTCTCCTGAAAAACATAGGGAATGAGGGAATCAGTGTTCTCACAAAAATCTACAATTGGTCTATTAGCTACAACTCAATCCCAACGATTTGGAAATTGGCGAACATCCGCCCAATTTTGAAGAGTGGAAAACCAAAACAAGACCCGGCCTCCTTCAGGCCAATTTCCCTATTATGTTCAATGTCAAAAACTCTGGAAAAACTCATCCTCACAAAAATCATTAACAGCATTCCCAACAAGGCTTTCCAACATGGATTCAAAAAAGATTGTTCCACTGCAAGCTTCCTTAGCTCCTTGACTATCTTTATCCGTTCTGGCATTTCGTGCAAGCCAAGACATCAGAAAACTGTACTTTGTTCCCTGGACATCCACAAAGCCTTCGACGCTGTGCCTAGAAAAAACCTAGCATGGAAAATCCACCAATCAAACATCTCTGAAGACCTCAAGCTCTGGTTGACTAACTTCCTCAGCAGTCGAAGAGGAAGAGTATGCTTTGGAAACATTCGTTCCATTTCCCGTCTATTCCCAAATGGTGTACCCCAGGGCTCACCATTATCACCTTTCTTATTCAATTTGTTTACGGCCGATATTCCGACGCCTAATGGCGATGACGATCTGCTTCTGGCCTATGCAGATGACATTGTATTGGCATCACGGGACCAGAACATCCAAACAGCAAAAGGAAGATTACAACAAAACCTGGATCACCTAGTTGAGTGGTTTAACGTAAACCGGATGTCGATCAACACAGAAAAATCTGTCACAACTCTCTACTCCTCAGCCAAAAGACTATCGAAAACTTCAATCGGAGTTGTTGTGGAGGGAAGAGTATTACCTTTCAGCAAATGGCAAAAGATATTGGGATTAACTTATGACACGCACATGAACTTCTCTAAACATGTCACAAATGTGCTGAACAAATGTGAAAAGAAAATCAACCTCCTGAAATGCCTAACTGGTCTATGGAAAATGGGAAATCACCCTATACTTAAAACACTCTACTCACAGTATATCGAACCATGTATCTCATATGTTTGTGCCTCATGGGGGCCACTGATTTCGAATACAAATCTCCGCAACCCAGAAAAGAGCTTTCACACTTACCGAAAGGTGGTATACAGGTAAAGCTATCAAACCACCAATCTCTTTCGAAACTCTCATTGAGAAGAATACAAAAGGGCATCAATGGTATAAAGAAACGATCCGCCCTCAACGATCTTGTGTGGGCTCAAGAGAGCAGCACAGAGCGAAGCTGAGAGCAATGATCAAATTTGTCGGGATCACCTAGTTAGTTTTTTCTTTTGGTTAACGGTGGTCTTTGGAATACATTTTGATTTTGTGGCTGGCACGAGCGAATCCTTAGATGCTTATAACAACTCGGAAGTGCTATTTATTTACTTTTACTTAATTAGTTAATGTGCACGCTTATCGATGTTACTCCTGGTTTTCGAATTAAAGATCATTTAAGAAAAGTCAGTAAATAGATGCAAGAGGGTCTGTGCATATCGTGTTTCAACCAGAAACATTTACATTAAATAAGGAAGATTGTAATTTTATCCGAAAGGGCGAACAGGGGACAAATTGGATGGGTTTAAGAATTAAAAGAAATTCATCTGCATCTATTCGTTTGTTAAGATTTTGTTAGCCATGAATACCTCTCAGGACTATATTGCGCGAAAAGCGGGTTTGATGAGTAACGCTGTCATCAGTGGCCTTCCACTCCAAAATCGGATTATCCTACACACAAGAAAAAAGAAAGACAAGTAAAGATCATTTCCTGTTTATAACTACGATTGATTATTAAAATTAACTCTTTACTTAAAATAAAGTAACTACAAACGCGATAAAGTCCAATTAGAAATCAGAATTTTAAAAATTACAAATAATTTCTTTTATTCCATACTAAAAAAATTTTTTAAAAACACTTGCTGAACGTGGTTTAATTTTTCTTACAGAAATTGTCAAACCATCTAAATTAAAGCTGAGGTCATTGCTGCATTTGTTTTAAAATGTCTACTTATATTCATTTCAGTTGCATTTGAAAATAGCCGTTTCACTCGTAAAATGCGAAATACATTTTTGCAGATATTTGAAAAAATATCTTAAAAAACTTCCGACTCTAGCAAGACCTGCTAATTGTTCCAATAGATTACAATTGAATTTTACAAAAAAATGAAAGTCAATCCCCTTGTCAAGTATTTCTTAAATACTTTGTTTTTATAAATAAACACAATTAGTAACTTTTTTATTCCGAGTTTCAACATCGAAAGCGCAATCAATAATGTTGACGCTTCGAGCATTAATTTCAAGCTCTAAACATTAGCTTTAAACCACATATAGCCAAGAATTTAAGTTTTTCGAGGCCACCTAAGTCGAAGCTTATATTCAAGCAAAAAAATTGATTGTATCCTGATTTTTTTTCTTAGTCCTATCATATAAGATTAGTAGTAGCAATATGTCTTTGTGACCATACATTGTCTTTTATGCGATTGATTATTTATCATGGATTGTAAAATAATCCCCTTTCCACTTTCTCCCTCTGAAAAAAAGCTTATTATTGTATTTAGTAGTCACAGTCATGGGCAGACTCACAAAACGTTAACCTGCATTCAAACTGAAAAAAGATTCTGTTTATGGGGCTGTCAATGAATTTTTAGAGTAGACATAAAAACCTGAATACAAATAATTACTTTAAACATATTTTTAAAAACCAGGGATTTTACGAAATTATTTCTGGAAGTAATTCAGAATAACTCCCAGTCATTTTTCTGGCAACTCCAGTGAATTGAAGAAAAAGATCACAATCAGGCACTAAAAATGATTTTTGAATGATGTGGATAATCAGTATGTGTGATTTGACTGTTTTTTTAGACATAAGAAACTGAAATCAGAAACTAGTCGAGCTATATAGGACCAGGTGGTCAGTCCGACAAAAACTCACTGTGGAACGTAGTCATCCCGTTGATCCTTTCTCTGAGAGAATTTTCTGTTACTTGCAGAAACGTAAAAACCTCTCCTTTCGTTCAAAGCCGCTTTCTCGGAAACAAGCTCGGGTTTTTATCAAAATTTATTATTTTTAATATAAACCACTTTTAACAAATAATTATTACTTCTTGATGGTTAACATAAATATAATAAAATATACTATCTAATAAGATCTATACTGGCGCGCTCTATTTATTGTTTTGTGGTTTCCTATTTATATCAATATCCAATTATAGTAAATGGAGAGTGATATATTGTGGACTACTCATTCTTTGGTGGACTGTATAATTAAAAGAGATCTAGAAAAGGAGCCAAAATATACTCCTTTCATCAATCTCATTAAAAAAATGTCTTTAAAACATCAGAAATACCTCGACTCTGCAACCTCCCAATTGGAGTTGATAAACTCTCC
This sequence comes from Octopus sinensis, assembly GCF_006345805.1. Taxonomy (NCBI): domain Eukaryota; kingdom Metazoa; phylum Mollusca; class Cephalopoda; order Octopoda; family Octopodidae; genus Octopus; species Octopus sinensis. The sequence goes on along the minus strand of NW_021831284.1, from coordinate 468,604 downwards.
TTTTGATTTAGCACTCGTTTTTGTACTTGAACGACTATTTCAAAAAATTCTGAAAAATGCTGGGGAGGACTTGTTATGCTTTTTTTATTTGCATATGATTTGGCCGAAAAGAATCCCCAATATTCCCCACTAATAAAAGATATTTTCACCGAACACATTAATCGGGTTTATTCTGGTTGGATATTCAGTCAGGGCGGATGGGTTTGATATTTCTGCTTATTTATTTATAGTACAAACTATTCGTTGCTAAATATTTGGCAGTGGAGAAAACATTTAGTTTGGTAGAATTTCTTTCTAGTAAAATAACCAGTTTGTTTGTCAATTAATTATGATTGTTTTTATTGTATTTATAAGATCAAAGTAACCGATATTATTGGCTTTATAGTTGATTAATTGACAATTAATTCGGACAGTTCGATCCGTTTTTATAAATCGACTTATTTTTTTGTCAATTATAGTCACGTGCAGTCGATTTTAAGTTTTTTCCAAATATTTGATGTCAATAAACATTTAATCGACAATTTTGTTTTCTAAACTTAATTAATATTTTATTATGTTTGGTGTGGACATTGTCTATAATTTTCAATAAAAACTCAACCGCTGTTCAATTTTAATTAAAGTCGTTTAATTATTGTTATTATAAATACTTCCAACTGTTTATTTATAGATATTTATCAGTATAAGTAGGGCAACTTTTTTATTGACTTGAAAAATTAAAAATTTCTCTTAAAAATAAAAATCAATGTAATTTATTTCCGAAGAGTAAATTAATAAGATAATAGGCAAAGTAAGTGATTAAAAGGATTGTCGAGAGCATAATGATCGGCTTAACGACAATAAGACAGAAATGTCATGCCTATTATTTTAAATTTATTTTGACCGATATTATTGGCTTTATAGTTGATTAATTGACAAAATAAAAAGCGCTGCGAGACCGATTCGCGTTCTATCCGATTGTGGTCGAGACAACTGGAGGAATAAATAGAAATCGCTTCCTTCCTAAAGAAACCTGGACCCTTAGTCATACTAAAAAGCCACGAAACACGTGAAACCCGGTGGCTTCTCCAGTTGATCTCTGTTGCTGTTGTGAAGGCAACGTAACGTTGATAATGTCGGCGGGGTCCATTTCGGATGGATGGCTTTGTTAACTTTTAGTTGATGCAACTATTTTTTGACTATCGGTAAAATATAAAAATTCTTTTGATTCTTAAAATTATGATAATACACTTTGATCAAAATAAATCCGCAAGTACTCTCATCTCAATACTAGAGTTTTATTATGACGATTTCTTGGCTTTATTTGACCAGGAAAGTACCCAGACTCAAAGAACATAGAGTGTAAAAAAGAAAGCGGAAAAAATCCGTAAATCATGTCGAATTTATTTTAGAGTATACTATTCGAAGACAGGGGAGTTAAACGGTTTTCTGGCTGAAGAGTTGGAGTACGGCCGTCGTGGATTCGATTCCGAAGAAAGCAACTTTCCAGCTGGGGTCAATTCTCGTCAACGTTCCCCGCCCATAAGGCGACGAATCCTTCTGTAGTAACAAAGTTGAAGTAAGGGGACCTCCTACCTTCCCGGATTAATCAATTTAACGTGACTCTATGTGGTCCAACAACTCAGTTGGATCTATTAAATCAATGGATTTGGAAACGCTTAGTGGGTATCTAATGCCTACTGTAAAAGGACCATTTGAGCCTTTACTCCTGAGTCATTATCGTCTAAGACGATTCACTTATTACACGACCGAACCTTCTCGAACGAAATTCCCCAGCCAATTAAAATGCTGCAAACTGACTATCGGTTGGGTACTGTGTTGTGTGGCCTCGTGGGTAGATTAGCGTGTAAAGTGTATCAAAATCACTGGTTAATTAGCTTGGTTTAAACGTGTCTTTATAACATAATAAATAAAATAAATTAAGCGAAAGACATTGACCTAAGAAAATTAACAACTCATCGCTCTACAAACTCAGTAACTCGGTGCCAGTCAGCCAGGACATCATGGATGGCCGCTGGAGGCTCTTCGGACACGTCCTGAGAATGGACCCGTCCTCACCTGCTTACCAAGCCATGGAAGAGTACTTTCTCTCGGATATCCCAAAGTTTCGCGGACGTCCCCGCACAACACTGCCGGTTGCGCTGGAACACGATTTGAAACACGTGGGCAAAACCCTAAAAAAATGCAAGGACTTGGACGAACTGCGATGGCTTGCACAAAACCGCAGAGGATGGCAAACGATGGTTAAGAAGATTGTATCGTGTGTGGCACGTGTGGGAATATAATTTTTTCCTTTCCTTGTTTATGTTCCTACGGGAAGTGCTAATAATAATAATAAACAACTTTCGAACTCTTTATGCAATAAAAATCAACAGTTTCAGGATTTATAACCCAGTTTATTAAGAAATGATTTTGTGTTATCGATTTAGCGCCTAATTGGGTATTTGGAAATACTTTAGAGCAGGGCTGGCCAACCCAAGGCCCGCGGGCCGCATGCGGCCCGCGATGGAGTTTGGTGCGGCCCGCGAGAGAAATTTTGTATGTAGTTAACCTATAAATACATTCAAGATAAATTTTTCTTAAGTTTAATAAATAAAGATAAATTTTATAAGTTTAATAAATTTTAAAGTTTATCTATTTTTGTAGCTGTTATCAATATGAAGAAAAGGAAAATTTTTGAAGAAAACAGGCAATTCAGCAATCATTGGGAAGAAGATTACTTTTTATAATGCATAATTCCAAGCCAACATGTTTAATTTGCAAGGAGAAAGTATCGGTGGTGAAAGAGTACAATGTAAGAAGACATTATGAAACAAAGCATTCCGAATACGCGAAATTTAGTAAGGAATTGAAAACAAGGAAACTGGATTCGCTTAAATCTGAATTGAGAAATCAGCAAAGACTATTAAATTCATCGATACACTCTTCTTCTGATACTGTTAAAGCAAGCTACTCTGTTGCAATGATAATTTCAAAGAGAATGAAATCATTTTCGGATGGAGAATTCGTAAAAGAGTGTTTGGATGCTGTCGTGAAAGACATTTTGCCAGATAAAACTAAAAAGTTTTCAAACATTAGCTTGTCACGTCAAACCATATGTCGCAGGGTTAATGACATTTCAAATGAAATTGTGGTGACTTTGCGTGATCAAATAAAATATTTCAAAAGTTATTCTTTGGCCTTTGACGAATGCACGGATATATCAGACACGTCTCAACTTGTAGTATATATTCGTGGAGTTACCGAATCTTTTCAAGTGAAACAAGAAATGCTTAACCTTGTCAGTTTGAAAGATACTACAAAGGGCGAAGATATTTTCCAAGCTGTTATGAAATGTTTATCCGACAATGGAGCGAATTTAGAGACCCTTGCTGGATTGACAACAGATGGGGCGCCGGCTATGATTGGAAGAAATAAAGGAGTTGTAAAGCTAATAATGGATGAGATGGAGTCAAGAAGCATAAAAAATGATTTATTTGTAATACACTGCTTGATACATCAACACAATTTGTGCGCGCAAGTGTTGTCTATGAACCATGTTATGAGTGTGGTTGTAAGAACTATAAACTTCATTCGTTCTCATGCACTTCAACATCGCCAGTTTAAAGAATTATTGAACGAGTTATATTCTCACTATGGTGATCTTGTGTATTTTTCCAATGTCAGATGGCTGAGTCGCGGAAAATGTTTAAAACGTTTTTTCGACTTGAGAGAAGAAATCAAAAGTTTTATGATGCATAAGAAAATGACATTAACTGAATTAAATGATGAAGAATGGATGCTAGATCTGTGCTTTTTGGTAGATATAACCGAAAAAATTAATCAATTAAACAAGGAGTTACAAGGACAGGATAATTTGATTACTAATGCATGCCATCAAGTCAAAGCATTTCGAATGAAATTGTCATTGTTTGAATGTCAAATAAGAAATGGAAATGATCAACATTTTCCAACGCTAAATCAATTTAAAATCAGCCATTGTAAAAATTTCTTCAAGTACGCTGATGAAATAAAAAATCTTGCTGCAGCATTTGACAGTCGATTCTCGGAACTAAAAAAATATGAGAAAATGTTTGAAACATTTTCTTCTCCATTTCATGTTGACGTTTCTATTGTTTCAAATACTTTGCAGACGGAAATAATTGACCTACAGTGCAACAGTGAACTAAGACTTGTTTATCCTACTATATCCAAAATTGACTTTTATAACAAATATGTGACTGCAGAAAAATATCCCAACTTAAGAATTTTTGCACAAAGAGTTGTAAGCTCCTTTGGATCTACTTACGTATGTGAATCATTCTTTTCGAAATTAAAGTTTAGTAAAAGTAGATATAGATCTTCTTTAACAGATAAAAACTTAGAAAACCAATTAAGATGTGCAACTAGTAATTGTGAAGTTGATTTGAAAAAATTAAGTGAAGATAAAGAAAAACAGATTTCTCATTGATACGTATAATTGGACTGAATGCTATTTTACTAAATAAAATCTTATCTGTGTTGTTTTGATATCTATCCTTAGTATGTACATGTATATGCGGCCCGCGGAAAGGATTCATTTGGACAAAGTGGCCCGCGATGCGATTTGGGTTGGCCAGGCCTGCTTTAGAGCTTTCTTCTGACACCATTTGTATTCTGGTCTCACTAATCCCTTAAAAAGGGCCCAAACTATCGACAAGCTTGTATTCGCGTATTTTAAAACAAACGGTGGTGATCTTCTCGACGATTTTGTGACCCACAGTCCACCAACTTGTTCTTCATTAGCCCATTTGGCCTCGGAACTACTTTCTGGTTATAATCAGCCGGTTATTGCTACTTTATATCGTTTTTTGAACGTTTTGATTATTTTCTGCAGTTTTTATTTTATGCAACTCAGAGGTCTTAATGGTCGTTTGAACCGTTCCCCAAAACCGGATTTTATAGACAAAAAACGTTATTTGTGTTATTAAGTAGCATAAATTCGATTATTTGTAAACCATTGACAGTTTAGCCTGCCTGAGCAACACAAAAAGACTATAAAAAATATTGTTACAACTGGACTTAGGCTACCTTTCTTCAAAAACCGACAAAACATCAATATATTGACTATTTTTTGAAAATATTTAAAATGTTAAGTCGACTTGAACAAAACTGAAATTAGATGATCTGGAAGATTTGAGATATCTTTCACAAAACGTTGGAGGGTTGGAAACAACTAACAAGGCGTATCCTGAGTCGACCTTTATTAATAAAAATAAACTAATTAACTAAGTAATTTTTCCAAGTCCAGAGCCTTTGATGTGAGCAGAGGATGGCACTCAACGCACCTTCTTCCTCCTATTTTCTAACACTGTAGACCTCCAAGGAGATGCAGTCCAGCACCTCTCACTAACTAGAGTCAGGAAAGGGCTGGATCGGCGAGCATCAAACGAGACACTCTCCAGAGTCCTTTTAAGAACAGTTGACTGAATATAAGCCTGTAGAGACTTGTCTTCACCCAGCTGTCTTAATTACTGCTTGTGGTATTTGGTGACCAGTCCATTTCATCACACGGGATGACATACTTCTTCCTTTTCTCCACTTCCACCGTCTACAAACGGTCTAGATACGTGATACCCATATCTACGATAATAATCTCCCCGGTGACCTTATCGTGGACTACAATATCGGGTCTGTTGTGCTGGACAACAATCGAGGTGCGTATGGGGGTATCCACCTTAATGCACACCCGCGAGTTCTCACACACCGATTGAACTAGATGGGTTCACAACTTTCTGGACCGCCTCAAGCCATACTTATTGCAAAGCAAAAGATGGAGGGACCTTACCACCTCGTTATGCCTCCATGTGGAATCTTCGCGTTCCAATCTTCACTTATGTAAAGTGAATAGCTCGTGGATATTTCCATAAGGGTCGTAGATAGTGAACTGTAAAAGTCATCCAGTTCCGTTGGGTTTTTTTAGAGACTCTTGGAGAAGTAGGCGCATATACATTTATAATTGTAATTGTCGATTTAGATCCAGTTTCCAATTGAATTACGCAGATTCTGTCATTCACTTTCCATATTGTCTATATATATTCCCGAAGTCTGATATCCACCGCGAACCCCATTCCGCAGTGGTGACAGTCCGAGGGGAGCAAGATAAACTCATGGTCAGCATTTTGTTCGTTAAGTCCTTCTTTGACTTTGGTCTCTTGCAGGCAGCAGATAGTGATGTTGTATCGTTTCAGATCCTGGCAGAGTGACCTCCTTTTGACCGACTACTTCAGCCCTCGAACGTTGAAGGATGGTAGCGTGAACAGAGAGTTTGAAAAGGGTGAAAAAGACAATCACCAACCTCAACCGATATATAACCAAATTGACTACATTCTGTGCCGACAATCACAGAAAGCTTTACTCTGTGATGCCAGAACATATGGAGGAACGCTAACATCAAGTGACCATTTATTTATTTATTGAACCAGAAAACCACCGTCATAGCCAAAAGAAAGAAGAATTCAGGTGATCCCAGCCTCCCTCAGCAGTTCGCGCAGCCTCTCCCGATGTTCCGCCGTTGTCCCGACGCATTTTCGGTACGGACGGGGATTTTCAGGACGAACCTCTCTGTTGTTCCAGGCTTTTGGGATAATCTCTTTATCGGAGAAAATATTTAGCAGGTTTGCCGCTTTTAACCGAATTTTGTCGATTTTTGATTGATTGTTTGCGCTTAAGTTTGTTCCCCAGATTCCGCACGCATAGCCGATCGTAGGTTCCATGTATTGATTATATATGTTGTTTAGGCCATATAGGCCTTTGCATTCTCCTGCGTTCTTCAGGAAGGCATTCAGGAAGTTAATCTTTCTTGCACCCGTCATAACTACATTTTCGACGTGGGTTGAAAAGGTTAGAAAGGTGTCGAATGTAACACCAAGAATCTTCTGGGTTTTGCTCTGCGGTATAATTTCCCCGTCTAACTTCGCTTCAATTGAGACTTTCCCAAGCCTTCTGTTTTTCGTAAACAGAGTCAAAATAGATTTTTCCGGACTTGCCTCCAGTTCGTTTTTATATAGCCATGAACTCAGATTGTTGAGGTTATCCTGTATTCTATCCGTTGCTTTTATTATGCTCACATCCCTTGATGCGACGATAATATCATCTGTAATCAAACTTCTTCTAAAGAGAAGATTTTTGATTAACAGAGTCAAAAACAGACACAGAGAAGCCAGATTTGCAGTCGAACTCTTAAAAAACAATCATGTCTGCAGAAATAACTACTCAGCTAAAATATCACAAACCATAGAATCGATCAATCTCAATTTACCTGATGAAAATGAAATAAACTCGCAAACAAAATAAAATCAGTGGCTAAACATACGATTGGGACAATTCCCAAAACCTTCAAAGGAATACATAGATTACCTTTCTCATTTACAAAAGGATCTACGTTTCAAATACATAAACACCCACAACCAAGTGAAAGCAGCTGAGTTCAAAATCTAAAAAAACAAAATCATGCGAGAAAGCAAGAAAAAAATGTCAAAAAATTACGAAACAGAGCTATAAAACCTTGCAAATGAAGTGGGAAAGTACAAAAACGAAGCGCAAATGTATGCATCTGTAATGATGTTAGCGCGAAAGAAGAAATCGGAAAACCTAACAATTCATGATGAACTCGGAAGAACCATTTACAACAACCAGGAACGCACAGACACTATAGGCGACCAGTTTAAAAATATTTCAATTTTGAACACGAAGAAACGCTTTACCCTTTCGATGGAACGCCCAGAAAGCTATCGCAAAAAATTACTTTAACGGAAGTTAAAAAATCTGTGACCAGACTAAAAAACTCAAAAGCTCCAGGTCCAGATAATGTTAATGCAGAGCTCATGAAATATGGCTCCTTATTATTTATTTATTTATTATTTAAAGACCAAACACGGGCAAAGCCAGTTAATTATAGTTATTCCCGTGATCGCCGATCCAAACGAGGGAGATCCTTCTGAAAGGTTCAATCCTTCCCGCAAGATCGGCCTGAGACGACGATGTCCCAGGGTCTGAGAAGCTAAGAGTCCTTTTCGGTAGGCATTAAGTGCCTCCTGAGCGTTGCCATATCCGGAGGAATTTCCAACTGACATGGTGGACCCCGTAACGCCACGCTAAGCCCGGAAGGTAAGAGATCCCCATTTCCAACTGTGTCGTGCCAGAAGTACTCGTTGCCTCACGGCAGGGGAACGATAACGAGAATTTGCCCCAGGATGAAAACTGGCCTCCTTCGGAATCGAACTCACGACCGTCCAAATCCATTATCCATAGCTTAGTCTTCCTGAAGAAATAATAGAGTTAAAAAGTTAAAAAAATAAATTTTAAGGTTAATTTTTTAACTTAATTTTTTTTCATTATTTCAACAAATTATTATTTTACTATTAAATAAATATTTAGCAACCTGTAGTTTAAACTTTTTTGTATTCCACGCACGTCTAAATCTCTTCTAACTAAAGGAAAATTAATTGTCAACGAATTTCCTGAAGAATTTCAATTAAATAAAAACCATGAGTTATTTTGTAAACTATGTTTAACGACAGTGAAGTGCTCAAAAAGGCATTTTGTTAACCTCAGCAGGTTGTCCAAGAAGCATAAAATTTCCCTTGGTAAGGATTTTTCGATGATATAATGGATAATTTTATGCTTCTTATTTCTGATGCTGCAAGGTATATGGTGGCCTGTATTGTTTTAATTCATTTACGATTTAGCAGGAAAAGTTTTAAAAAATATATATCCTAATCTTTTCCATGTCAATTGCGTCGCCCATATTTTACATAATTGTTCAATGGAGGTCAGAAAATCTTATCCAGAAGTCGATGATGTGATAGCTAGCGTACAAGGTGCTATTAGGAAGAACAAAAAGCGACAATTGTTGTTTTCAAAAATTGGAATTCCACCGAAAGTCGTATTTACTAGATGGGCTATCTGATTAAAAGCTGCATCTTATTATTAAAAAAATTTAATCTCAGTGATTAATATTTTTGAGTTAATTGAGAACGAGGGAATTTTAGTAACTTCTACGAAGAGTGCATTGAAAAATGATAGATTAGTACAAAGTTTATGTGCAATTTCGCATTGCTATTCACACATTCCAGGCTGTCCTTAGATAGTAATTTATATAAAAAATATCAAAATTTGAGAGTAACAAATGCACAATAGACTACGCATATTCGACTCTTAGTGTAATAGAATTTGGAAAAGATGAAATAGAGGTTAAAAAATATTTGGAGAAGAGAATTTCGGAAAGCGATCTAACGAAAATTATCGCAATTCAGGAGTTTCTTGAGGTCAAATATAAACTTTTGGATACTGTCCTCGATAGGGATTCACTCCGTTTGGGGATCTGTAATCGCCTTGGACTCCCTGTCTGCAGACCTCACCCCTGTCGTTGTGGGGATAAAGTTGACGCCTTTGAGCTACACCCTCTGTCTTGTCAAATGAGCGCCGGCTGATTTCCTCGGCACACTGAAATTAACAATCTAATTCACAAAGCTCTGGAAAGAGCTGATTTCCCTTCAATTCTGGAACTGACGGGCCTTGTTTTTGAAAATTCAAAACGTCCAGACGGCTGTACATTTTTCGCTTTTGAATTCGGGAAGCAGCTCGTCTGGGACGTCACCTGTGTCGACTCCTTCGCCAAGGGATCCTTGAATTCTACGGCTTGTCGATTCCGAGAAGGCCGAATTCGCGAAACTAACGAAATACGAGGATTTACGGGATTGATTTTGCTTTTGGGCAATGCCGTCGTGACTTCCTGTGTTTTTGGGACCAAGACGCTTGCTCATCTTAAGAAACTTGGCCGCCTGTGCTCCTACCGCTCCAGAGATCCCAGGGAATTTATATTCCTTATTCAGAGGATCTCGCTGGCTGTTTTACGCGGGAATTGTCTTTCAATTCTGCGAACCAGTTCATAATAGCTAGAGAAGAGAATAAAATTTGAATAAAAGAAAAATACAATGTAACATTTTACTTTTTTCAAAATAAATCTTGAATTGAAAAAAATTAAACTTTAGTACTCAAAATCTGGAAAATTTCGTTATGTCAATTTTCAATAAAAAAAACTCATTTTATGAAAAACCAATTGATAATTAAACCAAAATTAAAGATTTATTCAGGGGTTATAACCCAGCCGAACGGCTTGTTCTGTCAATTTATTTCCGTTATGAAAATAAAGACGCATTTTTAAATTTGAATATGAATGCTATTATTTTAAAGTGATTTATTATGTTGCTTGCGACTAAGGTAAGTTTTTTTGGCGTATTTGATCAAATTGAGTAAGATACTAGCGTTTTGATATATTACAATATGAGACTCAAATGGATTCGAATTTGAACATGGAGAGGGTTGTACCCATAACATGTTCGTATATTATTCCAGCAATGCCACCACTCCGAACTCATTCCTCGATTTGTACAATTATCAGCAATAATGTCATAAATACAACCGTCCCTTTGAAGTGTTCGAGAGTGGCCACAACTAATTCCCTCCAAATGAATAACATTCACTTATTCACATTATCCCAAGTATTCCAGATAACCCTTCAATGAGGACAACACAAACTTGCACATTTCGGTCGAATTCGTCGCAATTTGAAGAGTCACAAACTGTGGAAATATTAATCCTGACTTGTCATACTTAACCCTGTCGAGTTCTAACGTTATAACGTCGAGTTTTTTGGACTGGATAGAGAGGACGGCAAACTCCCAGACGGCATGTCCACCTTTCCATACAAGCAGGGGAAATCCCTTATTTGGGATTCTACCTGTTCGGACACGTTTTCGCTCGGGTCTCTCGCTCTGTCCGCCGCCAATCCTGGGCACGCTTTGAGGCAGGCCGAGGATCAAAAGATTTTCGAGTACGGCCACCTCTCCAACTCGCTGTTCTTTACTCCAATCGCCGTGGGGTCTTCCGGGATCTTCGGCCCCAAGACACTCCGCATCCTTCGCTTGCTCAGTCGACGGATTTTACGATCCAAGAGAGTCATCTTGGCTCCTGGAACGTCTGTCGATTGTTGTGATCCGGGGGAACGGCTTCGCCATTCGCAATGCTGGCCGGGTGTCTCGTGAAGCCATTAATTAGTTTAACCATCTTTTTACTTATATAACGCTATTATTCCAATCCTGATTTGTTTGGCCAGTCTAACGTAAGACGGGTTTATAAACCAGGGAATGCACGAGCCATTTCAATGTCGTTGATGTGGTACAGTCCGGCAGCCAATGAAGGGGGTCACCAAAATCTTGGAGTAAAGTACAAACTAACTGCCTGTTAATGAACTGAGCATAGTTGTCTACAAAACTCGTACAGTAAACTCTCTCAAATTTGCCATTTTTGGTTCCTGGCGAAATTGTGGCCAATTTGAGAAATGGCAGATTTCAGAATAAGATTTTTATTTAATTTTCTAATTAAGTTAATATCTTCTCATTGAAGTAATAAATTCCGAATCATTGTCATTTTTAATGTTTTCTAGAAGGCTATTTTCAATCTCTCTTAATTTGTAAAGCATTTCAGCCTTGCTTAATGATTTATGCACTTCTACACAACCCGATTCTTCTTGTTCCTCAATAGAAATTAATTTCTCATCATCAATTGCCTCCTTCTCATTGTAATCAATTGAAATAATTTCTTTTATTTCAATTGGATCATAAATATCTGTTTTGCTTACAATGTTATCTCTAAGAGTTAACTTTTATACGATTCATAGACTGAGTATTTCTCACATTCCAATATATCCGTTAAATAAAGTAATTTGTGTCTTGTAAAATGTACTTTGAGCGTTTTTATAATGCCCAGCTCCATTGGCTGAATAAGCCCTGTACTGTATTTTGGAATTTCAATAAATTGACAAAATTCGTAACCCAATTCGCAAAAATTGATGCTTTCATCCAAGCCCTTTTTGGAATTGTAATAAGAAACAAAGGAATTATAATCATAATTCTTGAATTTTAATTTTTTACAAGTTTTTTGTTCAGGAATTCGATTCTTGAGATGAAATAAGAGCGATTCTGCATCCTTTAATATTGCATTTACCGTCCTTCTTGAAATTGTCTTTTTAAAAATTGTAGAAAATCTGCTGCAAATCGTCTGACATGAAGCAGACTTATTACTTTCTTTGTAACGCAATATTTCCACTTTCTGAGCAATTGTAAATCTAACGTAGCTTCAAACAGGAACAGTGCGAACCATGCTTGCTTTAAATTCTTTTTATTTTTTTCAATTAAAAGAATTTTTTTTAATTAATAATGAGAATTTTAAAAAATTGTGGCAAATTTCAGAATTGGCAAATATCATTAAAAAGTAAAAAGAATCGATAAAAAATGGCGAATTTCAGAATTGACAGATTCTAGAGAGTTTACTGTATTTTGTTGATTAACCACTATTCCGAACATGCCTATTTGTTAGTCTATTTAAATAATAAGTAAATGGAAAAACAACAAAATATATAGTCAACTAGGTGGATGTATAATGGAGGTTGTGTGGAGGAGAGAGGGGGAGGTCAAACACGTGAGCGTGCCCCCCGAAGAGATGTATACATTATGGAGTGCCCTTATATTGATAATATCAAACACAACAATATATTGGCTGGCCCAATCCACTGACAGTCCATTAGTCTGTCCAAGTGGGGAATGGAGTATATGCTCACTCGCCCTCCCAATCCCACCACGACTAACCACCGTCGACCATTCCACTGTGCCGACCGTGCACTCACAATCCTCTCCTTCAACCTCTTCTTGACGACCACTTTAAGATTGGGAATATTCAATATCTGCATGTACAACACAACACAACCCGAATCTGTTCCTCCGCGCACACCAACACGCACTCATCCCCCACAGATATGTCCACAATGGGTGACCGGTGAGACAACTGAATGGTCTTCCCTGCCTATCACCACACAACACAAACATAGTCGGAAACACTCCCCCGACTTGTATATGTATATCTTGCCCCCACTAGTCCCCACCCACAATGTCGGATACCCACCTTCCACCTCCCCACTACTGTACAGAGGCAACCCCTCCTCCGCGAAGTACACAACAGTCACCCACTTGTCCTGGGTCTGCCGGGAGTCTGTCTGACGGGTGTCTGTCTGGGCAGTGTTTGTCCGACAACGCTTGAGGGTTTCTCTGAGGGACTTGAACATGCTCAACTGCCGTTTACTACTGGGGGGTTTGTGCATGTCTATCACATCACCCACAGAAATGACCGTGGATGCTGAGCGTGGAGTGGGAGTAGACTGTCTGGTCCGTGCGTGTGTCGACCACCACATATCCCTGCCGTGTGGCCACCACCAGTCTGGTTATACACTAACACTACTCGCCCTCATTGAGTGCCACACCCACAACACAGCCAGGAGGATGGACTTGGTATATTCTCCAGTTGGACTTGCCCACATTCATTCGCACTGGCTTATGTCCCTTCCACCTGAATATCCCATCCTCGTGCAAAATATGCAAATCGACCACAGAAGGAGGACAGTTCTACAATTCACTCACACACTCACCACATCCGCACACTTTTCCACTTTCATCACAAAAACCTGACCCGCAGCCCCTCCGGCCACCAGAACACGTGAATGTGGGAAATACAGCAGCCGACGTATAGCCAGCCGAGGGTCGTCACTGCAGGGGTCGTATGAATTCATCACACGTGCACAACTGTCCTCTCCCGAAAGATTGGTAGAAATAGTCCCCAATGACAGACACTTATCCCCCACCAGTCCCCAAAACCGAATAGACCCGTCCTCGTGCCTACGACTAGAGGACACCAGACAACCCCGTCAGCAACAGATCCCCGGTGCCTTGTTGGAGGGGAATGTGTACTGACGTGAGAATCTCCCTCAGTCCCGTCATATATTCCACGGACAGTGAGTCGAGGACCACAAACGTCGTGATTTCAGACACGTGAATGCAGTTCAAGTACTCGAGGGACACATTCCGCATATTCGGGACATCCACAACGAACATTTCCTCACGTGTCACCACAAGAATGTCCTCCCCTGTTGAGAATAAGGCAATGACAGGGAGAGACGAGTGGATGACCGTCTCCTCATCTGTCCGCAGGTCATACAACGTGACGGACTGCCCTCCCGCGGACACAACTCGGTCACCAATCCACATAACTATATTCACTGCTTTCCCTGCCTGTCTTTCCCTTCTCTCCACATCCCAAATCGAGATTGTCCCATCCATGTGTCCACACGCCCATTTCCTCCCCTCAAAGTGCCAGCCGAGGCACTCTATTTCCTACAATGGAGACACTAGCTCACCCTCTGAGTACTGATATGGCTCACTACTGCACTCCTCCTTACATCCCACTCCACTACCAGCCCTCTTCGGAATCCAATCAGAACTGACCCCGCCCTGGTTGGGTTCTCTGCCATGTCCTCCACAGTCAGCGGATTGAGGTGAAAGTCCCCCAGTCTACACTCAACAAAGGACAGACTTTGGTTGAATATCTTCCCAATATTTGACTGTCTTCCAACACTGCATGTCCTCTGTTCGAAAAATGGCCATTTCTGCATTGCCGTGTCCTTCCAAGGCAATGACCAATTCCTGGGTGGCCAACAGACATATTGCTGTGATGACAGAGGCACACCAGTCAGACTGAGTGAGCAGACACAGGCTGTCGGATGTCAATTGGTAGAGAAGAATGTGCTGATTAATGACTATTATTTTGCCCTAAAAAGTATATGTTTGCATAAACTTGTCCCTCAATGAAGCCAATCCAGCGAACTTGGCTGGGGACTGAGCAGGAGAGTCGGTAGGAGGCATTCCCATATCTTTAATTAGTCTGAGAATGTACATTCGGAGAGTCTGGTCGTTGCTTAACAGTGCGATCAGTTTGAGAGTTGGGTCATAAGCACATGCACAAATATTACCAGGATAACCAATTTCCCGGGTCTGTACAATTTGGCTGCATATATCCTCAGTGATTATACTTTGGACAGTTCTAAGGATGGACTTGTTTGAAGTTTGTCTTTTAAATTAGACTTTTTTGTTGTTTTTCGGAAAAATTTGATCATTCAAAATGAGCGCGAACAATGTCTTACAAGACGGCAAACCGCATATAAACAATATCAAATAAATATTGATTATTGATCGCTTACTTTTGCCTAAAATGAAATTTTATAAATCTATTTTGTGATTAATTAGGAGTGTTTTTTAATTGTAATTTATTACAAATATATTTAGTAGTGAAAATTGAACGGATTTTTTGTGGCGAATTTGTATAATTATAGGTTAAGGGACTGAAGAACGGCCCCTCATAAATATTAAATCAGGCCTCATCACGATTTCCGAATTGACAAAAAGTGAATTTCTGGACTAAATACGTTATATATTTAACCTCACAATGTCAGTAAGAGAATTTAAGTTGTAATGAAACGTAACATGGTCTGCTGTGAATCTACTTTCCTGTCGATTCCGAATGAAAGTGGAGGTAGAAGGGATGCTACGATTAGACTTACGGATGATGATATGAATTTATAATTGAAAAATTGAGAATAATTTATCGATAACATTGAAGGAATTACGAAAATTGGTAAATAATTAAGTTTGTATTGCGACAATATATAACCGACTTGAGAAAACCAATTTCTAGAAATAGTCTGGAAAATATAGAAAAACGAAAAATATTTGTATTGGATTATCAACGTAGTACAAATAGAAAAATACATTTGGACTAAACAATTTTCAATCTATTTACATTAAACAAATTCGCCGATCCTATATAGCAGGGGTCTCCAAACTTTTGACACGCGGGCCGGATAGAATATTTGGTAGATGACCGTTGGCCATAGTGTAAAATCATTAGATTTTATAATGTCCCTAATTTTTTAACTACGACTAAAAGACAAAAACAAAAAAAGATTTAACATTAGTTTTTAATGAGAATGATGAAACTGACTTTTCGTTTTATATTTTTTTTGTAATCAGGCGTCAATCTGTTGTCACGATTATCAAAAGAAACTTTAATTGCTCATCCGACAATTTTGCTCGATTTTGGATTTTACATATTTCATTCTTGAAATGTTTGTTCAAAAAACTATATTCATCGCTTCTCTTGTCAAGGTCAGAAATCGTTCCAGAAATTGTTTCTCTTCAAATCCTTAATTATTTGGGTACCAAATTCGACAGGAACTTCACAAACGTTTTTTTTACAGAAATTTTTCGCAAAATGCGAAATGGATAGTTTTATTTTTTGAGTTTGTTTTCCAAAAGGACTAGTTTTGACCTGAATGCCTTGACATGTGTGAATGCCACAAAAAGATATTTACAACAGCCGGGCCGATTAAATCACATGCTGCTATATAGGATCACATCAATAGTTCCAGTAAGGGCAAGCAAAGGAGTGAATCTTAACTTGCATGAAATAAACAAATTAATGATTATTTTAATTCTGATTGCAATCCGTCAGCTTTTAAAGATGTTGATAAGAAAAAAAATTTTGAATCTGATCCGATTTAAAGACGGAAAAACTTACATTCTGCAGGAGGATATTTAACGTCGTTTTTTGGCTGTCGAGGAATATGAGCTAAAGCTCAAACACATTGAGGTTACATGGTCAGTCAGAACATAATCATGTTGGACCAGATCGTTTATTTGATAGGCTTTATAATCGCTATGACGATGTGTCCAGAACTGAGGTTGCTCAGATTTTTTAAAAATGTTCATTTTGTCAGGTCGTTTTCAGAACATTCTTAAAGACATTGTCTTCGATTGTAACTCCACTGTTCATTAAACTACCAAAAAAATCCCGTTCTATGTGTTCATGGGCCAGGAACACTGTTCACAAGGATTTGTATCTCCTAGAAGACGATAAAGGAAACAATTTAACTAACGTAAATATTTCGAGGCTGAAAAAGCTTAAATGACTCTGTTTTGACATTTTTTGTTTTTAATGTAAATTTTAAAATTTCATTGGTTTTTAAAATTAGGGCTTTGTAAAAGTTTCAGTTAGGGTTGGCTTTTAAAATAATGATCAGTAAACGTTGTGATTATGTTTGCTTGGGTTTGGTAAAAATTAACGTTAGGGATTCATTTTTTAAAAGATCTGCTGGATAATTTTAAAATTTAATTTGTTTTTTTAAGGAGTGGTTTTTTCTAATTTAAAAATAATTATTTTAATCGGAAAAACTCCAAAAGTAATAAAAAACGATAATTAAATTAATTATTTTTTAAGTTTAGGTTTGGTTGTTACTGTTTTATATCTAATTTTTCTGAAGTCACGAAAACCATTAAAATAGCTTTATAATGGCACTTAGAAAAAATTAAGACATATTTTATAAGGATAAAATTGATTAAAATGACATTTTAATATTGGTCCATTCAACGGCGTGGTCCGTTCAACGGACGTAACAATATATATTTTTGTTGTATTAAAATAGACCTTTAAAATCAGATTCTTTACAAATAAATATTTTTCTATTATTATTAAATAATCACCATAAAAATTATTCGCGGATGGTGAAAATGATAGTATACATGTTCTTGATAAAAATGATAGTATAAATGTGCGATTATATTTTTATCAAATGGCTTTTCCAATTAGAGAAGAAATGCTCACTCATAAAAAGCCTACATTAAATAATGATTAAGAGAAGGATTGTTTAAGAGCCAAAATATATTCTAATTTCAATAATGATTTCTTAACGGAATTAAGATCTATGATTATCTTTCATTATATGATATGTGCAAAAACAAAAAAACACACCAGACTACTTATTTATTTAAAAAATAACTTTATGTGTGCACATATATTACTTTATATTTATTCAGTGTTACCCAGTGTACATTAATTAATATTATTATTATTATAAAGCACTTTCGGAAAAGTCATAAGTTAATTAAGCTTTCCTTGTGCCACCATTGAAATTCTCCCGGTCATGCGTCTCCAGGCTCTCCGGTCAGTTGCGGTCGTCCTGAGTGAGTCGAGATCATCGCCATTTTTCAGTTTTTTGTCAAACTATTTCTACACATCACGGGGCATACCACAAGGCGATTCGCTGTCCCCAGTTCTCTTTATCGTCTACCTAGAGGCAGCACTCAGAGACTTTCGGCCTCTGTGGACAACACTAAATACAACGAAATAATATATGCTGATGATGTCGACTTCGTATCTGATGATGCTGAAACCCTTCGATTTATTATCGAAACATTACCAGATATTTTTTCCAAATGGTTTCTAACAATCAACCACAATAAAACTGAACATACGAAATTTATTCGATCTGAACGAACTCATGATGAGCCCTGGAGAAGACAAAAAAAAAGTCGGATCTCTCTTAGGGGACTCTGAAGACATTATGCACAGAAAAATACTATCAATTGCCACATACAATAAGTTTATGAACATCTGGCGCCTAAAGAAGCTAAATTCAAAGACAAAACTTAAAATATACAACACATTTGTTGTCCCAGTCCTAATGTACAATGGATCGACGTGGGGAATCAGTAAGACCGATATGAACAATTTGGACCGATTTCATCGGAACCAACTGAGAAGAGTGATAAACATGCAATTCTCAAGGAAAATAGCAAATTAATATATTGTTATTTTAATAATTTTATTTATAGATAAAGTGAAAATGTATTTCGGTCAGCATTGAACAATATTTGATATAAATTATTTTATAAAATAAATTCTAATAGGTCACCTTTAAGGTGTCGTGTACAAATAACTTATTTTCAAATGAGCAGTGAATTGACTCACCGTGGAATCCATAAAGATCTTGATCGAGAAAATAATAGAACTATAAACCAAGAACACACGCCTCTTGAAAATCCAGCAAATGACGACAAACTAAATTTAATGGAGGAACTACTTCTCCTATCTTTCAAAGACGAGAGGGTTCAGTAGATCCTTCTAACCTTCAGGACTTTTCCTCAATTTGGAAGGAATCAGTCTCCCTTGGACTCAGATGTGCCATTATGGCAGAATTAGCCCTGAGGGGAAAGATTACATTAAAAAATTCCAATCAGTCCACAACCTACGTCGCCGTTGTCCCCTCAGTCAGTCCATGTGGTGATGGAGTTCTCGACGAAGCACTTGAAATTATCCGAAAATCAACGCCCAGGCTTCTAATCACGTGGATTGAATTATTTACAGGTAATTTTAACATAAAAACGTGTTTTTAGGGGTTACTTGGAATCCACTTAACCTAGTTTTTCAAATCAGAAATTTGCGTGACAGAATTTGCAAGTCTTTGAGCGAAAAGGGAATTTGTTCTGTCGAGTTCAGAGAGTCGATGATTTCTAGTGTTGTTCTTTACCCATTAAAAAATATCCGAGCTCAAAAAAAACTGTTTTCCAAGCTCTATGACTGTATTTTTAATCATTGGTCGACTGATGTATGGAGGATGGATATGAGAAGTATCAGTATTCTTGTTATTGCTGATATTGCTGATGTTTTGCACAATTTTTATTCTACTTTGTCTGTTTCGGAATATGCAGTTGCCTCAGATCGGATTGAAAAAATTCTGAATCTGGATTTTAATAAACTTGCGAGGGAGCATCCCAGAGATGCTGTTATGTGGAATTTGATTGAGTGCAATAAACTCAGTTTAATGTGATATTGTATAATTTCTTAAAAAGATATTTAAATCATTTTTTATAGATTTATTTAATAAAATTAATTGTATACTTAATTTGTTGTTGTGTGAGATGGCTTTAAGATTTCAGGGAAAGAATGTATTGTTATTATATAAATAAAAAAGGTTCGTTTGCCTCCAGACGTAAACAGAATTTTATTTGTTCGTAATCTACCTTATAAATGTACATCGGAAGAAATGTACGACATTTTTGGGAAATATGGAGCAATCCGTCAAATCAGAATGTTTTATATTTAGTATAAAATTACTTAGTGGATCAACCCCTGAGTCCAGAGGATCTGCCTTTGTAGTCTATGAGGACATTTTTGACGCAAAGAATGCCTGCGACCATCTCCAGGGGTTCAATGTCTGCAATCGTTATTTGGTCATTTTATATTATAATCCAAATAAGGTTAAAATATCAATTAATATTGCTGTAGGTACTTAGAGATGTCGATGCTGAAAAACGAAAGGAAGAACTCAATCGAATGAAACAGAAATATAACTTGCATACACCCAGATCTCGTTGAATTTTTGTTTGATTAAAAATAATAAACTTTTTTGGCTTTAAAAGTTAATTTTTGTTTAAAATTCGGAGCTTACAACCGTCAAAAGAAAAAGTCGACTGAAAATGGAGAATAAAAAGGAAATTTGGATTATTACTAAGTTTTTTTTGGTAAAAAATGCTTTTTCATTAAAAATTTGGATTCTTTAGCATTACTAATTTGTTTTTTTCTTTTGCAAAAACTGTGTGGCTTGCACGTACGCAGTTTAGGCACTCGGGTGTTTGTGATTTATATATTCACAATAGCAAATACCAACACATGTGAAAATGCGACTACAAAACGCATATTTTTTGGCTAATACGATTCGGAAGTGTGATAAACAATAAATGCATTTAAACGCATTTTACAGAGAACTAAAATGCCTATTGGATAAAACAAATGTGATCGGCTACAGGACGCTACATAAACACTTGGGAGTTGACTGTGGTGAATACTTGATGAGGACTACTTGGACATATCCTGAAAACTTATTTTTAAGAACTATTTAAGAACTGGTGGCTTTTGAAGGACAGCACTGACATTATCCACATCTATTTGAAAAATGCTAAAATACGCCAAGAAAATGCTGACAACCTCTAAAAAATCGCAGTTTTAAAAGAATGTGGAAGTGTCTAGAAGACGATAAAACACACATTTCGTAAATAATTTTATTTATTATTAAGTGTACATCCGCAACAACAAGAAAGAAAATCACAATTTTTTCGTTGCTTGTGGCACACCCCGTAAGATTTTGTCTGTTAGACACCTCCACGCTCTTCTTAAGATTGCGATTTTTCGGAGCCTGTCTAGATGGTCTATATTTTCTATATAGCAATCTGACATGCTCAAAGTTGTTATTTAAGATTAGTGGCAGTGTTGTCCGTGGCTTGCCTCGAGAAATCCCAAAGCATTAAAAGTATGTTTACAAGATTTCATTAGCAGGAAGTGAGGAATCCTTCCGTAGTATGTGGCCAGAGAGTCCCCATTGACCCTTAGTGACAGTTGCATCTAATTGTTCTGTTTTGAAAACGGAGTATAAGTCTTGGTTCTTGATATTCATTGGATAGTATATTTTTAGTAATGACCTGAGTTATTTTTTATGAAAAGCATTAAGATTTTCTACACATTTCTGATTCAGTCCCCATGTTTCTGAGTTGTAAATAAAATAGGCAGGATTCATTTTATTATTCCCCGAATAAAAAAAAGAACAAATAAAGTCACATGATCCCGACAGGCTCAAAAGAGTCCTCATCTTTGCCCGATCATGAGTGCATCTTAGACGTGTACCCCTGATCCCTGATTATATGTTCGTCCATATGAGAGGGCCTCCTCGCCTTGATTTTCATTTTTAGTTCCAGGAAAAATGATTTACTGTAAAAGCAACAAAACACAATGTACTGGTTCTATAAACATCCAAGTACGAGATATCTACTACTGGGAGCTTCTATTTTTTAAGACATTGAAGACTTATTTTTTGTCTGGACCTTCCTTAACGGTGTATTCCCTATGGCTTACAAGGCTTGTAGAAAGGGACTATAAAATGATAGTTTTTATTGATATAGAAAAAAATAAAATTTTTTTGAATATAAATTGAATTGATATTCAAATTAAATAATAATTTATTAATAAACGTGACTCTACATTTCTTGTTGTTTCACATATGAAGGTAATTTATCATTTTTAATACTTAGTTAAATATTGCATACCCCGAAACCGGATGTCAAAAGACTTTCGAGATCGAAGATCCCAGCATGCTTGCAAAACTTTATGATAAAAAAATTGGTTCTCAATTTGATATCGGATTCCTTGGCGAATCTTTCCAAGTCCATTTTTTACATAAAACCGTATTTTAGGGTTACATTGTCCGTGTTACCGGGGGATTTGACAACGCTGGATGTCCCATGATGAACGGAGTCATTCTCAACGGAAGAACTCGAATTCTACTCTCAGGAAAACAGAAATGTTACAACCCTATAAGACGTGGTGACAGAAAACGTAAAGTAGTCCACGGATGTATTATCGGAAGACTGATTAAAGCAGTGAATCTAATTTTAATCAAAAAAGGTCTAAAAAAGTATTTAAACTAATTATAGGCCCCAATGAGTTACCCGGACTGACTGATACGTCTGTGCCACGTCATCTCGGGCCAAAAAGAGCAGACAAAATAAAAAAGTTGTTTCAGTTGGATAAGGAGGATGATGTGAGGAATTATGTTGTCCGACGACCTTATGTGAATAAGAAGGGTCAGAGTAGGTCCAAGGCACCCAAGATTCAGCGTCTTGTAACACCAGCAGTGAAAAGGCGAAGGAAATTGTTGTTGAATAAGAAAATTGAGAGGAAGCACAAGAGGTCTGAAGAATTGAAAAAATATCAGCAAGTGTTAGCTAAGCATCTCGAAACTTCTCGAAAGAGAAGTGGAAGTCAGCGTACTAAGACTAAATAGATCACATTTTTCCTTTGATGATTCGTTTTTTTAATAATATGATTTGTTTCGGTAAAAACAGTTAATCAAAGTTTGCAATTTTTTCTTGTTCGGATTTTTATGCATGCAAATAGACATGAAAGAATTTTCATGCAAATAGACATGAGAGAGTTTTCTTGGCTCCTGGAACGTCTGTCGATTGCTGTGATCCGAGGGAACGTCTTCGCCATTCGCGCGGCTGGTCGGGTGTCTCGTGAGGCCTTTAACTAACTTAGCTATCTGTAATTTTTGTCTTGTTTAAAAAAAAAAAAATCATGAAAGAATTGTTCGTTAATTTAAATTAGTCGCTGAGCGGATGGATAGGCAATTCCCAAGCAATATCGCGAATGATGTCCGTTAAAAAAGCCAGTTCGTTTTTTAAGCTGAACAAATCTCTGAGAGTAGTTTGAGCGCTTTGGGTATGGTCTCAAAAGCCAGGGGGATGAAGAAGCAGGTATCGGTCAGCGAGGCATATTTTGCAGTTTTCTTTAGAGTCGATCAGCGATGATGACGAAAATGAGTCTATCCAGGTAACATCTCACACGAGGGCCAGTCCCTCCCTGAACGGGAATAAAGTCGACCCATCGGGCGTTTCCCGTCACTACGGTCCAGTCAAACCGGTTCTAATATTGAGAAGAATCCAGCGGTGTTAAGCACGCTTTATAACATCATTTATTGAGGTGTGTCTGGGGATCCTGCCGACACTGAGGCGGCAAGAGAGAGGATGTAACCCCTTCATGTAGATGAGCTTACCATATCTACAATGATCCGGCTGGCAAATCTCAATGTCAAGGCGTGTACAAATTCCAATGCGGACTGATGTGTTCAGATTTTGGAAAAAATTTCAAATGGTCACTTCTAAACAAAAATCCTAGGAACGAATATGATTATGGTGATCTTTCCGACCATAAAAGTTCTTGCCGAAGATAGTTATATTACAAAACAGCATCTTTTAGGGTGTCTATCACCGAATGTATATCTTGTAACTCTGGTTGAGATAGTTGTTAGTCTAAATACTTTTTATGGCCAGGGGGCAACGTAGATTCTTGTTAAATTTTACAATTCAAGACCAATTATCGGTATATTTGAATTCTTGTAATATTTTTGAACCCTAATTCTTGTATGTGCTTACAATGAAGGGATCTATGAAATAGATCTTATTGTAAACAATACATATTACTTTACGACAATTATTGTTACAGTAAATAGAGATACCAGGAAATAGCGATCCGAAGTAAAATAATTATAAAATTTTATATTGTCCAAATAGAGAAATCTATAAAGACAAATACTGTGCAGGACGATTTTTTCGTTATTTGATAATTTTATAAATTAATAAATAGCTTACTAAAAAATCTGCTTTAAAATCGTACAGGAATAATGAAAATATTTGCTTAAGAATAGATTCGTTTATTGTTTGAATTGTTAATTTTTTTAAATGTTTAAATGACGCTTTTTATTAACAATTTAGTCAATTTCGCGTTAAATCTTTATGGAGTGTATTTTAGTTTCGATTTCATTTTATTTAAACAAAAATGAAAATATGGAAAAGTAATTCAAATTCTTTTTTTTTGAAATAGCAAATAGTTGTCTATTTTCGATTGCAATCATAAAAGAACAAAAATTAAGATATAAAGAAGTTTATTCCGAAACAAAATTTTTATAGTTTTCCAACGATAGCTAGTCTATTAATATCGATCTCGTAAGGGGCCTCATGATTGATCAACATATTCGTCGAACTAATTTGGACCCTGTCGTGCTGTAAATGTTATATTTTCGAGGATATCAATCCAACGAAATCCATTCCCGTTGGTTAATAACGTCGAACTGAGCATCCATTTGAGTGTCTGATTAAGTCGTTCCACTTGACCCTGTATCCAGGGACATCGGGCCCTCCCCCTGACATGGCGAATTCCAAATTCTTCGCACAACTGCGTCATCCGCGAGTTGCAGAATTCAAGTCCATTGTCGGTATGTATTATGAATACTTCCCCCAAAGAAAGAACAACACTTCGTATCCTCGGTATCACATCAGCCGAGTTCTTTGATTTCAGTGCTGAAGTCCAACAGTATTTCGTAAACGAGTCCATTATCACCAGCAACCATTTTTCGCCACTATTTTGATCGCTGTAATATCTTAGGTCCACAAGATCGATAATCAGCCTTTCTCGTGAAAACTTGGCAATTATTGGAGTAATTTGTCTCCTGGTTGCGAGCGTACGACGAGCTATGCAAGTTGTACATGCACTTAGAACATGATTCACATGTTCTATGCTAATTCCATATGCCAAGTTCTTCATATGATTGAATAATTTATCTCGACCTGGATGCCCCGTATCCAGGTGACACAACCGGACATAATCATAAAGTTGTTCTTGTTCTTCAACAGTAAAAAATCGGACAAAATGATCAACTCCACGTTTAAACATAAGATTCGGCGGAAAGTGAATAACTTACTCGCCCGGAGCCTGAAGGAACGAATTTCATTGGCGGTACTGAGTGTTGACGGTAAATTCGCATTGACTAGATCAGCGGTTCTCAAATGCGGCCCCCGGGGCCGCATGTGGCCCCCAGGATTTTTTTTGCGGCCCCTCTAGAGTAACTAACTTTTTTAATTTTTAATAATGTTTAAATTTAATTATTCATTCTTAAGGTTAAACATATCCATAATTGGTGATTTCATTAATCAATTTGAAGCACGTTTTGGGGTACATTATAAATTTAATTTTTAGAATTTTAAAGAATTCCTTCCTTTAATGAAAATATTGACAACTCCATTCAGCGTGGAAATTAAGGATGCGCCTGCAAAGTTTCAACTAGAACTCATTAATTTACAACATGATATATAACTGGCGGCATTGTTCAAAAAGGCGTCCATTATTAATTTTTACGAATTAATACCTCAAGACAAATTCAAAAATATAACACACAATGCATATATGAATCTACATATTTATGCGAATCAATATTTAGTAAAATGGAAAATATAAAAATATATAAAATAATTTTTGTGCGGCCCGCGAAGCTAATCTTAATTATCGATTTGGCCCTTGAGCTCAAAAGGTTGAGAACCCCTGGACTAGATAATCAATAATCTGATCCCTTTCATAATTGCACATCGATAGATATCCCATGCTCAAATAAAAATTATTATTTTTTGCAAAAAATAAAAACATTTTCAAAAATAAAAATGATTATTACTAAATAGACATATAAATTGCTTAATTTATTTATATTTGAATACTATGCGCTCTATTTACTACGGATCGCTATTTCCTGAAATCCCTATTTACTGCGACAATTATTATTATTATTAACACATTCCGTAGGAACATAAACAAAGTTATAATCCCACACGTGGCCAAAAAGACCTACTCATCGTGACCTACTCATCGGGGTTCTGGAAAGCTTCCTAGAGGTGGATGAAGTGAGAATGATACAATTACTACTTGCTAGGACAGAACTTTCTGTTCGTATTGGGTCAGTCTGCTCCAGGCGGTTCAAAACGAATGTCGGCACGCCTCAGGGAAACTCTCTCTCCCCCCTGCTATTTGTAATCTATCTGGAAGCCGCCTTGAGAGATTTGAGAACTTTCTATAATGATTCTATTACCAAAATTGTATATGCCGACGATGTGGACTTTGCCTCGGACAACATAGATGATCTAATTCATCTACTAAACAATTCCCCACGGGTGCTTAACAAATGGTTTCTGATAATTAACACTTCCAAAACTGAATTGACGGAGATTAAACGAATGGACACCAGAATTGGCGAAACATGGAGGAATGCGAACAAACTCGGCTCCCTACTTGGAGATAGTAAAGACATTTCTCGTAGAAAGATGCTTGCTACTGCGGCTCTGAGCAGAATACGTAAAAAATGGCTCCAAGCTTGGCCGATTAATCGGGCTCTCAGATCAAGGCTTTATAATGCACTGGTAAAGCCTGTTCTACTATACAACTCGTCAACATGAAGGATCTCGGACACTGAACTGAAGACTATAGACTCTTCCCCGTAAACAACTACGTCTCTTACACGGAATACACTGGCCATCAAAAATTAACAATCCATCTCTGTATAAACATTACGATGCTACGCCGTTGTCTCAAGAAATCGTTGGAGGCCGGTGGAAATTATTTGGCCATATTTTGCGAATGGACCCCAGAGCTCCGGCCAATCGGGCAATGGACGATTATTTCTCCGAACATGGAGACAAATATCGTGGAAGACCTAGATCCACTCTTCCGGCAGTTCTGGAGAGGGATCTCAAATTTTCATGGCAAAAGTTTCAAAAACTGGGACGACCTAGAATCTTTGCGGGATCTCGCCCGCAACAGAGGGGCATGGACAAGGATGGTCCAGAAGATTGTTTCGCTTGTTTACGACAATTGTCTTAATAAATTTTGAAAAATTCTACTTAAATTGGTTTAAATGATTAAATGGGTGGTTGGACCGTTTCAATTACTCAAATCTTTTTATAAGGAAACCAGATCGCCTGACAAGTCGCTGTAGCCTTCCTTTTTTAACCATAATGATTATTATCTCGTAATGCCAGGGCACCCTAAGCACTTTCGGTGCAATTCATCATTATTGATCCATGTCGGTCATTGTAACCTGCATAGTTAAGTCCGCACTATCTCCGAGGAGTGACCCAAGTTTTCTGAAACGTTTCCATTCCTCATCCAATCTTGATCCCATACGTGCGATTTCCGTGATTCACGGTAAGAAACTATTTACCAAGTTCTGCTGGAGCAACATAAAGTAACCGCCTCAAGGCTGTTGTATCATGTGATGTAAAATCCACATCGTCAGCGTATACAATTTCGGTGATTTTTTCGCTATTAAAGCGTTTAAGATTACCAGTGATCATATGGAGAAAAATGAGCAAAATGTGATTTCCCTAACCGAGATTGGCCTATTTCGTCTATTGTAATCCAAACAAAACATTTCCATACCGAATAGGGATTATCATTTCAGAATTGTTCATCTCCTGCCAACCATATGGGAAATGCAAGCAAATTTTAATCTAACAAATACTCTAATTCCGCTGCCTTTAAAAAATACTATCAATGTTGTCTACGAGCAGTGCCTGATATTTTTTCATTGATTAAGAACAGTTTGTATGAGTCTAGTCAGTACACTGAATTTGTCATGTTAGTCAATGCGAAACAGGCACATAAATGAACAAGATCTGATTTGAATACGGTCTCTTGTCTAAGTAAACTAGAGATTATTAGTTTATTAAAAACTAATACTATTTGATAATACATTTATGTCAAATAAAGTATATCAAATTAGTAAAACATGAAATTCCTTACTTTCACGTTTTTTGGCGTTTACTTGCATTTTATAACTTTAAAAAGTTAACGATGAATTGATTAATTCAAAAGTAAAAATTTGGAGAAAAAATAACGGATCATTTTTCAACAAGTAAAAATGGAAGATTAAAATCGTTAAATAAAATGTAAAATAAACATCCTTTTGGTTTTAAACTAACAAAACTTTAAGTTTTTGTTAGTATTTAAAAACATCTTCTATCTGGGAAAATCCCTCTTGGTGCCCCCCAAAAAGAAGTTAGATTGTCATGGGAAACAAATCCACAATAATGAAGTCCTAAAAAAATCTTCCCCGGCAAAAAAATTAAAGAATTATTTTCAACATATTAATAAAAACGATGGCTAACGTAATAGAAGTGACGATATTTACAGCTAAGTATAATAGTGAGGACGTTTATATCCCACGAATTTTGAAAATTTTTAGAGAGGGACTGCTTTTTCCATGGACAACTGTACGTGGGATGTTCAAGGGTAGCAGAAGAGAAAATTTATTCATATATACCAAGGAAAGACGGACAAAAAACATAGTTTATCAATACGTGTTAAAATAGGGTTACGTCAAACCAGGTCGTTTAATATATTTACTTAAACTTATAGTTGTTTAATGAAACAGGGCCCCGCAGGAGCTACGTCGCGGTGTGCGAAGCGAGCTGCCGAACTAGTTTCTAATAATTCAAAATTTGGCATCTTGGCGTCTTAAATCTATAGATTAACATGTCGAATATTCAACCATTATTTGTTTTTTAAACTAGTCTATAAGCAGTCATGGAACCCACAATTAGCTACGCCTGGAAATACGATAAGCTACACCAATCGGGAAAAAATTTTGAAAATTCAATCAAGAATCTGCAAAACCCTAGAAGAACCAAACTAGCAACTAAATTTTACCACTTTTGAGAGATCATGCGAAGAAACGGGAAACGACATTCGCAATGACACACCCGCCGCGCCCCTACAGAAAATGTGCAGGAACATGGGAAGAACGTCAGGGAAAAATGAGGACCTCTCTTAGAGAAGCTGGGATCATCTGATTAGTTATTTTGGGTTTTTAGACGGTGGTCTTGGTTGAATAATAATAGAGCAACAAAAAGAAGGCAGAATAGGTAATCTTTGGTTATCTATCTGCAATTGAGAATCACAGATGGTCTGTCGAGCTCTTTCCCCAGCGAATAATAGACACTTTCAGAGAGCACGTAAGACAGTCAGTGGGTGCTGGGAGTGCTCGTTCTCTCAATTAACTCCTTCTCATTACTGCTAAAGACAATGGAATCAATTCACTCAGATTTCTCAACCCGGAAACTGAATTCACAGTTTTCACTAATCAATTCCTCAAAGAGATCTCGTTCTAAAACTGAGGTTCAGGCAAGTAAACAGATTCATTTATGCAGTTCTCCGACCATTTAATTCCCCACACAATATTTTTTTGTCGATTCTCTTGTAAATCTCTTTACTACTGCTGAACTCATTTCTCTCACCCATAGAGCAATGTCCAATCAGAAATACTCTACACTCACTAACCAACTTAATTTGGTCAAAAAGCAGCTCCATCAACGCCATTACGCACTATTCAGTTCATATGTCGAACAACAATTGTTTACTTTCTTTCAATCATTTCATCTTAATTTGTTTTTAGTAAATTTTAGGTAGTTCATCTACACTATTTTCTACCCAAGCAAACTTTAACGTTCCTATTATGCTACTTTTCTGTTTCAAATTAAACTATACTAAATAACTAAACTGTGTACAGTTTCCTAGATGTTAAAAAAAGATTTTTTATGCCACGGTGCTCCCACTCTTCTTCTATCGCGTACAATTCTGGTATTCACGTAAGCGAATGCAAATTTACTAGTGCGGTAAAAACAAACCGTAGACGTGCCATCAAATGGGACAGGGTAATCATTAGAGAAAGTCATACAGATCTCCAGATACTATCAATCAAAAAACTCTTGTTGGTAATTGAAAAAATAGTTTCTGGATACTGCTGAAGTAAGAACTATTTAAGTAAAATTGAAAGTAAGGGGTTTAGACAATAAAGATAAACTCTAGATATCATTGAGATTTTGTGTACTAATATAATAAAAAATATTGTGGTATTTATTGTAAAAAATAAAAAAGCAATCTTTCATCGTCATGAGAACAAAACAATGCGAACTCTACGCAATACAATAATCTTAGTAAATCAATTATAAAGCTCAAGTTACGTCCTAATCAAATAAACAAGCTAAAATGCTAAATTGTTCACAAATTAATATCTCAACATATAACGATCATTTTAAAGATTACATTCCCCGAAAGCGTTCAAGTAAAAGGCCTCAAGACAGCAGAAAATTTCTTACAGGTAATATCAACAAACCGTGTTTCATTTCTACAAATCGTGATCATTTTCCAACTATTTCCGGGAACCATCAGCGATCTCCCAAAAAATATGTAATTTAAACACATTAATTTTAGATTGATAATGACTTTAGTAATAAAGAATTTCAAACTCCTTATCTTACCACTAATAACAGAGTTTTTGTAAAACCAAAACTGCAAAAAATTCCAGAAAAGAAAATTCAAGTGACGGAAAACAACAAAATGAAAACTTATTATGAAACCAACTATAGCCAAGACTACAAATGGAAAACGCCAAATACAAAAATAACATATTCTGAATTTCCATCATTACTTGGCATAAAATTATGTTTTAATATAATTGAAAGGCTCAACAATATTTCCAAATTCATCTCATCTGTTTTCCACAACAACAAATTCTCATTTTAGAGGAGAATGGGTAAAAAGACCAGAAAAAGTACATATTCCTGAAAACATAGAATTCTCAGGTATATATATTTGTTTAATATTAGGCGATTATGAACTTATGACATCACATAAATCGGATTTTTATGAAAAGCAAGGAGAGGGCCCAAAGCTTCGAAGAAAACCGAAACCTAACTCATTTGAATTTTATAACTTGCTTCAACACCTGTGAGTATTATAGATTATTTACTAATACATATTTTTAATATTTTTTAACCTAAGAAACGTTCTTGATAATTTATCAACCTCATGGAATTCAATAATTCCAGACTATTTTGATTGCGTTAGAAAATGTTTATTAATTGATTTTTGTAAATGCCTGAGTTTAGCAAAGTCTTTGATAATTCATTAATACGTTTTTTAATTTCTCCTTAATATTTTTGAGTAAATTCTAATTAAGTTGCCGCGTCTATTTCTTAGAATCCCCAAATATCAATAATTATCATGTCAATACACTAAATCAGAATTCTTTTCAAATAAATGACCTAAAAAGTAACAATAATAATAAAATGTCTTCTAAAAACCGAAAATATAAGTAAATACACACCTTATCGAAATTAAAGAAAATTAGACTTGCAGTTTAATTTTTATTGTCGTGGATGTTGATCAAGTTTTTAATTTCTTCTTTCTTTGCTTTAATGTACTATAATTGTATAGTGGGATTGTAAAAACATGAATTGTGTATTTTTAGCTTTGTTGGGTCAAATTTTTATTCAAGCGCAAAGATGATTAAAACAAATTTATTGTTAAAGTGAGTTTGCTGAAAGATATGATATCGCCGGATAAAATCAATATACGAGAAATTTGTGACATCAGCCTAGTTTATGAATGTTTAGACGAAGTCTCTTCAAAGTCATTTTTCATTAATTAGTCATGCACGTCTATGGTCTGAAAACAATAACGACCAAGTTTTCAGCGCACAAATCAATTTATCAGAAATTGAGAAGAATTAGAAATGTCAACTAGGTTGGCCAGAAGATTTGTCTTCTTGAAAAAAGAAACTTGTAACGAATAATCTGCCAAAGGTAAAGTCACTCTAAACAAAAACTCATACTAATAATGACTAATACCGTGTTCTCTATATTACAAGATCTAGTTGAGACGTATTCCAATATCCTCCCTAGATTATTTTTATTCTTTCAAATTACATAGAAATGAATATAGACATCACACGAATATATGTTAATTTTTATGAAATGGCTCAATATCTCCAATCCTGTGATATTGAAAATTAGTCATTTTTAAATCTGTGTTTGCAATCAAAATTGATCCTAATTAACTTACTAAAATAAACACGTACTTGAGATAATCGAGTTAATCGCGACAGTTTTTGCAAATAGGAACCATATAATTATTGATTTAAATTAATAATTATTGAATCACTTTTTCAGACTATATAAGGGAGTAAACTGCAGTATAAGGGAGTGACTAATTTCCAAGTCGCCAACTGCTTCCAAAGCCCGGATAACTTTACAGAAGTCCGGCACCTTCATTCTAAAATTCAGATCGCTCGAGGATGCTGCTGCTTTCAAAGCAGAGCTGTCTCAATCGAATATGTTTGGCGAAGGCGGCCATAAACTTGCCTCAGTAGCTGAGAAGGCCTCAGTCTTGGTCCTTAAAGGAATCCCTCATTGGATCTCGACAGAGGACCTTAACCTCCACTTGAGAGAAAGTCTAGAATCGGACTTCAAGTTTGAAAGGTTCTCTCGCAATGGAACCGACATGCCTGTCGGCAGACTCACGCTGGATTCCAGAGCCGAGGCCAACACCCTCATCCGCTTTGGAATAACTGCCGGCTTCAGCCACATCCGCTGCGAATGGCACAAGCCCCCAGCAACGAGATGCTTCCGGTGCAATCAGTTTGGACATACCTCCTACAGATGCTCGGAAAAACTCCGTTGTCTCCTCTGCGGTAAAGAACACAGGCACCAAAACTGCCCGAGTTCCAAGCCAAAACCGAGTGTCCCAGCTGCAAAAACTTGCATTAACTGCAAGAACTCTGGGCACTTGGCGTGCTACGGTGAATGTCCGTCTGCCAAAGCAGCAACAGCAGCCTCAAGGGTTGCGAAGAGCCCACAGACTAAAAGCCCAGTACGCTGGGTAAAAGCCGAACCGATAGAATCAGTCTGGACATAAGGGTCTCCCCCAAGTCCGTCCAAAGTCGATGTCTCTATTCAGACGTCGCCGGGCCCCAGCACACTCACAAGCGCGAAGTCAAACACTAATGAGTGCCATAACTCAAAAGTGGTCCGCTCGGCTGTCCCCCATAAGAAGGGAGAAACACACCGTAACAAAGCTTTGCGACAAAGAGGTGCCCACTTGGATTAGGACCTACACAACAGAGATTCCCTACTGGAATCCTTTCGCCGTTGTGTAGGAGCCCTGACCAAACTTGGAGTAAATTTGAATATGCTGCAAGAGCTCCTGCTAGAAGGGAGCAATTCAGCAACATAGCCACTATTAACTCTGGCTCACGACAGATGAATTGGACGCAAGCTCAGAAGAGTTCAGTTGCCTTGGCATCTGTCTCGTCCTATCACCGTCCTTAATTCCTGTTACTTTCTCTTTCTCTGTTAATTACAATAAACTTAATTGAATTGAATTAAGACACAATTTCCATCAACGTCTTAACCAAACACATACATACCAGTGCAATATTTACTATCCTCTCAATATATGTCAGTTCAGGATCCACCTCGACAATTTGTCCCCAGGAGGGATTCCAGCCGACCTGAAGTAAGGGCACTAAATTCACTAAATCGACTCTATAATCGTCAAGAAGAAGTATATATTTGAATAACTAACATTTAATAAGTTTATTTCTGCATATGAACATTCCAGGAAGTGCAATCTTTTGTGCTCTTCTCATTGCCGAAAAATGAAAAACTACTTAAATCATATTTATAGATGTAATGGATGTGATAGTTTGGTGTTATGTCAAGCTATCAAGGAAATTATGGGTTGACAATTTTATTTAATTTTTTAGCAATGAAAATAAATCAGTCGTACAAATCGTCCGACCTCGACCACCCAGTATTAACCCTCAGCAGCCAATTCCAAAAGCCAGTTATATTTCTATAAATGAGGGGGAATATAGAAAAAATCAATTGTATATAAATATAAACTAATGTTTAGATGTGAATCTTTGAGAAGAAATATTAACTCTCCACAAAAACTTAAAAAAGCCTTAAATTTTGTGAATATGCATGAAAACAGGATTTATAACCATTCCAATTCCGTCGATGGATATATACATAAATTTGCAGCGTTTTCTGAAGGTTTTGAAAGGAAATTAATGGTTTAATAATTTAATTTTACTAATTTAGACTTCTCCCTCTCGGACACCATCACTCGATATTATACCTCCAGTTAAAAAGGAGGAGACCCCCGAGAGTCTTCCGACCTTAAAAGTTCCAAAGAAGGAAGGTCACACTCCTGCCCCAAAAACTCCACAAAAACCAGTTTTTGTGACAAACAGTATTTGTCCTCAAAGATAAAATTTTAAGAAATTTCGCCTCAAAATATTAAAGAGGCTTTTATACCGTTAATCGACAAAATACAAACGATGTCGGAAGCCCGACTATTTTTTTTGCCATTGGACCCGATAAAGGACGGAACACCGGTACTCTTGTAATAAATATATACAAGAATTACTTTGATATAATCAAAAAACCAATGGACTTGTCCGCGATGTACAGTAAGCTGCAGGATTTGGAATATCAATGTCCTTGGGACTTGATTGATGACTTTCACACAATGGTGGACAATTCTAAACTTTACAACGGTGCCAAAAACTTCATTACAAAGAACGCTTCCAAAGTACAGTTTATTATTTCTATTCATTCTTAGCTCCTCTCTGTATTTAACAACGAGGCGGAGAGTATAATGAAAGACGGACTACGGTACTGTTGCAAGAATAAGTATGTGTTTAATCTGCACATGCTATACTGTTGTTCCCCTCTTGGCTGTCAAATTGGGGCAGATAAGGATTATTACTCGTGCGAAAAGTATGTTTCCTGTATATAATTTGTAGAAATGGGGAGGATGTGTATATTATGTGTGAAAAATTCTTTAACTCATCCAGCGGCGAATTTATTATCCAACCAGGAGCAAGCTCTAACGAATCAATGTTTAATAACCTGTTTGTGAAGCTGAAAAACAACGTCATTGTGCACGAAGAGTTGATTATATTGTATATATTTGTAGATTTGTAAAAAGTGTATGCACTGTGGTCGACATAACCACAAAATATGTGTCCTTTATAATGAAATTCTTTATAATGAATGATACGTATGTAAAAAATGTATATCCAACGGGGCCCCTCCTACTGAAGTAAAGAACATATTAACCGCAAAAAGTATATTTTTGTAACTCATCAGATCTTCGAACTACTTATTTGAGCGATTTTATAGATGATAAGGTCAACAGATTCATTCAGAAAGAATCTGGGGACATTACTCCTTGACACGTATATGTCAGAGTCCTTTCTTCCATCAACAGAGTCTGCGAAGTTAAACCATACATGAAGAAAAGGTTCTTATTTGAATATATTTAAAGTATTTAGACAAAGGAGAGATGCCTCCTTCTTATCCTTACAAAGCCAAGTCCATATACTTTTTCAAGAGAATGGGGATAAGGAGTGCACACACAAAAATATGGTTCTGAGTGTCCCGAGGCAAATAATAGGCATTCTTAAGATCTCTATTTTAGACGAGTTTACATTGCTTATTTGGACAGTGTTCATTATTTTGATGCACCCTTTCTCCGTTCCAGAGTCCATTACCAAGCCATCATCGCTTATCTCGAATATGTATGTAATGTTGGGTAATTATAATTGCGGCATTATGTAATAGTTTTATGACCGCTCATATTTGGGCATGTCCTCCGAGTGAGCGAGATGATTATATATTTCATTCCCACCTACCAGAACAAAAAATGCCAACAGCAAATTGCAAGAAAAGGCGATTCGAAGTTTTCAGGTCGATCGAATTTTATATTTTTAGGACATGTCTGCTTATATGATTGATAATGGAATTACTTTGCCGAATCAGATGCCTTATATGAAGGGAGATTTTTGGCCCTGTCGATGGGAGGATATAATAAGGGACGTGGATGAAGAGAAACAGCGAATTAAAGACGGATCTCAGGTAATATCAAGCTCGAGTAAATCTGTAATTCTCAATAATTATTATATTTGCAGGTAAAACGGCCAATTTCAAAAACCGAGACAAAAAAAGCTAAATCCAAGATTCGAAGGAAAACTCCCAATATCGCTCCAAATACACTGGAGAAACACAAAAATATATTTTTTGTGATTGAACTCCATCTTCCCAGTGCTCTGAGTCAAATGTCGAGAATTGCTGACCGTGACCCGTCCATTCATTGCGATCTGACAAACACCCGAGATTCATTTTTGACATTTTGTCGTGACAAAAACTACGAATTTTCATCAAAGCGAAGAGCACTTCATTCGACACTTTCAATCCTGATTGAACTACATTAAGTTCATCGAATGCTTATCACTGCAATTCGTCCACGACAGGATAATAATGGAAAACTTGGAATTCCAGCACAGCAAGTTCCCGCTAATGTGGGAGTATCCAGTAATGGATATTTGAATTATCCCCCTTCTTATAATTTGGATAATGAAGCATATGAGAGAAGATGTTCAACTACATCCTATCCGACTAATCAAGAGGAGTATTATCGTTCCAGAATAGAATTTGATCAGTCTGATCCGAGAAGACAATCTATTAACTCACAAATGGGTCGTCTACAAATCAATCAGCTGCAAACTTCTTCTAGGAATCAACGACTTCAGACAGTTCACATTCCTGTCACGTTTTTCAAACAAAACGAAAAATACATCAATAGTTATTACATTTGCTTCAAAAAATTTAGAATAAACATTATTCATTTTACAGAAAATGATTCTTATCTAACTTTGTTCATCTATTAATAATGAAAATATACATTAAATATAACATCATTCGGGAAATTTTTTTTTAAATGGAAGAGAAAACAGAGGCTATATGTTCCATTGTCATATGCTTGTTATCATCGATGTAGGCCAGGGGTCGGCAAAAGCAGGCTCGCGAGCCTTTGAAGGCTCTTTAACTCTTATGGTAGGCTCTTTCAATTTTTAACTATTTTTTTAATAAATGATTTCAATTTTTTTGGACGACGAATCCTTACGGATTGGTGTTTGCTTACGCTTGGGCCTGGACATCTGTCAGCCCCACCCATGCCGGTGCGGGTCCACGATCTCGCCGAACGGTTTGCACGCCCTATCGTGCAAGAAGAGTGCTGGCAGAATTCCTCGCCACACTCAGCTCAATGACATCGTGAAAAGGGCACTAGAGTCGGCAGGTTTCCCCTCCACTCTAAAGCCAGTCGGTCTCTGTCAAAGTGATGGTGTTACTCAAGTCCATCACCAACCCGGGTTCTGCCAGTGCTCAGGTTGAAGACGCTAAGAGGACGAAGTATGGAAGTATTTCGGACTCTTACGAGTTTGTCCCCCTCGCCTTCGAAACATCTGGAATCGTCGGCAGGTCTGCGACTCGCCTTCTTGCCGACATTGCCAGGATGATTGCCAGAAAGACCAACGACCGGAGGGAGACGAGCTGGCTCTTCCAGCGAATCTCGGTCGCGGTGCTCCGCGGAAACTGCCACTCGATACGCAGTGCGGCGACTTTGAGCTGACCTCCAGGCTCTTTATAAACTCGTGTTAACTTTTTCATATACAGTGCTGGTAGAAAAAAACCGGTTTTGCAGTTACTAATTTTTTTTGGCGGATAGCTATTAATTTTCTAAATGAAATAAAGAGTTTGAAGTTGATTATATATATAATTTTTTTTACTTTTAAAAAATTTCAATAATCGGCCGAAATTTTAAAAATTTAAATTTTTGCATGTGAATAAAAAACCGGTTTTAACAAAAAGAGTTAACAAAATCAACAGTTAATATGTTGTGTGGTATCCTCGATTAATAAATAGCTCGTATGACCTTTTAGGCATGCTATCAATTAACTTCTGAATACTTTCAGACGGCAATTCGTTCCAAATTTTTGTTAATTTGACTTCCAGATCCAGTTTATTTTTTGCAGGATCTAAAGAATACTTCTGCTTCATCATGCTCCAAACATGTTCCATTGGGTTCATGTCTGGAGATTGCGGAGCCCAATCAAAAATTGGAATTTTATTTTCTTCAAAAACTTGGTTGTCAATGCAGATTGATGGCAGGGAGCCAAATCTTGTTGGAAAGTGAACCGATTTAGTTTTATTTTTCGCGCCGAAACGAACAATTATTCGTTAAAACATTTATATATTTAGCGGAATTGAGGGTTCCATTAACAAAAACTAAATTGCCCACTCCTTGATAGGAGATACAGCCCCAAACCATAACACTGCCTCCACCAAATTTACTGTCGGCGTAGTATGGCTCAATTCATAACGTGAACTTTTTTTTCGATAACTGTATTGCCTTTTTTTAGTAGGAAAATCTGAAAAGATGCTTCATCAGAGAAAATAATAGTTTTCCATGCGTCATTGTTCATCCGAATCAAAATTTTTGACAATTCATATCTTTTTATTATGTTTTTCTTCGAAAGCAACGGTTTGCGTTGACATACTCTTCCGAAGAGAAAATTGGAATTTAAGTAATTTCCAATTGTCTTTCTAAAGACACTCTTACCAGTTAAATGGTTTATTTCATTCCTCAACGTGTTAGAAGATTTTTTTGGATCGCACTCAACAAGATGCAATAAAATTTCAACGTCTGTTTTTTGAAGCTTTTTAGGACGCCCAGAACCAGGAATCCTATCAATAGTTCCATATTTTTTGAATTTTCGAAGAAAATCTCCGATTGTCGATTTTGGAGTATTTAGATGATCTGCAATATCTTTTATCGTCCAATTTAACTCATAAAGAGCAAGAATCTTCCCTTTAATTATTTTATTTAACATTTGCTTATAAAACTAAAAATTCAACTACTAAAATATCACTCAATAATGAAAACCGGTTTTTTATTCACACGCTAAAATTTAAATCATCCGAATTGTAAACGATTAATGAAATTTTTTATAAATAAAAAAAATATAAATCTAATCAACTACAAAGAGTTCAATTCAGTTAAAAAAATAAATGCTATCTGCCAAAAAAAGTTAGTAACTGCAAAACCGGTTTTTTTCTACCAGCACTGTATTTATAAAAACATGTTTCATTAAAACCTCTGAAAAACTTTTTCACGATTTTTCAAATCTATTGAATGAACTATTATTCAAAACTCTTGATGGAGAGGGCATTTTGAAACTAGACTGACGGATGAGCACTTGGATGATTTTATTTTACGACTTGTGGAAAATAAACAATTATTCAACCCAGCAGAGGATAAAATGTTGTGATAGAATTGAAACTGAGGAAATTAGAATGCTTGACATACTAAATAAACTCGAATATAATATGTACACAAAATTTCCCGAAAATCTACAAATTTATTATGAACTAGCTCAGCAGTTCGCTTCGCTCACTGCGAGCTAGCTCCTGCGGAGGCCCTGCTCGCTACGCTCGCAGTTTCCTTAAATAACTATAAATTTATGTAGATATATAAATGCGACCTGCTTTGATATAACCTTATTCTAAGGCCTGTGGATAAACGATGTTTGCAGTCCGTCCATCCTTGGCAAATATAAATAAATTTCTCTTCTACCTACCCTTGAGCACCCCACATACAGCTGGCCATGTGAAAAGCACTCGTTCTCTAAAAATAAGCCTACTACCTTTAAAGACTGTCCCTGGGCCTTGTTTATTGTCATAGCAAAACTTATCTTCAGCGGAAATTGTAGTCTCTTAAATCTATCGCAGGCCCTTTCATGGTCCATAATAACGTCGACCGATTTATATATTCTTTCTCTGCCAGGGATTTTCATTAATAAATCTAAATTTATATTAAGTACCTCATCATTAAGTGGAGCTAATATAGCTCGTTCACGCAGCCAGTCGAAATTCACGTAGTGTTCAGATAGTTCGGAATAGACGGCATTCAATAATTCTTCTGCTGTTTTTACGAAAATACATAATTCTTCCGGTAGCCTAATTTTCTGGTCGTGCATTTCTGAAGTGATTGCCCCATTTCCAATATCTAGAAGGATTTGTGGGAATATGCTATTAACGCCTTGTAAATGTGCATGTACATTTACATCTAAGCTTACCTTTTTCACGTGTGTCCACAAATATGACGATTTGAGGCAGGCATTCAATTCATCCGCAGGCGTCCCTCTTTGAATAATTGGCAGCGTCTGTCTAAAATCACCTGCCAATACAACTAATGCTCCCCCAAACAAATGGTCGCTACAATTCTTGATATCTCTATATGTTCGGTCAACTGCTTGAATGCGCCTTTATGAGCCATCGTACATTCATCCCAACAATTAACCTAGAATGCATAATT
Organism: Octopus sinensis; assembly: GCF_006345805.1. Classification (NCBI taxonomy): domain Eukaryota; kingdom Metazoa; phylum Mollusca; class Cephalopoda; order Octopoda; family Octopodidae; genus Octopus; species Octopus sinensis. Next base: position 428,428 of record NW_021831284.1, on the reverse strand, counting down.
CTATTACCCGTAGTTGAGTCTAACAGCAGTCCTGACCTTGTTCAGCTGTTGTCTAAGTTCCCTCACCATTTAAGCACATCTTCCCTCGTTTCTCTTTTTTTGTTATATGGTTCATATTCTCTTGTTTGTTAACATTCTCAGATCTCTCTTTATAGGACATGCTTATGATTTTGTAAACGCGAATCAGTAATTTATATTAAATTTTCTACGTAAATTTATTTAGTGAAATTATGTAAAGTGTATTATCCAATCAAAGCCATTATACTTAATTGCCTCTATGTTTAAAGGAATTGAAACTTTAGCATAATCGAACTTGTCTGTTTCGGTAAAGAAAATAATCAGCTTTATCTTTGTAGTATTATAAGGAAAAAAATTAAAGCCTGTTAAATCAAGGAGATTTAAATATAGGCAAATTGAAATTTACATGACTAATTTAATTTTATTTGCCTCTATCTTTTAAGAAATCTAAACAGTAGCATAATCGAATTTGTCAGTTTCGGCAGTTAAAAAGAATCAATTATGTAAATCTCTAATAATTTTTGCTTTTTCCTTTTTAGTGGTTTTCAAAATCTGATAATTGCACAGTCTATTCATGGTCGATAACAATTAGAGCTTTTATTTTATTTTTTTAACGAAAATTTAACAAAAAAAAAAGAATTTATGTCATCGAAAAAAGATAGCTAAGCTAATTAATGGCCTCACGAGGCTTGAAGGTTGTGGAGGACCTCATCATGTGAGTCGAGGACTTTCTTGTCGTTCATTTTAACAAAAACGCAGAAAATATTTTTTTTTTAATTTTGGGGCTTGAAGGTTTTGGGGGACCACATCATGTGAGTCGAGGACTTTCTTGTTGTTCATTTAACAAAAACGCAGAAAAATTTTTTTTAATTTTTTGGCTTGAAGGTTTTGAGGGACCACATCATGTGAGTCGAGGACTTTCTGTTGTTCATTTTAACAAAAACGCAGAAAATAATTTTTTTTAATTTTTTGGCTTGAAGGTTTTGGGGGACCACATCATGTGAGTCGAGGACTTTCTTGTTGTTTATTTTAACAAAAACGCAGAAAATAATTTTTTTAATTTTTTGGCTTGAAAGTTTTGGGGGACCACATCATGTGAGTCGAGGACTTTCTTGTTGTTCATTTTAACAAAAACGCAGAAAATAATTTTTTTAATTTTTTACCTTGAAGGTTTTGGGGGACCACATCATGTGAGTCGAGGACTTTCTTGTTGGTCATTTTAACAAAAACGCAGAAAATAATTTTTTTAATTTTTTAGCTTGAAGGTTTTGGGGGACCACATCATGTGAGTCGAGGACTTTCTTGTTGTTCATTTTAACAAAAACGCAGAAAATAATTTTTTTAATTTTTTGGCTTGAAGGTTTTGGGGGACCACATCATGTGAGTCGAGGACTTTCTTGTTGTTCATTTTAACAAAAACGCAGAAAATAATTTTTTTTAATTTTTTGGCTTGAAGGTTTTGGGGGACCACATCATGTGAGTCGAGGACTTTCTTGTTGTTCATTTTACAAAAACGCAGAAAATAATTTTTTTTAATTTTTTGGCTTGAAGGTTTTGGGGGACCACATCATGTGAGTCGAGGACTTTCTTGTTGTTCATTTTAACAAAAACGCAGAAAATAATTTTTTTTAATTTTTTGGCTTGAAGGTTTTGGGGGACCACATCATGTGAGTCGAGGACTTTCTTGTTGTTCATTTTAACAAAAACGCAGAAAATTGACTTGAAGGTTTTGGGGGACCTCATCATCGAGGATATTCTTTCTTATTAAAATTTTTTGACAGGAAGTTCTTAGAGGATATCAACCTTTTATTGTGCCTCATTATCGAATAACTACAAAAGGGAAGGTTTTGACAATTTGATCTGGTTTGTAACAATTTGAATGTGGGTGTGCACAGACAGACAGACAGACAGACACACAGACAGACAGACAGACACACACACCATACCATTTTATTATTAAGATTTAAAATGAAATTAACCTAACAGTAAAGGAAAATAAAATTTGAGAAACAATTACTGACTATTATATTTATTCATAATTAGTTTTAATACAATATCCTCAGGCTCGGTACGAGCTCTCTTTGCAATCTGGCTTTCGACGATCCAGGCTGGACTCAGGCATCCCTGCCTGTGCGCTGGGGTGGCCTTGGCTTGAGATCCTATTCCGATCTTGCCCTCCCGGCATTCCTATCCGCTCATCACGCTTCTCGTACTCTCTCAGACATCGTTCTTAGAAACCTCCCCGAACGGAAATTGTCTGAAGTTTACTCTGCAGCCCGTGGTCGGTGGGAGGCTCGGTTTGGTTCGAAGCTGCCCAACTCTCAATCTGTACAGCGCCAATGGGACGAAATCTCTTGTCAGGCAATCTTCGAAGGCCTGCTTCCTGTCTCCAATCAACACCGTGTCGCTTGCCTCCGTGCAGGTCGCTGTGAAAGCAGCGGTGTCTGGTTAAAGGCTCTCCCTCTCCCTTCCATCGGGAACCTGTTGGACAAGGAATGCCTAAGAATTGCAATCTCCCTCCGTGTCGGGCTGAAAATCTGCCAGTCGCACAAATGCCGTTGTGGGGGAACTGTTGACGAGTACGGTTTGCATCCCCTCGCTTGCCGGCGGAGTGCCGGTCGTGCCCCCCGTCACAGTGAACTCAACTCAGTCGTACAGAGAGCCCTCGCCTCAGCAGGCATCCCGTCTATCCTTGAACCTGTTGGATTGGATAGAGGGGATGGCAAACGCCCTGACGGCATGTCCACCTTCCCCTACGAGCAGGGGAAATCCCTTATTTGGGATTCTACCTGCTCGGACACGTTCTCGCTGGGAAATCTCGCGCTGTCCGCCGCCAATCCTGGGCACGCTTCCAGGCAGGCCGAGGAGCGAAAGATTCTCAAGTACGGCCACCTGTCCAACTCGCTGCTCTTTACTCCAATTGCCTTGGAGTCCTCCGGATCTTCGGTCCCAAGACACTCCGCTTCCTTCGCTCGCTCGGTCGACGGATTTCAAGGACTAGTCACGATCCAAGAGAGTTTTCTTGGCTCCTGGAACGTCTGTCGATTGCTGTGATCCGAGGGAACGTCTTCGCCATTCGCGCGGCTGGTCGGGTGTCTCGTGAGGCCTTTAACTAACTTAGCTATCTGTAATTTTTGTCTTGTTTTATTTCTATAAAAAAAAAAAAAATAAAAAAATAAAAAGTTTTAATACAATATTAATGTTGTTTCAGATTCCATATTTAAATCATTTAGTTCCGCCAGCGCAGAGAAGGCTCAAGGACACGAGAGAGGGCCTCTGGTTCCGCCAGCGCATCGGCCTGGCCATTGTTCGGGGCAACGCACACTGCGTTCATGCCGCTGGGACTTAACGATTTTCGTTGTCTTATTTATAAAAATAAATCATTTAGTAGAAATAAAATAAAAAATAGTAAAAATAAAATATGTTTAGAATAGAATAGTTTTTTATTTTTCCAGACCAAAACCCAAAAAACAAGGAATAATCAATAACGAGGAGATAAAAAAAGACACCAAAATGTGTCTTTCCATGCTAACCACAATTATAATTACTTAATATAACTTTTCTCCAGGATCATTTGGATGGTGAGCACAGAGGATTCTTGCAAGTCTTTTAGCTTCCCGTCAAGGTTTACACAATTAGGCAGTTTCAATGCGAAAAGTCTTGTTTTTTCCAACTGTTCGATAAGGTAGTTACTCTGTACCGAACTAGCTCTCGTAGCGATATGTGAGTACTGGCTGTACACACGTAAATGTACGTTTCCGGATCCAGATGTAACTTGGTTAGGCTTTTAAGGATCCTTAAACCTTTTTTCCTTTGATTTGCAACGTTGTCGGCGTACGAGCCACGACAGTTGACAATTACTCCATGATTAAGTAAATTCAAGCTCTTGGAGAGATCCATAGCATAACCACCCATAGCATAAACACACTACGCCGCACAACGATTCCCTCTCTGCATCAATGAAACGGTGCTCTTCTCAGGTGCTATGGTCAAGTCCTTTTCTGCTGAGAGAGGCTTACGAACGACAAGGCGTACGAAAAGATTAGAGCTACTATCGCAAGGAAAAAAACCATCTCGATTTTCGAGCTTCGCCCGTGAATGTAGACATCCGAGAACCGATCTCCGAAACGAAGCTGATTGCCTTTCCTGCCATGGAACCGGAGGTCTCAACTGCGAAAGAAAGGAATTCTTAAATCTCCGCAAGTAAAGAGTACTTCCGGATCTTCTTTCTTTTAGTTTTTGTAGCGATTGATCCAGGGGCAGAAGCGGGCATCAGTAGGTTCTTAGACGAGAATGAATCCACACACGTAGCGTCGCATTTGAGTGACAATGACATAATAAAAGTTAATCTTCCCATCATACAGATCGATTCCAGTGGGTTCAATTGTAGAGGAGATTTACCTGGTGCAAAATACGATAGATCCTGGGACCACACGATAAGCCGTGGGAAAAGATATTCTCAGAAAACTGGCAAACATTGAAGTAAATTTTTTTTTTTAAATCAATTTTTTTTTTTTTGAAATAGAAAAGAAAATGGAACAGGAAGTCAGCTACTAGCCGCAGAGAGAATAGAGAAACTGTTCCCCCTGAGTACGGCTATTGAGACGCGCTCAAAAAGCCGATTGACCTCGCGGGGGTCGTTTCTAATCCTCCCGAGGTGACGGCCTCTCTCGGTGAGAAAACGTAGCGTGGCTGGGCCGAATGTGCCTGATGTTTCGACTGAAACAGGCACAAAGAGGAATCTGTCGGCGAGCGAGGCGTACTGTCTTTCTTCCGGGTCTCTGCCCTCCTCGCCGCTGTGCCAGCTTCGATCGCGGACGCGAGAAGGCATGTTGACGCAAAAGTGTCAGAGCATGTCGCGTCCCAGACGATCGCTTTGCCGCACTTGAACGGGAAGAGCGAGACGCCGTCCGGCCTCTTGCCATCGCCCCTGTTAAGGCCAGAGGGCTCCAGCTGGCACGGGATGCCGGTTGCCTCGAGCAGACGCTTTATAATGGAATTAAGCTGTCCGTGCCTGGGGAACCTCCCAGGGCATTTGCGGCAGGAGAGCGGGTGTAGACCTTTGCGGTCTATATGAGCCCCGCAAGTAAATTAGCCTGCAGAACAGACACAAAAATTAATATCATAAAAGGTAATTGGACCGATGAAGCTATTGCTATTGAAATGTTTATTTTCTATGTAACAAACTCGTCACTATACCATTTCCTATACTAAATAGGATTAAGGTCAAACAAAGTGGGATTAACGTCAAACAAAGTGGGATTAAGGTCAAACTATGTGGGATTAACGTCAAACAAAGTGAAATTAAGGTCCAACTATGTGGGATTAACGTCAAACAAAGTGGGATTAAGGTCAAACTATGTGGGATTAACGTCAAACAAAGTGGGATTAAGGTCAAACTATGTGGGATTAACGTCAAACAAAGTGGGATTAAGGTCAAACTATGTGGGATTAACGTCAAACAAAGTGGGATTAAGGTCAAACTATGTGGGATTAACGTCAAACAAAGTGGGATTAAGGTCAAACTATGTGGGATTAACGTCAAACAATGTGGGATTAAGGTCAAACTATGTGGATTAACGTCAAACTAAGTGGGATTAAGGTCAAACTATGTGGGATTAACGTCAAACAAAGTGGGATTAAGGTCAAACTATGTGGGATTAACGTCAAACAAAGTGGGATTAAGGTCAAACTATGTGGGATTAACGTCAAACAAAGTGGGATTAAGGTCAAACTATGTGGGATTAACGTCAAACAAAGTGGGATTAAGGTCAAACTATGTGGGATTAACGTCAAACAAAGTGGGATTAAGGTCCAACTATGTGGGATTAACGTCAAACAAAGTGGGATTAAGGTCCAACTATGTGGGATTAACGTCAAACAAAGTGGGATTAAGGTCAAACTAATGAATGAATGAATGAATTTTTATTAACGGAAAAGCCGAAAAAAGAGGGAGAAAGTTAATGAGACAACGTATGCCTCTTCTTCGTTGTTTCCCTCTTTTTTTTTTAATATTTAATTCGAGAGGAAAAGGCTCTCTCAAGAACACTTCCAACCGTTTCCGTCGCGTCTTCCATCACTTGAGGGATGGGTTGGTCCAACTGGAGTCCATTTGCCAATTTGATGGCATATCGCCTCGTCTTTTCGAGCTTAGCGATAATGCCATCCCTTTCAGCAGTAGGATACCATCCCTCGAACCCGTAGGTAAGCAATGGTTCGACGCACGTTTTATAAACATATAAAAACGTTTCCGGGGAAAGGTGGAAGTGAATTATGCTCCTGAGAATTTGAGCGCATTTCCTTCTCCTCGAGTCGATGTATCTGAAGTAAGAACCCTTGGATCCAACTTCAACCCCAAGGTATTTCAGGTTCTCCGTTACTGTAAACCCATAGAGGTTTCTCGGCGGTTTTCGTTTTGCTCCCTGTTTTGCAATCCAAGTGGCGGTGCACTTTTCTTTTGCAAGCGTCAGTCCTTTTGATATGCACCATTCTTCCACTCTTGTCACGTATCCTTTTAACTTCCTCCACGAGATGTCTTTTCTCCACGAAGCATCCGTTATTAATATGTCGTCCGCGTAGATCATGAGACGACTGGTAGGATCTTTCGGTTTTGGAATATCAGCAACGTAAATATTAAAAAGCAGGGGGCTCAAGACCGAGCCTTGAGGTACCCCTCTTTTGAGATCGACAGATTCCGACAAACGGTTTCCGCATCGTATGTATGACCTTCTCATTGATAAATAGCTCTTCAGCCAATTGACCGTTTTAGACCCGGGTTTGCTCTTGGCGACACTTTCCAAGAGGCCCAGGTGCCATACGCTGTCAAAAGCTTTTGAGACATCGAGGCAGATAGCAATAGTCGCTGTATTATTAGCAAGACTAAGCGAGATGACTTTCTCGAGTTCTCCGAAACAATCACCACAGGATCTTTTTCGTCGGAATCCCCACTGCTCTACTGCAAGTGCACCTGATTCCTCTACGAAGTTCGAAAGTCTTGTGAAGACAATCCGTTCCATAATTTTAGAGACGGAGCATATTAGGCTTATCGGCCTATAGTTCTCTGCATGGTCCTTTATTTTTCCAGGCTTTGGAATCATACGTACGATTGACTTTTTCCAAGAGTCCGGTACGTATCCAAGTCTCCAGCTTGCATTGTATAGTGCGGTCAAGTATCGTAGGAGAATATTTGGAGCATGTTTGAATACAGAAATTGGAATGTAGTCATGGCCGGGTGCATTATTCTTGCAGCTCATAATTGCGGCATACGTTTCTTCCAACGTTATGTCTCTGCACAGTGGTCCCGTATGACTCAAATTAGCTCTTAGACTTCTCTGAGCCTCACATATAACTTCTTTCGGAACCATGTCGATCGGATCCACCTCTTGAACTTTTGCCAGTTGACTTCGCAGATGTGAGGGAACTTCATCGAGCGGGATATCTATTCCTTCAGTTGTTTTTAGTCGGATCTCTTCTCCTTTGTTCTCCATATTACTCAGTCTGTTGAAAACCTTCCAAAAATGAGGGTTTTTCTTATTCAGTTTCGAGCATTGACTCTTCCAAGCAAGGTCTGAATGTTTTTTTTGCGACATCATTTATCTCTATTTTCACGGTACGAATCTTATCCCGAAGACGAATACGATCTATGGGGTCACTGCATCGTCTTAGCTTCTTTTCAAGGTTTCCCTTCCATTTTATAAGTTTTCCCAAAGATTCGTCAATCCGGGTTTTTCTGTTAGTATTTGACATGATGTATTTCCTGATTGAAGATTTTCGGAGAAAGTCCAGTATAGCTTCTCTGAGAATTTTATCAAGTTTTTCAATTTGTATATTCGAAGAGATGTTTTGTATTGGATACGGTGTCAAATGCTTTTTCATTGATACCTCAAGGTCCGACCAGATTGTCCGAGACGTATCGTATCCGATAAACAGATCTTCGCATATCGTAGATGATGTTCGCATACACAAGGATTGAGGTAGGTGATCACTACCAATGTTTATCTCAATCCTTGGTATGCTGCATTGATGAACAAGATCTGCCGATACGAGGAAAACTCCAATACAATCCTCTCCATAACAAGAGAAGTGGTTTGGTTCTCGTGAGGTCAAAACACTAAAACCGCAGTTCTCCGATAATCTGAGGAGTATATTACCGTCCGAATTTGTGTTGGCACATCCGTACGATGTGTGTTTTGCGTTAAGGTCTCCTATTAGAATTCCTCTATCATTGTTCTGGAAAAATTCTTCAATAAGATTTTGATAATTCTTCATTGCTTTGGAGTACATAGCTCCGACAGATATCCATCCAAGGGATGTTAGTAGTTTCAATGTAATCAGTTCGCACAAATTTTGTTCGACGATTTTCAAGTCCCTCACCATCAGATTGTCTTTATAATATATGGATGTCCCAGTGCCAGCCACTGCGTCAGGTCGCCATGGGATATCAATCGACTGAAAACCATGGATTTTATGATGCTGATTTCCCTTAAGCTTCGTTTCATTAACAACCAATATGTCCATGTTTACCGAGCTAACCAAGTAGGTTAGCTCCGTAGCCCGTTTCCGAATTGACCGGGCGTTGATAAGCGTAAAAACGCTCATCTCGTCAAGTTTTGGTGACTGTCCTCCATAACGAGCGCCACCAGTTCCAGTAAATTTTTAAACGTTTTTTTAGTCGTCGTTTTCGATTTAAGATGGAGGTCCTCCAGTTTTGCTTTTAAATGTTCAATTGCATTTGTCTTTTCATCTGCCACCTGTATGTTGCATGGTGGTTGTCCCGGGTTTGATTTGGAAGTGTCCCCGAGTTTCATGCCTTTTTTGGGTTGAGTCATATATTCGGTTGTGTTTACGCCTTGTTCCAACTTTAATTTTGGTTTTTGCGTAGATATAGTGGGTGTCGCAGTTTTCAAAGTGTTTGACATGGATTCAGAGATATCGTCAGTCTGAACCTCAGCATCCACGAATTTTGTACTTTTATTAAAGTTCCATCCTTTCCAGGTATTTTGTACTTTCACGTTTCCTGTTTCAGTTTTGATCGTTTTTCCTTGTATTTTCATTGCGGGAGATGTATCAAATTTCAGTTTAGTAGACTGATCTGTAGTTTTCCGAGGTAATCTCTTTTAAGAAGCTCCTTGACAACAGGACATCCTCCATAGTTGGCCATGTGTGTTGAGGATCCACAGTTTATGCACTTGGTAGGGTAGTTTCCAGTCAGAGGACATTCCGAACGGGTATGTGGGCCCTCACAAATGAGACATCTCACTTTTTCTTTACAGAACCGTGAGATATGTCCGAAACGCTGGCAGCGGAAACATTGCGTGTCTGGTTGCTTGTACCAACTACAGAAAATTTCGCGGAAACCAATTTTCAACCCCATTCGTATGAGAGAGGCTGCTTCACCCCTAGAGGGGATGGTCACTTTAGCCAGAGGAAGTGGACTTCCATTTCGGAAAAATCTCTCAACCAAAAACCCCGGAGAGATTAGTTTACCCAGATACTTTACAAGTTCCTCGGTTCCAACCCAGTTCGGGAGGTTCCTAAGCATTATCGCGGACGCACGTGGCTTTGCCTCCTCGATTTTGTGGCCATTTGGTCCAAAGGGCTGGGTATACTTACAGTAGTCAACAAAGGCCGAAAGATCCTCTTTACTTTTGAAATCCAAAACGTAGTCGCCCGAGTGACGACGTGTCACTCGAGCCTTACAAGCGATTTCACAACCACAAAGTGTGTTTGCTATCTCAATAGAATCGAGCTCTGAGTTGTGTATTGATAGTACAATACTCAGGCATACAGATGGCACGGAGGCCGGGATAGATGGCACGGAGGCCGGGATAGATGGCACGGAGGCCGAGATAGATGGTACAGAGGTCGAGATAGAAGGCACAGAGGCCGAAATAGAGCGCACAGAAGCCGAGATTGATGGCACAGAAGCCTGGATATTCGGGGATTTAAAATTCTTCTTGGATTTTGAATAATTCATTGTGAAATTGTTATTAGTATTTTTCTTTTATTTTGCTCACAAGAACACCACGTCACAAACACCACGTGATATCAATTCTCAAACTATGTGGGATTAACGTCAAACAAAGTGGGATTAAGGTCAAACTATGTGGGATTAACGTCAAACAAAGTGGGATTAAGGTCAAACTATGTGGGATTAACGTCAAACAAAGTGGGATTAAGGTCAAACTATGTGGGATTAACGTCAACAAAGTGGGATTAAGGTCAAACTATGTGGGATTAACGTCAAACAAAGTGGATTAAGGTCAAACTATGTGGGATTAACGTCAAACAAAGTGGGATTAAGGTCAAACTATGGGATTAACGTCAAACAAAGTGGGATTAAGGTCAAACTATGTGGGATTAACGTCAAACAAAGTGGGATTAAGGTCAAACTATGTGGGATTAACGTCAAACAAAGTGGGATTAAGGTCAAACTAAGTGGGATTAACGTCAAACAAAGTGGGATTAAGGTCAAACTATGTGGGATTAACGTCAAACAAAGTGGGATTAAGGTCAAACTATGTGGGATTAACGTCAAACAAAGTGGGATTAAGGTCAAACAAAGTTGGATTAACGTCAAACAATGTGGGATTAAGGTCAAACTATGTGGGATTAACGTCAAACAAAGTGGGATTAAGGTCAAACTATGTGGGATTAACGTCAAACAAAGTGGGATTAAGGTCAAACTATGTGGGATTAACGTCAAACAAAGTGGGATTAAGGTCAAACAAAGTTGGATTAACGTCAAACAAAGTGGGATTAAGGTCAAACAAAGTTGGATTAACGTCAAACAAAGTGGGATTAAGGTCAAACTATGGGGGATTAACGTCAAACAAAGTGGGATTAAGGTCAAACTATGTGGGATTACGTCAAACAAAGTGGGATTAAGTCAAACTATGTGGGATTAACGTCAAACAAAGTGGGATTAAGGTCAAACTATGTGGGATTAACGTCAAACAAAGTGGGATTAAGGTCAAACTATGTGGGATTAACGTCAAACAAAGTGGGATTAAGGTCAAACTATGTGGATTAACGTCAAACAAGTGGGATTAAGGTCAAACTATGTGGGATTAACGTCAAACAAAGGGGATTAAGGTCAAACTATGTGGGATTAACGTCAAACAAAGTGGGATTAAGGTCAAACTATGTGGGATTAACGTCAAACAAAGTGGGATTAAGGTCAAACTATGTGGGATTAACGTCAAACAAAGTGGGATTAAGGTCAAACTATGGGATTAACGTCAAACAAAGTGGGATTAAGGTCAAACTATGGGATTAAGTCAACAATGGGATTAAGGTCAAACTATGTGGATTAACGTCAAAAACAATGTGGGATTAAGGTCAAACAATGTGGATTAACGTCAAACAAGTGGGATAAGGTCAAAACTATGTGGGATTAACGTCAAACAATTGGGATTAAGGTCAAACTATGTGGGATTAACGTCAAACAAAGTGGGATTAAGGTCAAACAAAGTGGGATTAACGTCAACAAAGTGGGATTAAGGTCAAACTAAGTGGGATTAACGTCAAACAAAGTGGGATTAAGGTCAAACTATGTGGGATTAACGTCAAACAAAGTGGGATTAAGGTCAAACTATGTGGGATTAACGTCAAACAAGGTGGGATTAAGGTCAAACTATTGGGATAACGTCAAACAAGTGGGATTAAGGTCAAACTATGTGGGATTAACGTCAAACAAAGTGGGATTAAGGTCAAACTATGTGGGATTAACGTCAAACAAAGTGGGATTAGGTCAAAACTATGTGGGATTAACGTCAAACAAAGTGGGATTAAGGTCAAACAAAGTTGGATTAACGTCAAACAATGTGGGATTAAGGTCAAACTATGTGGATTAACGTCAAACTAAGTGGGATTAAGGTCAAACTATGTGGGATTAACGTCAAACTAAGTGGGATTAAGGTCAAACTAAGTGGATTACGTTTATTATAAATATTATATTTCGGCGCAGCAAATAAAAATGCCACGTAAATCATTGGAAGAGAAAAATCAAATGCATAGAAATAAAATACATTTAATTTCAGCTGCAGAATCAGGTGGAGATTGGAAAAAAACAGCACTTGAACTCAATATCTCGAGAACAACAGCATATCGTTGGATAAGGGATGGAGTTAAACCTGACACGAGAGGTGGAAATTATAGAAAAAAGTTTGACAAAGAACATGTCGACTTTTTAATATCATGCATTGAAGACGATAGCACAATTACCCTTCATGGAATAAAACAAAAATTTGAATTAGTTTTTCCGAAATTATCAATATCAACATCAAGTATCGCTCGACATCTCGATCTAAGTTTGTATACATTAAAGAAAGTGAGATTCGAGCCTGAAAAAGCTAATTGTGAAATTAACAAAATCAAGAGAAAGGAATTTGTTGAAAAATATTTAAAATTTCAATCGGAAAACAGACCAATTTGCTTTATGGATGAATCAAACTTTAATCTCCATATCAGCAGGACAGAAGGAAGATCGCTAAAGGGAACAAGATGCACTACTTTAGCGGCTGCATCAAAAGGGTCGAATATACATATAATTGAGAAGAGCCAAACGAAACCAAGGAGACGGAAGAAACGAGTTTGTTTGCTGATTGGGGTCAACTCTAATGGGACACCAGATGTCCCTTCGATAAAAATAACGACCCCTTGCACCACTATTTATTTAAGTGATGCAACAGTTTTTCAATGGATCGTACCGATCCCTCCAGCTCTGGGGTTAGTTTGGATTTTAAGTCCAAGCCATGTGCCAGTTTAATGGCATATCTCCGCGTTTTCTCCAAAAGATCAATATGTTTCTTTCCTTCGCAGCTTCCGAACCATCCTTGAGATCCATAGATCAGGAAGGGTTCTATACACGCAGAGTATACGTATAAGAACGTTTCCGGTTTCAGCTGGAATCGCATCAGAGCTTTCAACATTTGGGTAGCCTTGTTCTTTCTCTTCCTTATATACATCTTGAATGAACCAGTTGCATCCACAACTATTCCGAGGTATTTAAGATCATCCACGGGTTTTATCGCTCCGGTGTTAATACAAACATCAGGTTTCCTTCTCCTTTTACCAATCCAGCAAACAGTGCTTTTTTCAAAAGATAAAGACAAGCCTTTATCCTGGCACCATTTGCCAATTTTTTCGATATGACTGTGGGTTCTTTTCACGATATTGGTTTGCTCATAGAGAAATCCATAATTAAAATATCATCTGCGTAGATGACCATCTCCATGCTAGGGAGATCCACTTGAGGGATGTCGCACATCACACAGTTAAATAAAAGTGGACTGATGACAGATCCCTGCGGAACTCCTCTCTTAAGCAAAATTCTCTTCGATAATTGGTTACCGACCCGTACAAACGATTTTCTTTCCGAGAGGAAACTCTTCATCCAAACTAGGGCTGTCTTTCCAACGTTAAAATTGTATAAAGTTCGTAATAGCCCGGCATGCCAGACGCTATCAAATGCTTTTGATATGTCTAGACATGCAGCCGTAAGATACTCTTTTTTCCTTTGTGCTGTAGATATGGCCTCCTTTAACAGTGAAAAGCAATTTCCAGTGCCCTTGTTCCGCCGAAAACACCATTGCTCTTTCAAGAGATACTGTTTATCTTCAATATAAGTTGATAGTCTTTTAAAGACAATTTTTTCCATGATTTTTGAGATAGAACATATGAGGCTGATTGGTCTGTAATTTGCAGGATCCGAACTCGGTTTTCCTTTCTTCGGGATCATGCGAACAATTGTCCTCTTCCATGCTTGGGGAACATGTCCAATACTCCACGAAGAGTTAAATAACTTCCATAGTTTATATAATAAAGGCATTCCCGCCTTTTTGAAGATAATCATCGGTATGTAGTCCCAACCAGGGGATTTATTTTTGAAGCTAGGGGATTTATTTTCAAATCAATAAATACAGTTAAACCTCTAAATCCCGCCATTTTTTGGGATCGACCAAATCGTAGCGAGATTTAGAATTTGGCGAGCAATAGAGGTTTTGCACTTCCGGTTGTTCACCAAAAATTGAAAATTATATATGTAAAATAATTTAAAAATTATAAATGTAATGAAATTCTGATTAATAATCTAAAATGATATAATTTTAAATTGTAGAAAAGTTAAGAAATTTCCAAATTGTTTAAAAAAATTAATGAAAATAATCATCAATAGTTTTTTTCTTCATAGGTAAGTTTCTGATCATGTTGTTAATTGATTCAAGTGAACTTAAATCAAAATTTTCATTTTGATAATAAAATTTATTTAATTTATTTAACATCTTCAATGCCTCTTCTGGATTAATTAATATTGATTTTCTTGGTTATCTTCTGAATAACTTAAGGCAGGTTGATTTGACTCCTCCATGAGGAATTCCTCAACTTCATCCATCTCAGTGAAACTGTGATCCATAAATTCCGTTGGTTTTATCGGATCCAGAATTTTAAGCGTAGTGATAATTTTATCGTAATTATCAATCGTTATATCTGTTTCTTGGGTTTGATTTTCACAAGTAATCCACTTGGAATGCTTAAAACAATTTGCAATTGTTTCTTGAGTAACATTTTTCCATCCAAAATACGTAAACAAAAGGCCGTCTTTTAAATTCAGCTTCTTGTGTGAATCGACAGGATCAGTTCCATTGTCAATTTTCTTTAACATCGCATCAAATTTAATTTTGTTAAAGTTCGCTTTAAATGAGCGGATGATTCCCTGATCCATAGGTTGTAAAATTGTGGTCGTTTTTGCAGGAAGGTATAGCAGTTCAATTGATACTAAATTCGATTGATACTAAATATAAAATTATTTTATATTTAAGTCAGTTTAACCAAAAAAAATTTTTTTTTCTCAGCGAAGTGGCAATCCCTGCATAAAATTGTTTCGGAGATTGAAGTGGAAAAGCTACACAAATATGACTTGCTAGCTAATTAACTAGATGCAATGAACAGGTAAAAATAGAGGAATGGAAGTTATGTTTGTTTTAAATAAAAATAAATAATCAACCTTACAGACACTGAAGGTTGTAGGCGTGTGAATCTGTTTCATTATTATTTTACTCATTCGAAAATAATATATGAAGAATGCGGTCGGATTAACGAAACTTAAATGAGCGATTTTATTCTTTTGAAACAACAATTTTTTATTCCTTTATGTAAGATAGTCTAATTTCTGGAAGGAAAATTTTTAGAAGATTACCACTATGGATATTCGATCTTGTTCAGGCCAATTTTCTAATTAGATATAATCGTGATAAGCCAGGACTTTTGAAATAATTTTTGATACTTGTTTTAGGCTATAACGGAACTGGTTAACCTTCGTAAAGAAAAAATGACTCTTGTTGGTATCAGGAAAAATAAGGGCAAATACGTGTGTGGGCTGGATCGAATCCCACTATTGATATTTTTAAATAAAAATTAGAATAGTTTTATTTTTTAACAAAATAATTTTTCACTGATCTAAAACATTGACAGATTTGAATGAACAATTTAAAAATATACAAAGATCAAAAACAAATATTTTGAAAAGTCAAATAATTTGAATATAATATGAGTTAAAGTCCAGACTATTCAAAAAATATTAAAACCAAATACCTGCACAAAAAGTTGCAAATACGATTATCCTGACTGGATTCACTAAGTTCAATAATGCTATAATGAAGACGACCGACCCCACACACAAAAGAAGATGACAATTCTTCAAGCTTCTCGTCCAAACTCCCAACAGAATCACAATCCTATAATCAGTGTCCAGGAACAGTATACTGTCAATCCTAAGAGGCGTTCGCCGGATGAAACAAATTCCTATTTTATATCGAAATAATAATTTACCTCTATAATGTCACAAAAACTGGAACAACACGACAATATATTGTAGAATGTCTCGAATACATATGCATTGGTCAGCATCAATAACTTTAATGAGGAGTCTAAAAACTTGGTATGTTTTTCGATAATTTCATCCACTGATTTGGCCTAATTCCGTGAAAATAAAATTAATCACCGAGGAAAGCTCACTGATAAGTATTCCCCAGTTTGGTTTGATAACATCATTTGATATATAACGAAGTAAATTCTGCACGAATGCAATCATTTTATATCGAAGCATCCACACAGTTTTAATCCAGCCTGAATTCCCCTTACAGTTCAATCTATTACTAATCTCAATTAAACATGCCGACTAAGCTGTCTCTCTACATATTTACAAAATAATATATGTCTGCACAATATTTGGTAATAGTGCAGTGATTGTTGGTCAAGAATGATTGACAGTGGCCAATCAAATTTGTAATCAAAAACAATCGACTCAAGCCCCATTAACTCGCGTGAGTCTTCTGATAATAAAAATAACAAAAACCTTCATCGGTTGAATTTAAATAAGCCTTATGCAGCATATTTATCAAATCATACGACAGAAGTTGTATACTACTGAATGAGTATATGCAACATTACCCCATATAACTCAAAAACTTGTCATTCGAAAGAGTGGAAGTTCTCACTGCCAAGTCAAAATATGTCTTTAATCTTCCAGGAATAATATCTGAGAAATAAAGTGTCGTGTAAAATAACCTTTGACGAATTTTCTTATTTCATCACTTGCATAATCAAAAAATTGAACCACAAAATCTCCTTTAAAGAACAAAAAACAGTTTCCGATAGATCTAAAATTAAAAAAACATAAAATAACTCAAGACAGTCAGAAAGATTGTTAGTATCACGTATTATCTGAACAAGTTTACTGCTTGAACGTTCAAACGAAATTTCAACCGCCTCAATTATAGAAGACAGTTTATCATCGTATTCAACTGACGTATTTTTGTACAAAATAGAACTTTCTATGAATATTCATATATACAATAACCATGAAGTCCACAAAGACGGATTGCATTCAAATATTCCCCAGTTTTGTATATTTTGTCAATGTATTGACTCAAAGGATAAGGAACACTCTCCGGTCTCACAATGGAACAGTGATTGTTGTACCAATCATAGCTAATTCCTGTAAAAATTAATAAATCACATTCAATTTGAATTGTTAATCTTTTAAAAATCAAAAAAACACAACATCAATCTAAAAATACCTTTGAGAGCAGGTTCAATGAAAAACTATAAATTAAATATAAAAACAACTTCTGAAAAATGGTCAATAATGACTCCCTTTGTGATCCACGACATCAAAATAGCAATGTAGGGCACAAACGTCTAAAAATAAGATATAAATAAAAATAACAGCTTTGACTAAAAAGAAACAGAGCTCCTTGGCCTTTTTGATCCTAATATATTAAAATAATTTTATTACGTCGCATAAGTATCCGAATAATCCATCAATAACCTGAGCAGAAGACCACCAGAAGGAGTTGTCTAGAAAAATAATTAAAAATCAACTTGATTAATTTTTATGATTAAATTGGCCAAGATTTCCAAAACCCAAGCCGATGGTTGAAGTTTGAACCAAAACGTCTGCAAATCCATATTTTCCTGTAAACCAATAATCCCAAAACATTTACAAGATTTTCTTCCAACTCTACAACGACGATCAAATATTCCTTAGAAATAGAGACTGGCCAATATTAACCTTTATTAGCTGTTCTATTGCAGAGGAAAGTGCTTGATAGATTTTTCCAAAACGAAAAGTGGACTTTTCCTCAATAAAATCCATCACAACCCAATAATAACCCGCCACATTCGATATCCGTTGGCATTGAGTCTTGGTCTGACAATCTAAATAATAAAATGAAATTGACTAGCCTATTTCAGGATGAAAATCAAAAGTGATCAAACCATTTAATTTTTTGGCCTGGATGAACCTACCGTTGCACCCCTGGACATAGAAATAGAAAATTCGTACAGTAAGACAGGCAAGTAGATCAGTACATAATAATTTGGTTCTATCAATTGGAGATAAGATTATGAAATCATTGACTTTATTGGACCACGAAGGTGTGTGGAAAACAAAATTTAAAGATAAAAAAGGCCGATTTACAAGCCATTTTTCATAATAAGATACCGGAACTTTAAACTAAATGAAAAAAGACAACCATTTTTGTAATGACCGCCTTTTTCAGTTTTTTTGAAAGTTTGAACTTGGACGTTTTTTTCTATAAGTTGATTGGATTCAACTTTCAATCTCATCTAATAAAATTAATTGATGTTTATTAACTTGAGGCAAATCTGCCAATCGAGATAAAATTATGACTAATGGATCCAGATGTTTAAAACTGAAACAATTTTAATAAACAACTTTTTTTCTTTAATTTCTTCATATTTTTGAACAAGTTCTACGGGATTTTGAGAGTTTTTACTCAGATTTTTCAAGGATTTTTTAATTATCTATTTTTTATAAATATTGTGAGAATAAACGTGAGTAGTAAATTGCATATTTTTGCTGTTTTGCAAAAGATTGACATATATATCTTGATTGCTGTCCTCTGTTTTAGATATACTATAATTTATACAAATTGGTGTGTTGTTTACCCAAATATTCTTTTTATTCTCTGTACATCAAGTTCTATTTCGTGAGCAAAATTCACAGACACACTAAGATCAGTACGCTTCATTTACAAAATACAAAAGAATTTAAAATTTTTTAAATATTATCAAAGTTTGGACATTTATTTTAAAACTAAAATTAAATTTTAGATTATTTTACAAAAACTAATTCTTTACTCTCCTCATTCTTTATCTCTTCGCCGGACCAAATTGTTATATGTTCCATAGCTTCAATTGACTTGTCCCAAAAGCATGCCAGTTTTACAAGTTGGTCGGTAGCAGAGGAATATTCTTCACTATAGACCTTCATACCATGCTTCATTTCATTATAACGGATTGAATGTAAGTTTTTGCTGCTTTTTCAATAGTTATTTTATTCATGTAATATTTAAAGAGACAACTGTATCCAACGCCAAAACCACCGGAATAGTTTTCACCTTTGCTTTACAAAGTATCGAAAGTTCATTTGCCAATAAATCATATTTGTGGAATTTTCGCGATTTCGACTTGTTTGCGGCGGTCTAATATATTTAAGTTGACCTATTTTGATACATAAAACACAATCAATAAATATTTTTCTGTCTAGTTTCTGATTTTCCAATTTTGTGAGTCCCCAGGTTCCACAGTTGTAGGTAAGGATTGGCAATACAAACGAGTTGTATATCCTTATTTTCGTTTTTCCAGTTAGCTTCTTTTTAGTTCTCCATAGAGACATAAGCTTTCTAAAAACTCCATTTGAAAGGATTTTCCTTCGGGTAACATCTTCTGTGTCGTCATCTGCGTAGGATATCTCGTGATAATCATTTTTTATGACTGATTTAAAGTCCCTCAGAGCGGCCTCAAGATACACAATAAAAAGCACGGGAGATAGCGAGTCTCCTTGTGGAACACCCCGTGTTGTTTCGAAGTATTCCGACTTCAATTAGAGTGATTTCGTTTTATCAAGGACAAAGATATCTGGTCTATTGTTTTTTACATGAACATCTGTCTTATCTCCACTTTATGATTTGAGCTAACCGATTGGACTGTGTGTGACTTTAACCTTTTGGTTTTCCTGATTCCATATTGGCGGCAGAGATGCAGATGGATGCATCTTATAACTTCATTATGTCTTCTGGTATAATCACTGTTCAGCATTCTGCTACATCTTGTAGCCATGTGATCAACAGATTTTTTAGCTTGATTACAATGATTGCATATTCCTCCGTTATCGTTGAAAAATATATTTCGATCCTGAATAATACAATACATTGCTTCTGATCTCGGACTGTTGTTTCCATTCACTAGCCATTCCGTAGACATATTGATGTCAACATTCTGATCCTCACAACATTTGAAAAGTACGGAATGCAACATCTTCGATTTAATAATCTTCATTAGACTCTTTTGTTGATTCTCCTTGATTATGTTTATATTCAATTCTGAAGGATCTTCAATATTGTATTTGAAGGTAAGAAATCTTGCGATGGTGGTCATATGTGTTTTATTATTTTCAAGACCCGCAAGATTCCAGCCTTTCTGAGACACATTGCAGACTTTCTTTCAAGATCAGTCAAAAATTGGTATAACATGCATTCACTTTTATGGACAATTGAATTAAGTCCTCTTCCAAGGTTAGATCTGCTTATGTATAATCTTTCCTTATTTGCAGGTTTCAGATGAACATGTAAATTAGATAGAATCCTTCGAACTTCGGTATCAATGGCTTGAAACTCGTGTGGCTCAATGTCAATTAGTCCAATATAGTAATTGTAAAGTGATAGAGAATATTCATTAATCGCCTTAAATAGATTCACTGCATTTAGCTTCGTGTTCACTAAGCTTTCAATTCTCTTCTTTACATTTTCTGCAATTTTTTTCATAACTTCATGCTTTAATAAATTGCTTCCTTTATCCTCCAGGACTCCCAGATATCGATATCCATCAAGGCTTCTAGTTTCTTTAACATCATTCAGATTGGTTGCAGATTTTTCAGAATTCCTCCTCACACCAACAACACTGAAGTATTCATCAATACTATCCATCATCCTCAAGATCGTATCTTCTTTCTCAGCAAGTATTTTCAAATCATCAATAAATAGCAGATGATTAGTTGAGTATGTTATTTGAGACGGGTCATTTTGGTCAATACAGATTTTAGGAAACTTCTGATTTAGTATTCTGCTCAACGGATCCATTACCAGCGTAAAAAGTTGGGGAGATAGTGAATCTTCTTAAAGAATTCCTCTTTCTAATTTCACTGTTCCAATTCTATTTACGTTGAGATTCAGAATCACTTTCCATTTACTTATCAAACTTTTAATAAACTTCACAATCCACTCAGGGAGTCCAGAATAATCCAATACCAGCGATAAAAATTCATGGTTAACAGAATCAAATGCTTTCTTTATATCAATCCATGTCGCAAATAAGTTATTTCCATAGTGATTGTTAATGCACTGGTTTATGAAAGCCTGTTCTTTTGCACCCTGGCAATGTCTTCTCGCTCCCAGTTGGTTATCCGAAACAAGACCAAAAGCTTCAATGTAGTCTGTAAGTTTAGTGTTGACACATTTTGTAACAAGTTTGTATAGTATAGGCATGCATGTAATCAGACGCAAGTCATTAGGTGATTCACAACAAGCTTTTATGGGATGAGAAATGTAACCCCAGTGTAAAACCACTGACCAGGACAGTAATCTCCCTTAATAATCTTCAAAATTTCATCACATAAATAATTATGGAGGGATTCAAACTTTTTAATAAAAAAGCAGTATACTCCATTGCATCCAGAAGTCTTCCAGTTTGGCGCATAGTTAATAATACTTTTGATAAAGTCTGGTTTGATGTCAACTGGGGATTGTTCTACGCCAGTTATGCGTTTTCCAACAACATCAGTAGCAATATGATTCTCATCTTTTTTCCATACCTTCTCCCAAAATGACAAACATTCACCTTCCGGCAACGTATATTTATTATCTTCTACAGCATTCAGGTTTCGGTAAAACCTCCTTCTGTTGAGTTCAAAACAAAAATTGTCTCTTCTAAATGATTTTCGTGACTCATAAATCGAAATCCTTTTTTCCATGATTTTTATTCTATCTTCAATTAACGTACATATTCGGGCGATTTCTCACTTTCTCGACTTCTTGTATCCAAAGGAGCACATAAAGTCCAGGGCCGTATTCTTTTCACTTTTGAATTTCAGCTTGGAGAAATTAGCAATAAGAGTGAGGTTCTCTTTGAATTTAGTAATTCTCTTCTCAATATTTTCCCTCCAAGAGCTTCTTATTTTATTTTTTTGATTACCACAAGTCTCACTATGGGGTTTCACTTTCAATAATTTTTTAACATCGGAGGCACTTTTCTGAACAAGAAAACGGGTATTGAAAATATGTACAATGAGGTTCCATCCACCACGAGGGATTCTTCCAAATCTCCGCTTAGCCGAATCAACAACAGAAGATATCCACTCCAATTTGTCGTTAGAGTGTGTTTCAGTTATCAATGATTTAAGGGGGAGCAGATGCGTTCGTGAAGGTTCAATATAAGGATCATTGCAATTTTCAGGCGTTCCATGCAGCCCTGAAGACACGCTTCCAACTTCTGATTGATTATTATTATTTGTATTTTGCATAGGAAGGCCCTCAGGATATGTTTGCAGACTGGTGAAAACAGACATACACGTCACACTTCCCAAAAATTTTTTCCTTTAAATAAAAAATACAAAAATATTGATAAATAATACATTTTTAAAAAACATGGTGCAACGTGGGTTTAGTACTATAGAACAGTTGAGCAATATCTTTGGTTGGATATCCATCCAAAGATTTGTTTATTATACTTTCTCTCACATCATTAGATATTAATTTGTCGGCGAACCATGGCTGGTTCGATTGAATATTCAGAAGCATTTTGATTATGTGAATCCATTAAAAGTAAATTCAGGTCAATAAAATTTAAATTTTATTTAATTTAAAAATTATTATATTGATCCGAAATTACAATACAACAAAAAATTGAAATTTTGCGATATAAGGATGAAAATAAACAATTATCCTGTCAGCGAATTGCTGATAGATTTTCTCATTTGTTTAAAGTAAAGATTTCGAGGAGGACAATCAACGATATTTCGAAGATGCGTGAAAGGATTTTCGCACAATATAAAAGCGTCAATTCCTCTACAAAAACTTTAAAACAGCTAAAATATTCGGAACTTGATAAAAAGCTCGTCGAGTGGATGGATCTTATGGAATCGAAAGGTATTTTTAATATTTTAAAGTTTTAAGGTGCATTACTAATTGATGCCTTAATATGATGCCTTAATATTTTTGCTTGTGATCTTTCTCTCGATAAATTTAAGAACTCTGCCGGATTCTTGTTCAAGTTTAAAAAAAGACATGAATTCCGCCTGAGAAAATTGCATGGGCAGATGAAAACTGATAAAAAAGTTGACATCGAAGGATTTTTAAATGAATTTCAAAATTTATCCAAGTCCTATACTCCCGATGAAATTTATAACCTTGATGAAACAGGAATTTTCAACAAACTAATTCCGTCTAAAAGTATTTGCAAGACTCAGTTTGGAGGATATAAAGATTTTAAAGATCGGGTATCTGTAATGTTGTGTGCAAATATGTCTGGGAATCACAAACTAAAGCCTGTTTTAATTGGAAAATCAATGATGCCAAGATGTTTCAAAAATTACTACTATCAATGCTCTGTTTCATATTACAGTTCTAAAAGGTCTTGGATGACGGGCCAAATTTTTAGTAAATGGCTGATTAATTTTGACAACTCTTTGAAGAAGGAAAAAAAGTCAATTTTGCTTTTGATCGATAATTGTCCTTCTCATTGTATACCTTGTCATCTTGAAAATATAAAAATTATGTCCTTTTTTAAAAATGCCGCAGGAATAATTTAAACAATTGACTTGGGAATTATCAAAACATTTAAGGTGCACTTAAATCGGCACAAATTATTTTATCTCACTAAAATTTTGGAAACGAAGCTTCGGTTTATTAATCCTATAAACATTTAAATCTTAAGGACACTGTTTTTTATAAAAATGGCTTGAGAAGTCGTATGCTCGAAAACTATTAAAAATTACTTCAAAAAACTGAAAAAATAGATTTTGATGAACAATCTACAGATAAAAATTTAATTGATGAATTGATAATTAAAACAGATATTTATAATCCTATTCAAATTGAAGAATTCATTTCTATAAATTACTAGCTCGGCAGCTCGCTTCGCTCACCGCGACCTAGCTCCTGCGGAGGGCCTGTTTCATCAAACAACTATAAGTTTATGTAGATGTATAAAACTACCTGGTTTAATGTAACCCTATTCTATCGCCTGTTGATAAACAAAGTTTGTCGTCCGTCCTTCCTTGGCATATATGTATAAATTTTCTCTTCTGCCTACCCTCGAGCATCCCACATACAGCTGTCCATGTGAAAAGCACTCACTCTCTAAAAATAACCCAACTACCTTTAATGATTGTCCCTGGGCCTTGTTTATTGTTATTGCAAAACTCATCCTCAAAGGAAATTCCAGCCTTTTAAATCTAAATGGTAATTCATCAGAAATTATCGGAATTCGTGGAATATAAACGTCCTCACCTCTATACTTACCTGTTAATATCGTCGCCTCTATTACGTTAGCCATCAAATTTTTGATAACTAACCTCGTTCCGTTGCATAATTTAGGTGGCGCAAGATTGCGTAATAAAACCACTGGAACGCCTATCTTTAACTTTAAAAAATGATTCGGCATTCCAGAGGGATCTAAGGAGTTTAAAAATTCAATCCGGTTGAATTTTTAGAAAATAACAAAAAAAATAAAAAAAACAAATAAAAATAAATAATTTAAAAACAAAAAATAAAAAAAAACAAAAAAAAACTTAACAGCAGCCAAAAAAGCGACACACAAAAAAGATTTAATTAATTACCTTAAGCTGACCGTTTTTTCTTCAGCTTCGTTTTTCCTCCTTCGGTTATCTATTTAAAAAATTATTTTTGAATAACAAAAAATATTAGGAAAAAAGAGGCATACAGAAAATAAATTCTATCTTTACGAAAAACTTCTTTTCTTAAGGTCGTCTTCCCTCCTTCGGTTATCTATTGAAAAAATTATTTTTGAATAATAAAAAAGTTTAGGAAAAGAGGCATACCGAAAATAAATTCTATCTTTACGAAAAACTTAACTAAATAGTTAATATTTTTACGCAAATTCTTCTGATTGCGCTGTCAATTGGTGGTAAATTGTGTTAATGATTGTGCTAATGTGGTTTCAACTATCAAAGTGTTTTTCAAAATCTGTTAATTGCACACTCTATTCAAGGTCGTGCAATCTGTAATTGCACATTCTGTCAAAGTCAAATATGATAATAGCTTTAATTTTGATTCATGGTCGATAATGATATATGCATTTAATTTTAAAGAGAAAATCATAGGATGAATTGAATTTCTTTATCGCGAATAATTGGGAGTTCATCATTGTTAATATTCTCGCTGTCGTTTTCATCAAGGATATTCTTAATACGTGAGATTTTTGCCTCGAAGGTTTTAATGGACCTCATCATGAATGTCGAGGACATTAACGTTGTTCATTTTAATCAAATGCAGAAAATAATTTTTTGATTTTTTGGCGGAAAGGTTTTAAGGACCTCATCATGTAAGTCGAGGACATCGTAGTTGTTCATTTTAACCAAAATGCAGAAAATTTTTTTTTAATTTTTTTTGGGGGAAGGTTTTAAGGACCTCGTCATGTAAGTCGAGGACATCGTAGTTGTTCATTTTAACCAAAATGCAGAAAATTTTTTTTTTAATTTTTTTTGGGGGGAAGGTTTTAAGGACCTCATCATGTAAGTCGAGGACATCGTAGTTGTTTATTTTAACCAAAATGCAGAAAATTTTTTTTTAATTTTTTTTGGAGGGAGGGTTTTAAGGACCTCATCATGTAAGTCGAGGACATCGTAGTTGTTCATTTTAACCAAAATGCAGAAAATTTTTTTTTAATTTTTTTTGGAGGGAAGGTTTTAAGGACCTCATCATGTAAGTCGAGGACATCGTAGTTGTTCATTTTAACCAAAATGCAGAAAATTTTTTTTTTAATTTTTTTGGGGGGAAGGTTTTAAGGACCTCATCATGTAAGTCGAGGACATCGTAGTTGTTCATTTTAACCAAAATGCAGAAAATTTGTTTTTAATTTTTTTTTGGGGGGAAGGTTTTAAGGACCTCATCATGTAAGTCGAGGACATCGTAGTTGTTCATTTTAACCAAAATGCAGAAAATTTTTTTTTAATTTTTTTTGGAAGGAAGGTTTTAAGGACCTCATCATGTAAGTCGAGGACATCGTAGTTGTTCATTTTAACCAAAATGCAGAAAATTTTTTTTAATTTTTTTTGGAGGGAAGGTTTTAAGGACCTCATCATGTAAGTCGAGGACATCGTAGTTGTCATTTTAACCAAAATGCAGAAAATTTTTTTTTAATTTTTTTTGGGGGGAAGGTTTTAAGGACCTCATCATGTATGTCGAGGACATCGTAGTTGTTCATTTTAACCAAAATGCAGAAAATTTTTTTTTAATTTTTTTTGGGGGGAAGGTTTTAAGGACCTCATCATGTAAGTCGAGGACATCGTAGTTGTTCATTTTAACCAAAATGCAGAAAATTTTTTTTAATTTTTTTTGGAGGGAAGGTTTTAAGGACCTCATCATGTAAGTCGAGGACATCGTAGTTGTTCATTTTAACCAAAATGCAGAAAATTTTTTTTTAATTTTTTTTGGGGGGAAGGTTTTAAGGACCTCATCATGTAAGTCGAGGACATTGTAGTTGTTCATTTTAACCAAAATGCAGAAAATTTTTTTTTAATTTTTTTTGGGGGGAAGGTTTTAAGGACCTCATCATGTAAGTCGAGGACATCGTAGTTGTTCATTTTAACCAAAATGCAGAAAATTTTTTTTTAATTTTTTTTGGGGGAAGGTTTTAAGGACCTCGTCATGTAAGTCGAGGACATTGTAGTTGTTCATTTTAACCAAAATGCAGAAAATTTTTTTTTAATTTTTTTTGGGGGGAAGGTTTTAAGGACCTCGTCATGTAAGTCGAGGACATCGTAGTTGTTCATTTTAACCAAAATGCAGAAAATTTTTTTTTAATTTTTTTTTGGGGGGAAGGTTTTAAGGACCTCGTCATGTAGGTCGAGGACATCGTATTGCCAATTTGAAGTTGGTGTGCACACACAGACAGACAGACACACACCATACCATTTAATTATTAAGATTTAGAAGAAAATGCAATTAACGAAGAAGGTAATTTCGATAATGAAGATCCTGAAGAACAATCCGCAGATAAAAATTTTCTTTCAAATGAACAAACAATAGTTCATCTCACTAGAAATGAGATTGGTGTAAAATTAAGAAAAATTGAGAAGTCACTAATCGAAATTGTCGAAAACGAAGATGTGCGTCTAATTACTTCAATTCGAAGATTCGAGGAAAAAATCAAAATATAAAGAGACAACAAACGGGACTGGAATATTATTATTATAGGCACTTTCGCGATGCCATGGATCATGACAAAGCTTGTGCAGCACAGGAAACAATACGAGTAATTAGCTTATTCCATTTCCCGCGATTTTGGGCGACGTCCCGTAGTGCATCGAGATCGTCCCCGTCCTTCAATTCTTTACCAGTTCTCTTAAGGTCTCTATCCAGCGTACCCGGGAGATTGTTTCTTGGTCGCCCACGGAAACGATGACCCCCAGCTTCGAAATAGTCCTCCATGGCGGCGTTTGCCGGAGCATCCAAATCTATTCTTAGAATATGTCCAAACAGCCTCCATCTGCATTCGGTAATTTCGAGCGAGATTGGTTTGCTTGATGTTCTGACATAAACTGTTCTGCTACTCAGCCTTGAATGCCACTTGGAGGCTAGAGTACGTCGGAGGTGATCTCTATGGAAAGAGTCTAGGTTGTCATTGTCTGTAGCGGAAAATCCCCAAGTTCCGGCGTTATATAGGAGTATTGGCTTCACGAGTGAATTGTATAGTCGTATCCGTGTTTTTGTGCTGAGTCCTTTTCGTTTTAGCCAATTTTCCTTTAAGCTGCGTAGTGCACTGTTTGCATGTGTTTTCCGCATAATCACGTCTTGTTCGTCTCCCAATAGAGATCCGAGTTTCTTTACTTTTCTCCAATATTCTTGCAATGACCATTTTGTGGTCACTGTCAATGTTTGACCCACCATATGCTCCAACAGCGATGAACCATTGGTTTCAATTCCTTCTTTATTACAAATCCTTGGCCAAAGTGTCTGCATTCACTTCGGAATAAAATGAAGTGATAGTTCCTCTTCTAATCCCCCATGCAGTTTTGTCTCCTGTAAACATCCAACAGAGACTTTGTATCTTTTCAGATCTTCGCACAATGCTGTTCTTTTCCAAGATTTAGCGATTCCTCTGACATTAAACGAGAGTAGCGAAAAAGGTGTTAGTTTCCTGCGCTTTTTAGACTCCATCTTTAAAGAACCACGTCACAAGTTCAACCAAAAAAACTGGAATATTACTTTGATAAAAAAGTATAATTCTTTGTTAAAATAAAATTAATTTTTTCAATTACGTCAATTTTTGCTATTTTCGAATTATTAAACAGTTCTACTCACATTCAAAAATTATTGAGTATATTCTGAAATTCGCCATTTCTCAAATTCGCCGCAAAAAATGACGGAACTAAAAATGGCGAATTTGGGAGTATTCACTGTACTATGGCTCTCGTGAAAAAGACTATTATTACTCCGCTGGCCATTGTTTTCACACTCCTGACCTAACCATACTTAGTTGACAAATTACATTTTATGGTTCCTAGACACACTTTATCTAAAGCAAATATGGCAGTTTTTTTTGGATACATGACCCAGTCCACAAGGTCTCGTTCATTTTAGTAAGAATCAATTGAAGGAATGACGTTACTCAAGTCAAGTCGCAGGCGAGTGATATGCTTCTCCAAGTTTTTTCGTTGACTTAAAACAGCACATGGATAAAAACCATTCGCTTTACATCTTCTTTTGGATAATTAAAAGTATTTCCGGAATAAATATTTGTTTATTTAAGAAACCACCCGAGATGGCCTTATTTAGTCTTTATTATCCAAAAACATCGAGATAAATCTTTCCAGGGAAATTATAAAAACAATAAATATCAATTTTTTGAACTGGTGCATATTTTTTTAAACAACTTGTTCGATTTCGGAAGTATTACTTGTAGAAAACTTTAGTTCCTATAAAGCAGTGGTTCTCAACCTGGGGTCCGCGGACCCCTTAGGGGACCGCGAAAGATTCCAGGGGGTCCGCGAAAAACTTCTGAACCTTTGTTTAAATTTTATTTTTTAATAATAATTTCAAATTAATATATAATATAATTAAATCATAATGAATAATATTTCTTTTTGAAATATGTCGCGAGCGCAGCGAGCACGCGAGCGCAGCGAGCAACCACTCAATTTCTAGATCCGATCAATCAAAAAATCTATAAATTGACAAATACCCAGGCTTGTATTTGGGATTAAATATATTCGATAACAAAAATTAAAATCGATGCCAAAGCAGAATGAGCTTTAAAACCGATTTCATAAATAAAAATAATATTTTAAAATTTATAATTGATATTTTAGAATATGAGAAAAAATCTAAATGCTTCATAATTTATTAAAATGTCAAAACAAGAATCTCTGAAGGAGCAAGCCTGTCTGCACAGTTCATTTTTGATTAGAAGACCTAATTTTAGAGATTAAAACGAAAAAATAGCAATGAGATTTGTCAAATTATTACCCCCCTCACAACCTAAACAAAATTAGCGTTCAGTATTCATTAATTTTACTTTTTCTATTAAGGTCTACTTATAATTATTTTTATGGGATTCAATGGAAAACTTAAGTTATTTCAATTTTATTTTAAATCATGTTAAAATTTTAAATAATTTAATAAATATATTTGTTGATGACAGGCTTGTTAGCTGTCAAATGTGCGCGTCGCGCTCGCGTGCTCGCTGCGCTCGCGACAAAATATTATTAGTAGGGCAATTTTTTTCAGGCACTTAAAATTTATTTTTAGGACCTTAAAAATAGGCATTTTAGGACTTTATTTTTAATTTTTAGGACTTTATTCTACATTTTTAGGCACATTTTAATAAGGTATTAAATCAAAAAGTCGTAAAAAATTATTTGTTATAGTAAGGTATTAAATAATTTTTGACATTTTCCGCATTGAAACCTCTATCTTTAGTAATTAATTTTTTAAGCATAGAAAATGCTCTTTCAACGGTTGATGATGTACACTGACATTTTCTTATTAGTCCATATTCTTCAGGGGAGATATTACTTTTCTCCATTTCTATAATTGATTCTATGTCATTTTTGTGTAATCTTTTTTGTATGTATTCATTTATTTCTGCATTATCAGACGGAAATTTTAACAAACAAAGATCTGAATGTGCATCATTTATTGTATAACTTGTGGATTCCATTTTTTTCAATATTTGATTAAGTATCTGATAATTTTCATTTATTTCCATTAGACTTTTTCTTAAGGTTGGCGATTCAATTGCTTGTTTTACTTTTTTAACTAATATTCCGTCGTCTTTGAAATTCTCCACAATTTCAGCAATTGATACAAAATTATTTGCATAATAGTATGCTGCTTGCAGCCACTACCCCATCTAGTTATGATGACGTCGGGCGGATAACCAATTGTAGAAAACATTTTTTTTCTAGTTTTGTTTTTCACTATTGATGTCTTTATAGTCGCAATAAGATTATCAACGTCCGAATAATACGCCTTTACTCTGAGACAGCAATTATGTAACAAATGTGCAACACATGTTACATGGAACATCCTAGGATAAAGCATTTTCAATGTTTTTCCGGCTAAAAATAATTCAACAAACTACCCAAATCATATACGGGGCTGCATCAGAAAGAAAAAGAAGAAAATTATTGCGTATAATCTCGAATTTTTTAATCTCTTCATCGATAATCTGAAGAATTGTGTTAGCAGTTACAGATTCATATAAAGGTTCACACGAAATTAAATAGGTCTTCTCTGGATAAGCGATATTCCCAATGAGAACAACTACAAACTTCTGTCCATTTACGTCACCCTCGTCAACAACCATAAAAATCTTTTGAGATCTAAAAATTAATCATTTGTTAACCTTAGATCACTTTTATACTTGGATAATTTTGTTCACTGATTGCAGGAATACAATTGCGACAGGCTGACTGGGAAGGAAGCGAAATATTCAATTTTTCAAACAATCCCTTTAAGCTTGGATTATTGAGCTTATGAAGAGGAATGTTTGCTTCAGAAAAGGCTTTGGCAACTTCCATCGGCATACTCTGAAAGTCTTCCGTTTCGGTTTGACCGTTGAATAGGGAATCTAAGGATTGTTGGAATCCTTCATTGTTATCTAAAAAAATAATTTTAAATTACTCAAAGCTTTAGATGTTTTGTAGATTGTCTATGCTGATCAATATATTTTTTTTTTTGATGCATTGACGTAGATCATACATATTTTACAATATAGACTGCCTTAATCACTGTGAATTCTTTTACGTAAGTTTCATAGGCTTTTAGAGCTTTAGACTTATTTGTAGAACGTACACGTGGCATTTGAACACAAAAAAGTAATTTATAGCGTGCCTAATTTGTTATTTTTAAAATATTTTTTTGTAACATTTAAAAATAATTTATTTTAAAAATTTTTAAGACCTTAAAAAAATTTTAGGACCTTAAAAAAATTTTTAGGACCTTAACAATTTTTTAAGCATTTAAGGCATTATAACTCGTTGTAGATAAATCTATTTTAATTAAATTATAGCTTAAATTAATTATTTAAATAAATAGACCTTTTGGTGCAAAAAGGCATTTTAGGCAAAAAATTGCCCTATTATTAGATAAATTAATATATTTTAATATTTAATAATAATAAAATATTTAAGCACGTTATTGATATGAACTCGTCTCACGTGACTAAGATACGTAAATATAATCCTGATTATATCAAATATGGGTTTACTTGTATTGAAAAAGATGGATTTGAAAGCCCAAAATGTGTTGTTTGTATGAAAATTCTGTCGCACAATAGTATGAAACCGACAACTCTTTTAAGACACTTGCACACATGTCATCCGCATCTGATCCATAAAAATAAGGATTTTTTTATTTCTTTGAGTCAAAAAATGAAGAATCAAGTATTGACTCGTTTCATAAAAACTTTACCTTCTAATAATTCCATGCTATTAGCATCCTATATGATTTCATTACGTATAGCGAAAGAAAAGAAACCTCACAATATTGCCGAAAGACTGATTCTTCCTTGTTGTAAAGACATAGTGCGTACTCTTATTGGCACTCATGCTGAAAATATGATTTCGGATATACCACTATCAAATGATACTGTTCATTGACGAATTTCTGAAATGTCAGAAAATATTAAGCAGCAGGTTATTGATATTATTTATTTTAACAGGTGGTAGAACAAATAAAAACGTCATGCCATGAAAATTTCGCGATACAAGTTGACGAATCCACCGATGTAGCGAACTGTGCACAATTAATAATATTTGCTCGTTATGTCTATGATGGAGATTTTAAAGAAGAGTTTTTATTTTCCTATTTACTTGAATCGACCACTAAAGGAGAGGATATTTTTCAAGCAATTTCTACGTTTTTTGAGAATGTTGGGTTATCTTGGAACAATGTATGTTGTTGCACAACCGATGGAGCACCAGCAATGCTTGGCTTTCATTCTGGCTTTAGAGGTCAAGTTAGACTGGCTAACGAGAAAACGAAACATTTGCATTGTATGCTACATCGATATGCACTAGCTGCAAAAACATTACCCTCAGATTTAAGATATGTTCTGGATGATGTCGTACATATCGTAAATTATATTAAAAAAAGTGCTTTGCATTCTCGCATCTTCAGACTAATTTGCGAAGAATTTGAAAGAGACGACAAGACTTTGCTATTCCACACTGAAGTGAGATGGCTATCTCGGGGAAACATTCTTGCCAGAGTTTTTTTTTTGAGGAATGAATTATCTGAATATTTTAATCGCGAAAACAATTCCAAATCATCGGAATTTATTTCAAAATTAATGGATAGTTCATGGCTATCCAAGCTTGCCTACTTGAGAGATGTTTTTTCTCGTATAAATTTACTCAACAAATCGCTTCAGGGAAGGCGCGAAACTGTAGTTGATTTTGTGGATAAAATTAAGTTTGTGAGCTTTTTAATATTAACTATTAGTGCCTTTGTTATGAAGTTACAACTGTGGAAAGAAAAAGTTAAACTGAATAATTTTACTATGTTTGAATCTTTTGAAGAAGAATCTGTTAAAATAGATGCAGTTGAAACCAAAAAAATAATCGACCTTATTTACGCACATTTAACATATCTTCAAAAAGAAGTAAATAAATACTTTCCAGAATTGCGCAATATTGATTTGAAATTAATTCGTACACCGTTTGATGTTGATCCACGTTTAGTCGATGAAAATATTCAAGAGGCTTTTATTGATATGGTCAATAATTCGAATGCTAAAGATTTGTATGAAAAACTTCCTTTGTCAAGATTTTGGTGCAAAATGTGCTATTTTTATCCTTCCGTAAGCGCAAATGCATTAAATTTGTTGCTTATTTTTCCGACCACGTATTTATGCGAACATGGCTTTTCAGCACTTCTCAATATAAAAAATACTCATCGAGCAAGACTAAATATTGAGGATGATATCAGAGCATGTTTGTCGATAACTGAGCCTCAAATTGAAAAAATTGCTGCAAAAAAACAATATCAACCTTCTCATTAATTTTATTTCCTTTTTTAATAATAAATTGTGTTTTTAGAAAAGTAATAATTTTTTGATAAAAAATTTGTAAAAATATGCTGGGGGTCCGCGAATTTTTTTATTCACTTACAAGGGGTCCGCGACCAAAAAAAGGTTGAGAACCACTGCTATAAAGGAAATATTCATTAATTTCTAAAAAAGTATATTATATTTCAGATTGTCCTATTTTAGTACTAATACAAATTATTAACGTCTTTTTTACGAATAAAAGAAAATTGACGAAAAAGCGAACAACACTGTATAGCAAATGAAAATAATACGTTCTCTGTCGATTTCGTTAAACTTAATATTTCTTGGAGTAAAAATACAAATTAATCTTATATTAGACAATTGTGGGATTCTTTTTCTATTGTGGTGGAATGATGATGCAAAACTACGTAGACACAAAGAATCAGTCTCTTCAATCTTTTCGCTACTCGGGGATTATCTATTTAGTTATTGCCCTCGTGTTTTTATTTGGATTATCAGCTGGATTTATATCCCTAATTAGAAAACGTACATTTTGGAGATTGACTGTACAATATTTTTTTATGATAAATTATAGTATGTCATCTATCTGTTGGCGATATTAGCATTGATAGTGTCATTTCTTTGCTTATATTTTCTGAATAACAACGAAGTATGTGCTTTTTGGACAAAAATTGAAAATTATGTGAAAGACATGTTCAACAATTATGAACATAGCAGTCCAGAAATTGACTTTTGGCACAGAACCTTGAAATGCTGTGGTTCTTATTCTCCGAATGATCCTTTTACTAACATCCCATCTAGCTGCAACTCTAAGGATGAAACATTCTATACTGTTATAGAAATTTAATATATTTTAGGGCTGCATACCTAAAATCAAAAATCTGGTCGATAGAAACAAAATCGCAATAGCAGCAGTAGGAAGTAGTATCAGCATTGTTACGGTTTCTTTTTTATTTTTTTGTATTTTTAGTTGCTTGGAATTTTGTCGTCATACCTTAACTGTTAATTGTTTAGAGTTATCCGGATTATTAGTTTTGGATTTAATTAATTAATAAAACTTTTAATTTCTTTAAAAGTGTTTTTAGCAGTATATTCGAAAACGGAAATAATCTAAATAAGTTCCAAAATAGTTAATTTTATTATGTAAGCTTGTCTCATTAGTTGAGGTGAGGACTTTACGAAAACGGAAAGAGCAAACTTAAAAAATACGTTTTGAATCTTTTAAGCCAATAATTACGTCGTCACCCGACAACTCACCTGAGTTTGAGCGTTGTAGATTTCTAAGAAGCTGGAGCATGCTGACCTTATAGTGTTGTTTGATAGTACAGGATCGATAATTTAGTATGATCTATAACTCCAACAGCCCACACACATTGCTCAGAATTCGAAGTGAGAGAGAACAAAAGAGAAAGACTCAGGAAAAGGGACATTTTAACTTTCTTTCTTAAAAGAGGCGTATCCTAAAGTCACTGCTAAGAAGGTTAGGAAATTGAAAGTTTCTCTCAGAGTGTCCCAAAAAAGAAACTTACCACTTTTGGAAAATAAGATTGACATCTTATTATTGCGTTTCCCACAAAATAAAAATTCATCAATAGTATTCACATGATCAAAAAGCGAACATAGAAACAAACTAACAGACGTTAAAAATGTCGGTTGATTTTTCCTATTGAATACTTATCCTGAATTTATTTTTATTGATTCGTTTAATTAATTGCTCCAGGATATTACATGACAATGCTTTTTAACTTTATTTCATTATTTGAGGGAATGAATTTAGTGAGTTCAAATTCAGAGTAAGAATCAGACCAAAGACGATGATTCTTTTTAACCATAAATAGAATGATAAACCGTCCTAATCAAAGCAGGTTCCAAGATGTTGTGTTCGCAATAAGTCAGTTGATGAATTTTCGTAGCTACTAATTGCATTTCTTCATGTCTACAGAAATAACAATTTTAAGGATTCCGTTTTAAGATATAGCCGCACGACAATACAAGTAAAATTCTTCGACTTTTAGGTTAATTTGTATTTTTTGTTTAACATTCCAGTGATCCCCTGCTCTTCCAATATATTAACTATATCAGGGTTTCTCAACCGGGGGTACATGTGCCTAGGGGGTACTCGAGAAGATCCAGGGGGTACGCGGAACATTTTTTAATTTGTTATTATTAAGATGATTTTAATATTCAATTTGATAATTTATTGAAAACTTATGGTTATAAAAATATTTTTAATTGCGATGAAACATCTTTCTATGTTAAAAAATTTTTTTCAAGATCTTGTGTCGAATCGATAGAAGCAGATTTAAGAAATAAGAAAAATTTGAAATTGACTGATTATTTCAAAAAAAATGTTTTAAAAATAATGATTTATTTTAATCAAAATCAAATTAAAAAACAGAATAGAAATCTATCAAACTATAGAGCAAAAAAGCACAACTTATTGTATTATCGGCATATAAACACTTTGGAGAATGTGAAAGAATTCTTTGTTCGCAAGTAAACCAAAATTTTAATTTAATGAACTATAATTCAATAGTTTGAACCAGACCCCTGTTTGGAAGGGCACCTCCGCTTTCTGGGGCACTTTGGTGCCCCACCCCGGAGTTAGACTGTACAGATAGTCTTGAAGTTTTTCAATCAAAACGCATTAAATATGATGAGCACGGGACCCTTACATCATATGTATTGCCTCAGATCGCAAAACCATATATGGAGATTTCATATGAGGTCTTTTAAACATGAATTATTTGTAGATTGCTCAACTTATAGTCAGAAACAAAGTATCTCATTGTTCTGGAGGAAAACTAATAAAACCAGGCGCGTTACTAATGGCAAGATTACTGATTGGGAAAGATGCTGAAAAAGAATTTAAGAATATACTACTTTCGAATGATACCATTTTTCTATTCATGAGATGTCAAAAGATTTGCTAGAACAACTAATTTTTCGTAGTCAATTTTTAATAAGCATCCAGTTGGATGAATCTACAGATATCAGTTCAATGTGCCATTTAGTCGCATTGGTTCGATTTGTTGAAGACGATTCTGTCGTGGACGAGTTTTTATTTTGTTTGAAAATGACAGGAAGAACACGAGGAAATGATACGATGCCTCAAGAATTGAAAATTCTTCTTGATTCGATCGTAAAGTCAGTTAATTTGATTCGTGCGAGGGCGACTAATCATAGGCTTTTAAAATTATTATGTGAAGAAATGGGAACAGAACATTCAGTTCTAATTTTCCACACTGAAGTTCGGTGGTTGTCAAGAGGAAGGGTGCTTAAACGGTTTGCCGAACTAATTGGTGCACTCATTACTTTTTTACAAGAAATAAATAATATAAAACTCGCCAATATGTTTGCAGATTATGCCTTCAAACAAAAGTTATTCTATCTTGCTGATATATTTGGAATAATAAACGAATTAAATTTATGCATACAAGGTAAATCTTTCTTTTTTATCCCGAAGGTAATAATATCTCAAGCATAGAAGCTTTTGAAAAAGTATCTGCATTTAAGCAAAAGTTGAATTTATGGAGAAAAAAATTAACTAAAAATGTTATTTCCATGTTTCCGATGTTGGAGGAATTAATTGGAAATAATAAACCTGAAAATAGATTATTTTAAACATCGACGAACACCTAAAAATTTTGCAAATTCAATTCGGAGAATATTTTAATAGCGATCAGATTGTCCCCGATTGGATTTTAGAACCATTTTTGTATAAGATTGATGAGGCTCAAGAACTTCCTTTTCTACAAGAATTAATCGATTTACGAAGCTCTGCGACTGCAAGGGTTACTTTTACAATTTTTGTGATTATTCAGATATATTTCAATTCTTGCACACTTATGGAATTTTGGAGTAGAATGATTCCAAGGTATTCGTTATTGACTATGGCTAGTATGCAATATTTAATTCCTTATCCAACAACATACTTTTGCAAAACTACAATGTCTTGTTTATCATTTATTAAAAATAAATCTCGTAATCGATTGAAAGTTGGAGATGATATACGAATCGCTCTTAGCAACATGGATTCGAATATTAGAAATCTTGTTGCAGAAAAGCAACAACCAATATCTCACTAGAATTAAATCTTTTCATTTTTTCGGCATAAAATATTTTATTGATTTTGTTTAGTTAGAAAATAATTTATATTTTATAATTAAATCATTTATTTTTAAAACAGTCCTTAAATATTTTTTAATTTAAAGCATGAAAATTGTTTAGTGTGTATCTTGACATTTGATTATAGGTAAATGTTCAATCGACTCCAAATACCACATGTTGTATAATAAAACACTGCGGACTACAAATAATGTGCGATTGTGGACTGGACATGTCATCTTTATCCCACTTTCGACCATTTTCAGAGTCCCTTGGCCCAAATCATGACCCTATAATTTCCTCTAAACAAAATTCAAGCACATTTTCTGACGTTTTTGGCTTATTTTAACTGACTTTAGTTAATAATTGAGAAAAATGACTTATCCTTACTCAATGGAGAATTTTTGTTCTCACCGCCAAACGTTAGTGTGATTTCTATTAAGAATTTTAGATATTTTCAGATGTAATGAGCACAATCAATGCTATAATATTGACCAACCCTCTTGATATGCTGGGAATTGTGTACATTACACAGGAATGCGAATATAATGGACTTATTTATGCAACTGAACCATGTTTTCAATATGGAAAGTATTATTAATTGTAATATTTTAAAGATTGCTGATTAATGAGTTGATCGAGTACATTAAACGATTAAGCCAACTAGGACAAAGGCAGAAAATTGATTTAAAAATATTAAAGTTATTCAAATTATAAAATTAAATATAGAAAATTTAATAAAATTATTGGTGTAAATATACCAATTAAATCACTAATTACAATGGTTGAAGAAGCAGATATACAAAATATATTTTCTCTTTTTAAGACCGTAAGCTATGGGGAAATTGTGGTATGTCTTTTTTGGCTTTATTCTTCAAGAATTTATTCGAGGGAAGGCTGAGGTTGTCTTTTTATAGTTCGGGATACTCACTGGGAAGTGCCAACGTGCTTTTACAGTTTCCGTCGATTTCTGTTGGATATTTATTTTTATATTAGATTTTTTATATCAGTAGAACGAGTCTTTCACCGTGTCATGCTCGAGTATGAATTTTATTACCAGTATAGTAGTCATTGGACGTCACATCGGTCACCAAAGCTGATTATGTGTTGGTATCAAGTCCCGTGTTTTGCGGAAAACGATCCAATTCAGTTTATCAGGAGACATTGGATCAAATGGACTCCATTTTGGATACTGAGGGGTCGGTTATTATCCCATGTTTGCCATACGGACACATTTTTGACATTATTTTGTCTTTGGCTGACAAAATTCAAAATGGTCGTAATATTTATATTTATGTCGTTTCTCCTGTTGCAAAGTCAGTTCTATCACATTGTGACATCTTCAGTGAATGGTTGTGTTTGAGGGATCATTGCTTAGGTTGGCCGAACAAATGTGTTCCCGCCTTTTCGATTCGATTTCACCTTTGCCTTTCCAAGAAGTTTTTTTATCCTGAAATTAAAATTTTAGTTAATAAACTCAGGAAGATTGTTATTTCATGATACTTGTTATGGTTTGTAATTGGTGGGTTAATTTGTGTAGATGATTTTGCAAGGACTTTGAAGTTTCCCGCAGTTGTCTTTTGTGGGCATGTCTCATTATGTTTTGGTGATGTTGTCCATCTCATGAAACTGTTTGACAATAGAAAACCAGCTAATGGAGTAATTATTACCGGTGTGAGTTATTTGATTTATTTTTAGATCCAAATTTTCAATTTTTTAATACCTGTAAAAAATTCTTACCAATTAATCTAAAGGTTGTAATGTTTGTGATATTTAGATTATTTTTTCTCCAATCAACAATTATCTGGATCCCAATCAACTGAGTCAAATGATTAGTAGGATCTCCCCAATTCAAGCACTTGTGGTTAATCAAAATTCTTTCCGGTCTCTCAAAAATAGAAAGGTCTTTTGGTTTGATTTAAATATAGAGATCTTGTAGTAATATTTATACATTTCTTAAACCTGGCCAATCTTTTTCGATAAAAATCGAAACTAAGCTTCCTGCGCAGATTCATTTTGCAGTAATTTACTTATTTTGTACATAAATTAGCTTGAACAAGCTATTGAAAATGAAAGAGATCCAGAGACTAACATATCACCTGTTTTCGTTGAGATAGCTCATAACAATCCTGTTTGCACTCTGAAGGTAAGATTTGGGTTTATTTCGTGATGTAGGAATGTGATGGATTTGACTTGAGAAGTCCTTTTAAGCCGTTTTTAGATGCAAAATTTGGACGAAAATCTGCCCTGAGAAGGCTTTATATGGCAGGATTCCAAGTCCATCCTACCGGTGATCCGAATAAATTTTATGTCGCAAATGCAAAAAACAGAGATTATTCGGCATTCAGTGAATGGACTTTCAGTGAAAATGATTCATCTCTAAACATGACTTCGGATAATCTCAACATGCTGTCTAAATTAGCTGAAATATTTGGTTATGATGAGTAAAAGTTTTTTGTATTTTGTAATAGACCTTCATTCTATAGTTTATAGAAAATTTAAGGATAATTTTATCAACTAAGATAATGCTTCCGTTTTAGTGTTATACAGTCCGACCCCGAATTGGGGCACCAAGTGCCCCAAAAAGCTGGGCATTTTTACATTATGTTTCTATGATAGTGCAAATAATAATGAAAGCAATACTACACTTACGCTGTTGACTAATGAGACTGAGAAACATATTTTAGAATGCGTGTGGTATTTATGGAGTTAAATCTCATATGGTTTTAAAATAAACGACTGAGACCTCTTGGAACAAAAAATTTTTAGTTTTCAAGAAAAATATAGAATTATTAAATTTAAGGAAAAATCATTGATTCAAATCTGTTAACAATCTCGTCAGCAATTGCCATTGAAGATGTTGAAGCCGGAGAAGCCGAATTTCTAACATGAAGAATTCTTGGGGTCGACCCATCCAACAAAGGACCTTCTTCGAATACAAAATCATCAACAAACGTCCCTTTTTCGTCCAATGCTTGAGCTCTAACACCGGAAGGACCTCTAAATATGTGTAAAACAATTTTAAATACCTAATTATATCATCAATAGTCAATTCTGGCATATACTTGTTCATTTCATGCAATTTCTTTTTGATAAAAAGACTCTTAGAGACTTGAGAGATTCCAAACCCATAAAAATTATACGCTAGCTTCCAGAAGCCCCTATAAATAATAAACAAACAAAACGTACGGAGAAGTGATCATTTGGAACATGTCGGAAACACTGACATGTCCATAAGAATATCCCTCACGGTGAAAAGCAAGTACCGCATTTGGTCCCAAAAGAACTCCTCCGTCAATTTGAGGAGTAAAATGGACCCCGAGAAAGGGAAGACCAGGATATGGAACCTTCAAATTAAAATAAACGGTCAAAACAAATACCGGATAAACACATCCATTGATCAACTCTGGACGTTTTAAAATAAGATATTCTCCCCTCACAGGTACGATCGATGGAACTAAACTACCCCCGCATGCCCTAGCGAGTCGATCTGAGTAAAGACCGGCACAAAAAATAACATATTTCGCCTCGATCTTGTATTTCTAAACTTGCTCTCTAAATCTTTAATTTTACTTGACAAGAATCTTTGGAAAGAATAGAAATTGGATAATTTTTTAATGGACTCATTTCAATCTCAGAAACTTCAAAGCGGGTGTAGATCTTTCCTCCCAAATTTGAAAAATCAGTTGCAAACGACTCAGTGACCATTCCGTAGTCAACTATACACGTGGAAGCACAGTGGAGAGCCGAGACCCCCTTTGAAATAACGTAATTAAATAAACTGTAATAAAAGGTTCGATTCTTTTAATTTGTTCAATATTTTCCAAAAATTTAACTTCTTGGACATTATTAGTAACTGCTTGTTCATATAAAGATTTTAAAACTTGGACTTCAGATTGATTTAAAGCCACTATCAACTATTATTGAAAATATATATTTTTTACCTTTCCACATTTTTTGTAAGGAATTTCATTTTTGTTAAGATATTCTATTAGTTTCCGACGACCAGTAATACACAAAGATGCTTGGAGACTTCCTGGCTTGTAATATATCCCAGAATGAATGACCCCACTATTTCTGCCTGATTGATGAAGACCTTAAACATTACTAAAAACGGCGATTATCACCCACGTCTATTTCCTTTTCCAATATTGCTGTTTTTAATTCCGGATATTTGATTTTTATTGCTCTTGCAGTGGCACAGCCCACTATTCCTCCGCCAACAATAACGACGTCACATTGGTAGTCCGAAGATCTAGTTTTTATTTTTTAATTATACAATTTATATTCGTGGCTTTGAAATTTTAGTTTTTGACATTTTCTTTTTTGGAAAAATGTAAATTTCACCTTTGTCAAAATACGGCACATCATAGTCGTGACAAATATTTGAAATATATTTAGGTATATTGAAAAAATATTTAAATAAATATATACGATTTGTTAAATATTTCTTTAAAAATGTAACTTTCTAGGTTAGTTTCCGAACCAATCCCTAACAAAATCACTTTAAAAATCCTCCGATCGTAACTTAAACGCACTAAAAAGGATGCTGAAATGTTTTTTCATGATAATTTTGGACACAGTTAGTCCTAAAAAAACTCTTAATCTAATAAACTTTCTAGAGAATGTATGGAATTTCGGCGTTTCAGAGTTCTCTTATATTTGCCAAAATAAACTGAGAATCAGTGAAAAGGGCCAGAATGGAGATACGCGTTCAAATCGAGAAATCAACTCCAATTATCAAACCAAAAAGTTTTTTCAACAAAACAGACGAAGCTGTCGAGTTAAATTCGATTTTAAAGGACTTTGATGACTTTCCTCATAAGTAGACTTGTATGAAGATAAGATCACTGAGTTTTTATCCTCAACATCAAGAGAACAGAAGCAGGATGTTTGTGAGGAATATTACAACACAGTATGTTTACCTAGTTTCACTACAAGGACCTCCTGTTTGAATTTACTTCGAATATGCCGAACCATTATGCAGAACTGGCTGTGGCACTGAGTACGTCCAAAGTTCTGCTGACTGTAAACGCAATCAAAGCAGCCACCAAAGTTAAATAAGTGATTTCAGCAAACAGGGTTTTGGGACGTCCGAGTCGTTTCTAGTCTCGGCCCTGCTGATTCAAAACAATGACTGGTTGAGCTATACAACAAAAGTGGACTTGCACTGTTAATTAGCTTAGCCCACAAAAAAGATTTGCGGAATCTAATTGATGGAGAAACCAGTGGAATCCTCAAAGACGTCCTCTTGGCCCTCATTGATGTCAAAATCATTGACCAATAAGGTTGAGAAAGGAACAATTGAACCCAGAACTGAAAAGGAGATTTGTGTTGACGGAAAACTCATCGTGGACCGACCTCTTGCCTAACAACAAGCCAGGAAATAGCAGGAATTGCTCATCATCATATTAATATCACCCCTTTTTTCCTGGACGTGTTTATTTACCAGAATAGATACCAGTCGGCGGCTTTTCTCCAAGAATATAACCGTGTATGTCCTGTCTGTCACTTTAGTTAACTAGCGAAGATTTCCTCTCTTCAACTAAGAGAAGTTTTAACCATGACGGACAGAAAATAGCGAAACTTTTCAGTACATGTGTGTAATACTTTTCAGCCTTGCCCACGCTCTCTCCGATCTATTTCTTTGCATATCTGATTAAGAAAGCACTAAATCCGAGGTATGGAATGAAGGAAAAAG
Organism: Octopus sinensis; assembly: GCF_006345805.1. Classification (NCBI taxonomy): domain Eukaryota; kingdom Metazoa; phylum Mollusca; class Cephalopoda; order Octopoda; family Octopodidae; genus Octopus; species Octopus sinensis. The sequence goes on along the minus strand of NW_021831284.1, from coordinate 385,266 downwards.
GCCTGACGGGATAACTGTGTTTCCTTTCAACAGGGGGAAGCCTCTCACCTGGGATGCCACGTGTGTGGACTCTTTCTCGCCTCAGAACCTGCTGATGTCCGCCTCCGCTCCTGGATCTATTGTCACAACCGCGGAATGCAAAAAGATGCGGAAGTACTCCTCACTTACGGAGAAGTTCCAATTCCTTCTATTCGCGGTTGAGACTTCCGGTTCCTTGGGCAGTAAGGCAATCAGCTTCGTTCAGGAGATCGGGTCCCGCATGTCTGCTATCACAGGCGACGCCCGCGAATCGAGATGGTTTTTCGAGCGGATATCCCTTGTGATAGTACGCTCTAACTCTTTCTCGATCGCGTCGGCTTCCCGTCCATGAAGCTTTTAATTAATTAACTTGTAGTTATTCATCAAATAGTTTTTTAAAAAAAATTGTATCCATTTGAAAAAACAATACAAGTACAGTGAAACCTCTCGAATCCGCTGCTTCTCGAATCCGCTTGTTTTAATCAAAAATTTGAAATTTCCTATGAATGATTCTTGAATCCGCTTGTTTCTCGAATCCGCTCCTCAAGTATTATGAAAAAATTTTTTTATCTAATTGTAAGTTAAATTAATTAACATTTTAAAATTCTCATTACACGTTAAATTGTATTTTCCCGTTTGAGTTCGGCAAGTCTTGTTATGGGATGCGACGTGTTCAGACACTTTCTCGGAGCTCAACCTTCCTTCTTCAGCTGTCGAGCCTGGCTCAGTCTCTCGCAAAACCGAGAAGATGAAGATTGGAAAGTACAAGGAGCTCTCTGAACGGTATCTGTTCACTCCATCGCCGTCGAGACTTCCGGCGTCATCGGCGAAAAGTCTCTTTCCTTTTAAAAAAGCTTGGCCGCATGATCTCCATAAACGGGGAGACCCACGCGAGTCCAAGTGGCTTTTCGAAAGGATTTCCTTGGCCATAGTACGTGGAAACTGTGTTTCCATTTACGATGCCGGGAATTTAGTTAGTTAATAATATTTGTAGTTGTTCATTTTAACCATTATTCTAAAATATCAAAAAAAAATTGTATTTTTGTGATGCGTCGTTGTGTTAGACTTTCTATCAACGAAAAAATTTCTATACTACGTGCTTTAAAGCCGAATTTACCAATTTGAAAATAAATGATATAATCGAAAAGGTTGAGGCAGGGGAAAATTGTCAGAATGCAATTAATGGAATCACCCTTAAAACTGCTGCGACATTAACATTCTTCGCTTGGAATAAAGTACTCCTACGACCATCAAAAATTGTTTCCGTCATGCACAAGGATGGATAAAATGTGAAACAATCACAATCAACAGTGAATCTAAGAACTACGAAAATAATTATGAAGAAATAATTAAGAAATTTCAAATTGACGATCCAATATCTTATAGTGAATTTGTTGATTACGGATATACTGAAAATGAAGAGCTAATCGAATTTTTAGACAAATCTGAACAAGCTGGTACATTACAGTCAAAAAAAGTTCAATCAGTTAGTGATTTTATTTAATAATTGTCGTAAGTTATAATGTCTAGGCCCGTTCTAAGTGTCCGGAGTGATAAATCGGATTTATCACTCCAAATCATCTAAATTCTTTGTTTAAGATCTGAAATTCTTAATGATTACTTTTGTTAATTCAATAATTTTTTAAATTATTAAAATTTGAAAAAAGTAACTCAGTTAACAAGAACGCGGAAATTAAACAAAGAAATTTTCATAGTAACGAACATAAAAATGTAAGATTACTCTATGCGAATTTTTTTTCACAATTAACCTCAATTAATTAAATTCAAATCCTTTAGTTTTATAACTATTTGTTGATTGCTAAAAAGACTATAAAATATAGATATTGACTAAATCGAAAACCGAAACTAAACATAAAAATAGATAATAAAATTTACAAACATTGTCCCAAACAGTCTCGTATAATATAAATTCAGTTTTCAACAGAGTCTGTATTCAACCGCTACATATGATTCTGTGCAAACTCTTCCGGTCTTTATTTATGTGACGAAGAGGGTTTAGACGAGATGACCTTCTTCCAGTATAGAAGCAACGTCTCCTATGTCGAATAAAACAAAGCAAAAGTTCACTTATATTATGAAACAATTTTTAAAGAAACATTACAAATTGATTGAATATAAAATGAAAATGTAATTTTTTAAAAGTTAATTTTTTTAATCATTGACTTTGGAATTGTCTTCCTTTCACCAGATGTGCAATTCTCAACGAGAACGGAATGCAGAGAAACTTCTTCCACTACTAGAAATTGTTCCTTGCTAAAAAAACTAGTGAGTGGATATTTTCTTGTTTTTATATTTTTATCGAAATCAATTTTAATTGTTACAGTTTAAAAAACGTAAAACTGTTAAATAAAAATTTAAATTTTTGAATATAAAAATCCGGAAAAAAATATAGACATTTTATCCCCAATTCGACCCATTTCCTATCTAATTCAACAAAAATAAAATTTCAATTTTTTTGCCTACCAGAAAAACATGCGGGTACATTTTACCAATAATTTCATCCGTATCCCCGTATAGGACGCTATTTAACCAAAATTAGGCGACACAAATAAAATTTATTCCCAAAATCATAATGATTTGGAGTGATAAATCCGATTTATCACTCCGGACACTTAGAACTGGCCCGGACGCTATAACTTACGACAATAATTATACTTAGGAAACAATGATTGAAGAGGAATCAAATGAGAAAAAAGTTGATCTCTCAGAAGCCTTCAGAGCTCTAGAGATTATTAAAACTTATGCTTCTCAGGTAAATGCAGATATAGATGATCATGAAAATATTATGCGAATTGGGGAAATGCTAAGAAAATCAATTAAAAAAAATAAAATTTCTGATTTTTTTGAATATAAATAATTTTATGTATTCAGTCATTTGTATATGAAAAGAAATACTTAATCTATATTGTGAGTTCATGTTTCAACTATAAAATATTATTTAAATTGCCTCTCGAATCCGCCGATTTCTCGAATCCGCCGATTTTGGGACCGACCAAAAATCGGCGGATTCGAGAGGTTTTACTGTATTATTTAGTTTTTACTATGCATCGTAGATCTAGTCAAATGATGTTCAATGAAACTTTTGTAAACACAAAGGAATCATTAAAATGTTCACACCTGATCTCAGAATTGATAGCAAAACAACTAAAACCTCACACAATTGGCGAAAACTTGATAATTCCTGCTTGTCGTATTATTGCTCGAACTATGTTTGGTCATGAACAAAAAATAATGAAGATACCTTTGTCAGATAACACTGTTTCTCGTCGGATTTATGCTTTGTCGGAGAATATTGAAAAAAGTGTCTCATTTTCTATTAAAGAAACTCGATTTTCATTACAACTTGACGAAGCCACAGATATTTCGGGAATGGCACATTTGTTGGCATATATACGATTTGTTTATTCTGGGAAAATTACAGAACAATTCTTGTTTTTGCTAGCCTCTTTTAACTACACTACTCAACCAATTGATATGTTCATGATATTAAACGATTATTTCAATATCAAGAATATTTCATTTGCCAATTGTATTGGTATATGTACAGATGGAACCCCGTCTATGTCTGGTCGTATTAATGGACTTGTTTCATTAGTTAAATCTAAAAATAATGAGATAATATCATCACATTGTTTTTTGCATCGATAAGTATTGGTTGTAAAAACATTACCTATGAATTTAAAATCTGTCTTGGATAATATTATCCGAATGATTAATAATATAAAAAGTCGACCCAAAAAATCTCGCATTTTTACTACTCTTTGTGATGAAATGTGGTCAAACTTTACAAATTTGTTACTTCATACCGAAATTCGATGGCTAACGAGAAGTAAAGCATTAACGAGGGTTTTTGAATTAAAGGACGAAATGTATGAGTTTGCGAGTGTTCATAAAACGTCTTGCAAAACATTGAGAACAAGTCCTGAGAACAACCATGACTTCATTTCTGCAAGATCCATAAACTAGATTTGTCTGCATCTTTCCCAGTTCGACCGGGGCTTTGAAGAAAACCCATAAAACCGAAAAATACAAAAACTTGCCGCCCAACATTCCTTTGTCCCTCTGGCATTCAAGACCTCTGGAGCCTTCGCAAACATTCAAAATCCTAAAGGACTCGCCTCCTTATTGTTTAGAGAAAAATGAGACAGAGGATCTCGCTTACAAACTATTTACTTTTCCGTTATCTAACCGTCCTCTGGCAATGCTAACAAATAAAAATTTTGTCACAGATTGAATTATTCTTCAAATAAGTATATTTTTAATAACAAAAAATAATCAAAATTAATGAATGTCACTTATATTACTGGAATTAGATGCATTTCTAGAATGTTTAGATCGGCATCCATTCTCAGACTTGTCAGCCATCCTCGAATCTGGTTTACTCTCACACACCTCACTACACAAAGTGGCACATTGGGAAATCGGATTTGTCAATACACTACTAGAAAAAGACACTGCACTCCCATCCGAAATATTCCGATTATGTGATTTTAAATTTTGACAATTTTCTTCAGATTTTATAATCTCCAAATTCTTTGCGATAGCATTCTCGTAAGCCTTCCGCGATTCTGCGACCAAATTTAAAAGTCGATTAACGGAATGCTACACTATCATCTCATATCAACCTCAACTCCTGAATAATCGAAAATGCCGATCGTGGAAGCAGGCATTCCAGGTCTGATAATCTGCCCCAAACGACGGCGACTCAACGCAAAAACATAAGCCACCTCCTTCTCACGACACATCTCCAATATTCTCCCAACACACTCATTCAAGCCGCCTTTCGATTTAATATCTTCAATATTCGGAGCAATCAAAACAAGTCGAATTTTGTTTAGAACGAGTTGTTTGACTACTTGATGAATTCCTAAACAATAACGAAGCTTCGTCTTGGCCTACAAATTCAAATCCATCAATGCCTTATATGCATTTATCTCCATATTTCTTGACTGAAAAAACTTTAGTCGTTCCACAATCTCAGACACAACTCCATCAATGTCTATCGTACAGAAATGATCACAATAACTGCCAAACTAACCACTAATCAACAACTCTCTAAATTTGTCGCTATGAATATTTTTTTTGATGTTTTGATCTGTGAGAGGAGATTCAATCTGACCTTCTTCAGTCTTTCTTTCTCGAATTATGACTTTTTTTAGTGTGGTCAGTTTCCCGCGCTCTCCCTTTTTTCCCGGGTAATGTTTTGGGGCGGTCGAGTCGAGAATGTTTGGACAGGACACAATTTTTGACTTTGGATAAATATTTGAATTAAATTACTTGTTTTTTGGGTTTTACGATTTCTTTTTTTTCTTGGAAAACTTGCATGTTTTCAATATTCTATTTTAGTATAAAAAACAAATAAATTACAGCAAAATCGACAGCAGGGCCACGTTTTGCTTTTGTTTTAATTCTTTTTGAAGGTTTGGGAGGATCGGAAAAGTCCTCTTTTGTAGACAGAGAACTTAAATTTTGCGTTATTTCTAAAATAGGTTAAAAAATCACAACCAACGACAGGATTAGACAGGTTCTGTTCATTGACGATATCTTGAGGTTGTTGAGAATCCCTGATCGGGTAGATTTGAGAACAGTAAAGTCCACCGTGGTAGGGATAAGGTACGGCTATGCCAGAACTGCTGTCTTCGAGTGTATAATAAAATGGTGGTATATATACTGGAAATCTTGTGTTAATATTTATTAATTCTTACATTCGGACATGTTTGCTAGAATTATTGTTTTTGTCTTTTAGATTCATCTAATTTATTATGAAAATAACCAACTACAACAAAGTATTATTGACAGTCTATTTATTTTTAAAACTCAAAAATAATTATTAATAATTTTTAAGATTCTGGGTTCCCCGATTTTTCACTCCGGTGTTGTTTCTACCTTATCAGAAAAAACATCAAACCTTGCGTCAATGTCCTGTAATCTTGGTATCATCAATTCCCATTCGGCCCTGTTCTTATTGAGGAACTGTTTCGCCATTCCTAAACTACTGTTTACTGTCAGAAGCGACCATGCTTTGCCAATCCCGAGAGTCTTTCCAGATTCGACCATGCTCTTAGGACTTGCCTCGAATCAATATGTAATGCACCATTCGACGATCTTGGCTGGGAACAGGCAATACTCCCTATCAGTCATGGCGGCATCGGTGCGCGCTCAGCCGCTGACCTTTCTTTGCCAGCATTCCTTTCCTCCACACATGCAACGAGTACCCTTGTCCAAGAGATTCTCCAACCCTTTTCCAAATCTTCTTTGGACACAGAGTCAGTCGCCGCAAAAAGCCGCTGGCTTGGGTTATCTCTTGAGCTCCCTCAGAATCCGCACGCACAGGTCGAATGGAACAGGATCCTCTGCGAGCAGAAGTTGAACAACCTCAAGCCTAAGCTTAACCAACATCGCTTGGGTTGCTTATTGGCTGCCTCACAACCATATTCGGAGGCTTGGTTGACCGCTATCCCAATGGGTTTTATTGGAACCTTATTAGACGATGATTGCCTGAGGATCGGCATATCACTGGGCCTAGGTCTGAACGTATGCCTGGAACACCGGTGCTTCAGAGCCGGGCTCCGCAGCCAACCTGGCCGAAACGCTAAAAATCAAGAAATACAGTGCATTATCTCACCGCCATATCTTTGCCCCGATCGCAGTGAAGACATCGGGAGTCCTCGGCCCCAGAACTAAAAAATTCCTTATTAAACTGGGGGATTTGGCAAGCAGAAGAAGAAATGATCATCGGGAACGGACATGGCTTTTCCAAAGCATATCAATAGCCATCTTGCGTGGGAATTGCCATTCCATCCTATCCTCTGCTGCTAATTAGATATATTGACCTGAATGATTGATAAACATTAGTTTAAAAAAAGGAAAATAACTAATTGTAAAAATAACTCAAGAATAAATTTGTTTATTTTCTTAATTTTAAATACTACTTGGTTATAAATTCTTAATTATTTAAAAATTCTGTTAAAAATTGAATAAAAATTTTTATTCTTAAAATTGAAAATGATTGTATTGACTATAATAATTACAAGATTTTATAAGCTCCAACATTTGGTTTTCACCGTCGTTTAAAGCACCACAAACCACCAAACAACAAATCACCGGCTCACCAAAATCATACGAACCAATGTCCTCGAGAGTTGAATATCTGAAATTCATATCTTTATAAGCAATTCTGGCAAAACCAACACAAGGCGAGTTCAATTCAATTACTTCATTCATTCCATCTTGGAGAATAAAACAAAATAAATAAACTTGTCAATCTTCTTTTCGTTATTTGGCAAAGTTGTGAAGCAGCAGTTGAAATAGTCATATAACGGGGAGTTTCATATATTGGTCTCTGACTATATATATAATATGATTTAAAAACTTGATTATATTATCCATAGTTCTTTCTCTGTATCTAAGATCTATAATTAGACAGTCATAATCCAACCTAAAAGACACAAAGTGTGAAGACCACGCCTCTTGTTGGACAAAATTTTATCATAAAAACTATCAGGTTGCCAATTCTCGGTCCAGAAAACTATAGAAACTGTTTCTCCGAATTTTATTGCCTAAATCGTAACCTCTTGAATATAAACTGATAGTCCTGAAGTGCAAACAGCAGAAATTATAGAAGCGTTGTGAAGTACACGAATTTGTGGCTTTTGTTCTGTGTCCTTATAAGACATGTAAAGTGCAATATGAGTTGTGGCCCTTTGAATATAATTTTATTATACATCAGAGGGTCGCCACCCACGAGAAGTACAACATTATTTTCTAAGGATTGTTGGATTATTATATCTATTTAATAAACTATAATTAAATACTATCACGAGCTTCAACCATTTCTCGATCTGCGTGTATAACATTTCCTTTACATTCTTTTTCCTAATAATATAAATGTGAAATGTCTAAACTAGTTCAGAAGTATCAAACATCAAGGAAGTATACATTTCAATATACACATAATCCGCCTGTTTGACCACCTCCAGTCCATTCAGCGATATGCTTTTCCAACTTCCAAGACCGAGACCAACAAGATACAACATTAGCACGATAACTAATTAAAAATTAAAGAAAAAATGAAACAAATTTTATTTAACAAAAGCGTTTTAAACCACATATCTTCCAAACTCCTGATATCTGGAAGAACCCTGAATTTCCACCAGCTCTTCTTTGATAATTCGAACAATCTCGTTCTTTGCTCTATCCAACGCCCCCTGTGAGGTGGCAGCGATCGAAATGTGCAGTTTTCTCTCCCCCAAGGGGGGTTTCTTCCCACGTTCCACCACCACTCCACCCACCCCTACGGTCGCCCCATACGAACACTCTTCAATCTGAGAAAGAACTTCACGAGATGTAATCTTCCAACGAGCCTGTCGAGGAAAATCATTTATTTCCAGATCACAGGCATAACGTGTATATTTCTCAACTTCCTCGGCATACAATGTGGGCGACGGAGTATAACCAACACGTTCGTGTAACTTTTCCGCCAATTCAACCGCACGTGACCTCATGTCAAGAATTGTTTCCCCACTTGATTGAACTCCATCGGCGGCTTGACTCTCTTCGTAGGCCAACAATCTGGCTTTCTCAAGCTTGGTCCGATTAGCTTCCTTCCGGGCAGAAGCACCCAATAATGATAGTGTCATTTTGTCACAATCTCCGTGGAAGATTCGTTCAATGTTACTTTCAATCTCGACCGAATTCTCATCGGCATCCCCGTCGTCAATCATATCAGAAATAAAGCCAAATGCAGTTCGTTGTTCATTCTGGTAGTTCACTGACTCGGATTTGTTAAATGAAAAGCCGTGGCCTCCAAATCCGTTAAACCGATTGTGAGATTTGCCCTGTTCGTTGAGTTTGGAGAGATATGAATCAGCCATTGCCTCCAATTGTTGAGGAACTGGTCTGTCTGAGGACTTGAGTGCATCCATCAGGTGAATTGCGTACTTTTCCTGGCCAGGACAAATAAATGTGAAAGCATTTCCTTTATTTCCTGCCCTCCCTGTTCGCCCACACCGATGTACATAATCCTCGTAGTGGTTTGGACAGTCATAATTGACCACCAAATACAAATCCCTCACATCCAGTCCACGTGCTGCAAGAGAAGTCGACACCAACAGCCGAATGTCCCCGTTTTTGAAGTCGTTGAATATCGAATCCCGGTCATACTGGTCAATACCTCCATGAAGGGCCATACATGGATAGGAATGACGTAATAAACCCTTCAGCAAATCATCTGCGTGTTCTTGTGTGTCCACAAACACCAAACTTGAACCCTTTTCTCCATAAATTCCCAAAAGTTCCAACAATTTGAGGAATTTTTGGTTTTCTTGTATCACAAAAACGTGCTGTTCAACGTCGGAACAAACAATATTCTTCCCTCCGACTTGAATTTCAATCGGCTGGCCGAGAATCCTGCGGGCCAGAGCCTCCATTTGTCGAGGGAAAGTAGCCGAGAATAAAACAGCCTGTCGATCAGGCCGAGAATTGTCAAAAATCCGCATAACCTGAGGCTCAAATCCCATATCAAACATCCGATCTGCCTCGTCAATGGCAATAAAAGTGACACGCCTTAAATTAGTCACCCGTCCATTATTAGCAGCCAACATATCAATCATTCTCCCAGGAGTACACACAATAATCTCCGCCCCCTTCTTCAGCTCGGCAATGTGTTCGGAAATGGGGGAACCTCCGTGGATACAAACCACTTTCAGTCCAAATAGACGGGCGAATTTGCGGATTTCATTCGTCACTTGATAACACAGCTCGCGTGTGGGCGTCATAATAATAGCAATAGGCCCATCCCCAGGCTGCAGTACATCCTGGTCAGCCACATGTCGAATTAGTGGCAAACCATAAGCCAATGTCTTCCCAGATCCCGTCTTGGCTATTCCAATCAAATTCAGTCCTGATAAAATAGTCACAACAGCCTGAGCTTGAATTGGAGTTGGCGTATTAAAACCACACCTTTTCAGAGTGTCGATCGTCTTCAAATGCAGGCCTGTTTGTGCCCACGTTTTGACCGGCCGAGGTGCCTTCTTTCCCTTCACTTTGATATTATCAAGTTGACGTCTCACAATTTGGACTTCTTCGCTTGACATGTTCGCTATTTCCGGAATCGGTGTGTAAAAACATTTACGGAAAGGCTGGTATTCCACACTGGTGTGGTCGATTTGGATTACTTTCTCCTTCTTCATACTGAATCTGCGGATTGTCTCTTCCAAATCATCTCCACCTTCAGGGTTTGTGTATTCAATTTCGTGTTCTGAATTCTCCATTAGTTCTCCTTTATCTTTCCGCCATTTCCGTGATTTTTCAGTTCGAATGTTCGATACTACTCCGTCTGCCCCCTTCACAAGTCCGTTATTCCACAAATCATTCTTTAAGGACTCCATGTAGGCATCCAAAGGGTCAATTTCCTCGTTTTCTGCTTCTTTTGGGGGATTTGGTTCGAAAATTGTTTCTTCCTGGACAGTTTCTGGTTCGATTTGGGAATCGACGGGTTTTTGGTCCTCTGAGTCGAAATCTGCTGATTTGGGGGGTTGTTTGACTGGTTCGGGTAAATTGTGACTTTCCCGCCAAGCTTGGAGTTTTTTTCGGCGTAGTTCTTTTATGTCGACAACTGGTTCTGGTTCTTTGGGAACTTCCTTAACTTCTTCTGTTTCTGGAATTTGGGGAATTCGTTTTGGGTCAGAATTTTCTGGGGATGTGGCTTTTCTTTTTTGTTTTTCTGATTCTTTTTCTTTACTTGAATGTTTTTTGTGATGTTTTGAATGGTGGGATTTGTCTTTTGATTTTGAGTGGTGATGACTTCTTCTAGATTTGTGATCTTCGCTTCTGTGTTCTGTTTTTGTTCGGGATTCCATAAAATCTAAAAATGTTAAAAAATTCATTTAATTTATAATTAATTTAATCATTATAATAGACACAATATAATACCTAATAGCACCACGTCAACAAGGAAATGTTTAAATTTATTTATTTTTTAAAAGAAATTAAGAAACCTTGCAATATAATTTAATATAAAAAATTAATTTAATATAAAAAATACTTAATAGTAAATTCATTTAAATTTTTATTAAAATGATAAGAATTTATTTGCCCGAAGATGATCAGCAACAAGAACCTATATGCTACATATAAATCTGATTGCCGGGAGACCAAAATGCTCGATGAGGACTACTTAGATATATTCCGAAAATAGATCCTGCTATCCCTGTAAGCCACATGTTGCAGAAGTCCTTCCTAGGCACCTTTGCTTTTTAGACAGACCAAGCACATACAAAATGTCCTGAAAAATCGCAGTCTCTTAAGGAGTGTGGAGATTTCTAATGGAGAAAATTATTCGCACAAGCGGCGATAAAAACTTGTCGCGTTTTGTGCATAATAATACTTTTTCTCCTGCTATTAGTACGTAATTAAAGATAGAATATACTCATGGGAAATCAATAATTCAAAACCTCTGAACAGCAAACGGGACTAAGAAAACACTTTTAATGAAAATCACTTTAAGAATTAAAAATCCTCAATTCAAAATCACTCAAAGACTTGAAATTTCGTTTAACATAAATTGGTTCAGCAAAAATTAGTTTGTGCCATACCACTCAAAATAAGCGAAAAAACTCACTTAAATAGGAGGCAGATTTTTAAATAGATGTGGTAACTCACTTGACCTTATTTCTCCTCAATGAACTGGATAGCCAATTTTGCAATGAGTTTTAAACGAACTGAGTCACAAAGTGAGTTAGTTTGTCTGCTATTTATTTAAATTAAGTGGTTTGTGGTTGGCGACATATAGCTTCTAAAATATTTTAGACTACAATTTTTATTAAGAGATTACTCAGCGTCTAAAAAAATCCTCCAAAAAATTTCATTCTATTTTTATTTTTCATTATAAATTAATTTTTGGTGGCCTAACAACCCCAATACTTACAAACATCAAAAAAGATTAAAATTTAAAAAAATGAAGAATTTCAATAAAAAATAAATTATAAATATGTCGTTTTCGCCCATTTTCGGAAATTACTCAATTGTTCATCCACCTGAAAAAGACCTCGGAGAAAACTACGCACACATTTTCCATTCGCGGGAATCACACAAGCCGACAAATAGTAATATCTACTTCCGAAATTCTCCAAAACATTCAAAATCCGAAACGACCCTTTCGTAATATCATTCGCTACAATGAATTATTAATCCAACTTGAATCAATTGGGTCCAAAACACAAATACGAGGATGCCCATTGTACGACTTTTTGAAATAACCAGATTTAAGAGAAATCCCATATTGATCGAAATTGAAAACACATCCATAAAAATACAAAAACTCAATCAACTGAACTCCCAAATTGTTTGGCTTAAACGGAAATAAAATCGGCCTACAATTCTACAATTTTACAGAAATCTGACAAATCTACTTGGAGAAAGTTGACAAGAAGTAATATCAGTCCATAAGAGGAAAGTCCCCCAGTATAGACCTCGTTCAAATTCAGGTACGACAAATAATATTTGAGAACATAGACAAGATATTTCAGGTCTCTATGCTGGTCCATGTACAGTTTAATCTGTTCGTCATTCATTATTCCGTTTTCGCGATTAAAACAAATGTCGACTTTTATGTTGGTTGCATAATCAGTCACTTTTAATATCGGAACCTGAGATAATATGACATATATACAGCAGCTCGGTCTATTATTTGTACAGTCTTCGCAATTTTTGTGTTTAAAAATAAATCACGAAGTTCGTAAAATGGAGGTTTAAGCCAGTTACCGAAAAAGACAACATCGATGTCACTAAAATGGGTAAAGTGGCTCAAATCTTACCTTAAAGGTAAAGCCAAATCGGTGTTCACGCTGCCAAACACCTGAACCTAAAAAATGTAAAAAAAATATTTAAACGCGTATTTCAGGCCATTTTTTCTCGACAGTGGCTGTTATTTTTGAAACAATTTCCTGGCGCATTTTAATCTCTTGTTCAGTGGGTCGCATATATTCGTAGAAAAGTCGAATTTCCTTATCGAGTCTTAAATTATATTTTTTTAGTTGACAAACCCGACAATTCCAGTTAGAATCTCAGAATCTGTTACCCATGGACAAGCATCAAAAGAAGATTCTTGCAGTTTTAGACTGTTTGAAACCGAAGAATTTAAAAAAGAAAAGTTCTTTTTATGTGTTTTATTGCCATTTCTCATTTCCATAACATTCTTATTGTTCCTCATTATCTTTACGTAAATTAATGTTAATAACCAACAAGGGATGAGAACAAGGCAATATTTCATAATTTATATATACCAAAATATTGAAAGTAAAATATATATTATTATATTATTAAAATGAATTTTTTCTAAGGTTATTTAAAAAAAGTGAGTGGCTGAGTCCAAAATCTGATCTTTTTCTGTTATTGAAAAATAGAATAAATCATACAGGCAAATTTCCATTGCTTATTATGTTTTTATATAATAATGACTCAATAAATAGAATTCAGATATTTCAGAAATTTTGAAGTAGAGACTATCTACATTAGCACATCGGTATCATTGTATTATTTATTGCAAGGAAAATTTTTTTTAGACATTTAGACAATTTTTGAAAAAAACATAATATCAATGTTCGCCGGCTTCTTTTTTTTCCTGATTAATGCGGTTTCATTAAAATCGATTTGAGTCATGATAGCCCGAATTACAACTACAGAAAGTTTTGACTCACCTTCCGAATATCCAGATCCTGACGAGGTTATATATTATACTATCTGATCATTAACTAATTTTCCATTTGTCGTTTTTATGCACCATTCGTTACTTTTTATAGATAATATTAATTCCAAATGTTAAAAAATTATATTTCTTCATTTCTCAATCTACTAAATAAACCTTTTAATCAGAAAAGCGTATAAAATATTTAGGTATCTCATATTTTTAAGATTTTCAAATTATTATATTTCAAAATCAGATTATAATCCAATTTATTGTTTATTTTCTCAAAAAATATGTTTTTATAATATATTGATTTTACATAAATAATCAATTGTGTATGGTGTAACATTTAATCAGAATAATTTTGTTATATAAGAAAAATTGAGTGCCAAACTGTACAAATTAAATGTTACCCAATATCGACATTTAACGGTTATTAACAGATTTCCATCAGATTTTAGAACAGATATTTTTGTAAAACTATAATAATCCATTATAAAATCAATGAAATCTTAATTACAATATCTGTTGGCATTATTAATTAAAACATACTTATATAAAATGTTTTGACAATTTAATATTTATTAATACACGAAATCTGTTCTAATATGAATGTTGATTCAGTTCACAATTATTTTTAGGAGGTTAATATCGACAATTCTTTTGATATTATTGGTGAAAATGGCGAAAAATTTACAAAAAGTGAAAATAAGTGATTTACTAAATTTTATAATTTATAGATACTCCGAATCTTTGATTTTTTTGGATGAATGGAAAGATAAATATAATTGCATATTTTGTTTTCAAAGACTCCGTTATCCATTAAAACTACAAGAATGCTCTCACCATATTTGTACAAAGTGTCTTTCGGATTTCAAAGAGTTTTGTTTTTAATTATCATTTTATTTTAATAGAACAAATATGATTTGTCCATTTGACCAAACTAAAATTACACTTTCAAATGTTTGTTTCATTTTTATAATTAATTAGTTAAAGCCTGATCATTTCCTCGGCAAAAAAATAAACAATTTGACAGTAATGTGCTCATATTCGAATGCCGGATGCATGTGGTATGGAAAAATTAAAGAGCTGAGTGTATGTACAACTGAAAATATATTTTACTTGCAGATACATTTGAATTCATGTGATTTTGTTGAAATATACTGTCCAAATGAATGTGGGAAAATGGCCACACGAAATGCAATTTCCCAACATGCTACTACTGAATGCTCCCATAGACTAACTAAATGTCCATTGTGCGAAGAATTAGTCCAATTCCGTTTATTAAATGACCATTTTGCTGTTTGCAAAAAACATCTTGTCAACTGTGAATTATGTAATGTTAATAACATCGAAAGAGAAATGGTTTTAATTTAATATTATTTCTTAAAGCTTGATAGACACAGAAAATTAAGTTGTAAAGAATTTGAAATTATGTGTCCGTTTGATAGCTGTTTTAAAAAAGTTACTTTACTAACTAAATCGTTTCTAACAGTTTAAAAGGCGTGAACTAAATAAACACATAAAAGATAATTTAGAAGTTCATACAGAAGATTTTGCTGAAATTATACTTAAATATCAAAAAAAGTTTGAATTATTGGAAAATATGATTCAAGATACATTAAAAAACCAAGAGGTTAATTTTTCATTTTAAATATATAGAAAACTCTAAATAATCAAATAGTTTTACTGTCATTAAACAACTCTTCATTTATTTGGCCAATTTCAAATTTCAATAAAAAATTCATGTTAGCCAAGGCTGAGAAAAAAGTACTTATTTCAAGCATTCCTTTCTACTCTCACAAATACGGCTATAAAATGAATCTTCGTTTATTTCCATATGGAGAAGGGGATGGTAAACAATAATTTAATATGCCAGGTTATGGAAAATATTTATCTTTATTCGTTTCTATTAATCAAGGGGAATATGACAATATTCTTAAATGGCCTTTTGATCACGAAATTGTCTTGCAACTGCTTTCCAGTAAAGAAGAAAAATATGAAAAAGCTTTTATTCCTCATTTATGCAAAGAAAATTTAGATTTTTTAGAGAAACCTAGCAACCAGTATAATCCTGGTTTTGGAATAACCAAATTTATACATCATCAAAAATTGCAAAACAGTAATTATTTAATCGACAATACACTATTTATTAGTGTTAAAATTAACATAAAATAATTTAGTATTAAATTCACTATTGGTTTAAAAATAAATATTATCGGTTTTTGCTTGTTTGCGGTTTAGCCAAATATCTAACTTATACGTGGTATATCGAAATATTTCTCTAAATACTTTAAATTTAAAATAATTTGAAAGTATGAATTTATTTTTCAAAATTTGTATTTTACAATCCTATATAAACGTTTTAATTTTGAAGATATTTTAATTATTTTTGAGGGTTATGCAAAAAAAATTCCATTTTTAAAAAGTTATTAATATCTAGTCGTTTTACTGGCCAAGAATTTCATCGGCAAACCTTTTTTTATCAAACTGAAATTATCAACAAACAATTCTGCAACCTTTAAAAAATTAATTCAAAATACAATACTTCATTTTTGTCAGCAACAGCAGCTACGTGAGGTGTAATTATAACATTTGGCATTGACCACAATTCACTGTCTTTTGAGAGTGGTTCTTTTTGAAATACATCAAGAATAGCCCCATCAATCCAATTGTTTCTATAAATATGACGTAAATAATAATAACTTGAGAGCTTTAATCAAAGATTCATCTGTTATGACATTTCCTCTTCCAACATTAATAAAGACCGTTTTCTACAAATTATAGATCGTCTAAATACTTTCATTCCACAATGATGAAGAACTGAGTTCAAAATTCCATCCGTTTCTAAAGTTGAAGGCAAAATATTGCAAACGTAGTCACAATTTTTTAATAATTCAATTAATTTATCGCTCAAACTGCAAAATAAATACTTTAAATAAAATGCCATAATTTGTCAATAAATTCATATTTTTCTTCGGGACCAATCGTCCTCTTCATTGCTATTACTTTCATTCCAAAAGCTTTGCATATTTTGGCCACTAATCAAAAATAATAAAGATACTAAACCTTGTTTTCCAATAATTCCCAAACCTAAAATACCAATTGTTTTCTTATTTAATGATCTATACGTAAGAAACTCAGTAAGACTCCTTTGATGACATTTTTAATTCAAAAATTACCAAATTTTTTTTTCTTGGAGCAAATTCGCATACCGAAACCTCCTCTCATATGAGATGAGTTGAGATATGACATACTCGGCCATTACGTTTCCCAAATCTCCACAAAATCGAGTAAGCTGTATTTCCGTGTTCTAGACCATAAATATTTGCATATTTACGGAAATTCCATTGGTAAAAAAAGCATCAATTCCAGCAAACGTAGACTGTATCCATACAGCAGATGCAATTTTATCCTTCATAAATTTATAGACGCCGGGATCCATTATAAAATATCGAGTATTGCGGATAATGTCAATATTCTCATCTATCAAATGCAACTATTTAGACTACCAATTTCGTGAATCTTTATATCTTTAACAATCACATCGGATGTTAATCTAGCAACAATATCAGCCAGGTCAATTTCAAGAGATACAGACACGGCAAAATTGTCAAAGTAATCATCTCCGAATATAAGCACTAGGAAATAATTGGCATTTTA
Source organism: Octopus sinensis (assembly GCF_006345805.1). Lineage (NCBI taxonomy): Eukaryota > Metazoa > Mollusca > Cephalopoda > Octopoda > Octopodidae > Octopus > Octopus sinensis. The sequence continues at coordinate 367,880 of NW_021831284.1, read as the reverse complement.
CTGCTATAATTATCCTCTAATTTATGTGTTTAATTTTAAAGTATTTGAGGCGAATATGCAGCTTTTATAGTTTATACGCAAACGTACTTGACCGATGAACAATTAAAATAAATTATAAAATTCCGATGTCAAATAATTCTTATAATTAAAAAAATATTAAAAGAAATTAAATTAGTTAAAAGTGATATTAAACTAATTAAACGAATTTCCAGCTCAATAGACCATCCTCCTCTTTGCCCCAACACGGACAACCTTGACCGGTCTCCAAACTTCTTTTAGGCAATCTAAAGGATCATTCTTCTTTTCCCGGATGAGACGACTTTCATCAGGTTCCAATTCATAGTTCCATCGCTCTTCCTCTCTATTAATGTTATTATAGGAGTAGGGCTCTTTTTCAAATGCTCCCGTCATTAAGTCGGTTTTGTCGAGTTTCTGATTTATGTTGTTATCAAGGAAAGTTATATTTTCTTCAAAACCGTCGTCCTCTTGGGACATCATTCCATGTTTATAATCGATGCACATACTTTCAAGAGTCTTCTTCATGATAATAGTTTGGATGTATGCTCTTACAGGGTACTTAATTTTCAGACCATTCTGGTATTGTTTGTAGTATTTACTGACAATGGCATCCCACGTTAATACTATGGGTACTATATTCACTTTTGCTTTGTGGATTAAAGCCAATTCACTTGCTAAGAGATCATACTTGTGGGATTTTTCGACTTCGACTTTTTTAAGAATTTGCTGCGAAGTTATTCCAATTTCGATTAGTGTAATCGTATAAAAGATTTTATATCATTATAGTCTCAATCCTTAGGTTACGTGAAAATGATAATAAATTCCAAAATCATATAAATGTACTCCTCCAACAACTAGTAAAAACTAAATCTTCAGCAACTTTGAAGAATTTACATTGAACGTGTCTTTTTAAATATCAGATATTACATTGTTGAAGACAAATAGTTATCCTTTCTAACTGCTTGAAATCCATCATTACGTTTGCAAGTATTTGTTGCCGCCGACTATATACTTCCTTGTCTAAAAATCTAGTTTCAAACTGTTTGAGGGTATAGACCTGTGTACATTATATTAAAAAAGGCTGTTAAAACATAATAGAGAATAAAGCCTACCACCAGCCTTCAGACATTCACCCTGATCATATAGGACGAGTTAAACACTTTTCCTTACGTAATGAAAGACTAACTTCATTGTTGGCACTTAACTGTTAATAAGCTCATCTGCCCAAAAATGGGAAATTCGTTACTTAACATTCACCCTGATAGTATAGGACGAGTTAAACACTTTTCCTTAAGTGGTGAATCACTAACTTCACTGTAGGTCCACTAACCAGTGTTCCCTCTAAGCTGCGCGCGTGCGCGGCCGCGCAGCAGTTTGCACCTTGCTGCGCAGCGAAATTTTTTTCTGCGCAGTAGAAAGTATAATATTAAAAATTGCTATTTTTTTTAATTTTTTATATGAATTTATATATTCTTATTTTCATTTCAAAACGAAAACGTGTCTATAATATTGATATGAGACTTAAGAAAAATTCTCCTTCTTTTAAGCCGGAATGGTTGATAGAGTACGTCGAAACCTTAACACCAGATTCAAAAATTCCCCAACATGTGCAACTGGGTGATATTTTTAGTTTTTCCGAAGACTGCGGAGTTGTTTGTAAAATATGTGGCGACGCTAAAGAATCCTCTTATTCATGTTGCTTTAACTGTCTTAAATGAAATTTTGGCTGAATTAGCAGATTTGTGCACAGTTTTCCAAAGAAGCTGTATATCGACCATAGAAGCTGTACAGTTTGCCAGAGCAAAAATTTCGAAGCTGAAATCTCAATATTTGGATGGAAATGAAATTTACTGGAGTGACAGTGTGAAGATGTTGTTATCAACAACTGGTTATGGAGATACAAATACAGATGAAATTCTATGCTTTATCGAGCATGTTTATCTGCATTTACAAGAAAGATTTCCAGCTGACGAATTAAGAGAATGGGTAGCATTTGACACTCAAGCAATTCAAAATCAGACAAACTTTGAATTTGGAAAAGAGGAGATAATTAAATTAGCGAAAAAATATGAAAATTTACTCTCTTCAGGAGTCCCACTCATAAAACTGCAGTCGGAATATACAGATCTCAAGTTTATTTTAAAAGAAAAACTGCACTCTGGTGCTTTGAAAACATTTGAAGATGTAATTTACTATATACTAGCGGAGAAAAAATTTTCAGCCACTGCAACATTTGTGGATATTTGTGGCACATTTCAAGCGTCGAGTGCTGATGCTGAACGTGGATTTAGTTTGATGAACTGTATCAAAACTAAACTACGTAATAGACTTGAGATTGACCATTTGGAGATGATCATGCGAATCAAGTTCTATTTAACAAGTGGGAATACAGTGGATCTTGATCGAGTATACAAATTTTGGATGCAAAATAAAAACAGAAGAGAATATCCAATTGACTAGACCTATTTTTTTAACCATTGGTTTTTTAATTGTAAAATTTTCCTCCCCCCCAAAAATTTTTTGCACACGTCACTTTATAACGCTGCACAATGCAATGTGCCCAGCGCGCATAGCTACCACTCGCTTAGAGGGAACACTGTCCACAACTACAGTTCCGGGAAAATATTAGAGGCACCCTATTTTTTAACTAAAATTCATATTTGTGGCAAAATTTCGATAAGTCTACAAGAATAAAATAATTTTTTGCCTAAGATCTATCCGTTTGCAACAATTATAAGGACCTCGATGGAATATTTCTGGCAATTTAGAAAATGGGAAAAAACAATCTGTCCATATATATTAGAGGCATCCTTTTAAAAACGCAAAAAAATCAAATTTAATTTTATTTAATAAGTCAATATTTTGTAGTTCCGACTTTATTCATATTACTTAAGAAATTCTTTCGGAATGGATTCAAAAAGTCTTACAATGACATCATTGTCGATGTTATTCCATGCATTTTTTAACTCACTCGATAATTCCTGAATTGATGACGTATTGACGTTTCTCATTCTATTTTGTAAAACAAACCATAGATTTTTGATTTTTAGTGAAGTAATTTTCGTTGACGTAAATTTATGACAGGTCGCTTTGTCTTGCTGAAGAAGCTACTCTTCCTTGTACAACTTAAAATTCATTGATATTCAAGTGAGTTTACATTCGAGCGACATAAAATGATTGTTTTTTCTCCATTACTTTTTATCGCTCCCCAAATCGTAAGAGAGCGGATATTTTATAGTTTCTGTGACATTTTTTGGATGTAATTTTTTGTCTGGGGGCCTTCTGACATACTGTCTTGAAAGTTGAACTAGCCGAATGCGGCATTGGTCAGAAAAAATGACGTGGTTCCAGTCTTCTGGAACTTATACGTTAAAATAACTTTCCAAGGATATAACAATAACCATTATGTTCACAATTGGTCGTATTAATTTTAAATTCACCAGCCAATAAATCACATTTATTGATGATTTCATATTAAAAAGAAATGAAAAAATAATAATTAAATACGATGACTAAAATCATGTCTTCGAAAGCGGTCCAAATTATAAAACCGAGCCTTGACTTTACGTCCACCAAAATAGCGATCATTCATTCCGTTGACAGCCTTAATTGCGGAGTCAATTTTTTCAAATTCAACAAAAATCCTCACAGCTTCGTCCCCATGTTCAGGAATCTACCAAATTAGTGAATTAACTAAATTACTTCGAATATGTGAAACTTGGTGATTTCCCCGAATTTGGAACATTCTTCCACCGTCTCGATTTGCAATTCCTCGTCGACTGTTCCCGGTGGGACCAAGTTCTAAAAAACTATTCTAAACTCCACAAAACCAGCAAAACGACGACTTTTGTTGGATTTTTTAAAAAATTGGAAGGATAATTATTATCGGGCTCTAAATTGTTCAAAAATACAAAAACCTGGAATTGACGGAGTTTTTATAACTGAATCACTTTGCTGAACAATTTTTCCAAATTTTGACGTGGTGCGTTCAAATTTGAGTGCAGTGTTTATCCCCTGGTCTTTTTTCCCCAATCCCTGTCCAGCCTTGTACCCCATTTTTTCCATAATTTTTTTCGCAACATCAATTTTATCACACGATTTTACAGCAGGTGGATTAGCAACCTTCTTTGCAGAAATCTCGGCATTTGAATAATTCGTTACTATCATAAATTTTATAAATTTTTATTTGTGAATTTTATTTGTTTTTTTGTAAATTTAACCTGTATTTTTTAATAGTGGAGTGCTTGGAATTTCGACATTCTTATGCTGAGGTGGTGTAGTGTAGTCTGAATCGTTATTTTTGTTATTCGTTATTAAACTAGTATAAATATATATAAATATATACTCAGTATTTGATTTTTCCTTAAGGGATTGAATATAACGTTTATTCTCGATCATTTTTCTGAAAAATATAGCGTAGTCGTTGGGACGTAATGGATCGTACTCTTCTTCCATTTGTTGTGCGTATTTTGTATGTGAATTTTCTGTCTTAATTTTGAATAAAATATATTTTGATACTTTTCCGGTTAGAAGATTAAAAGAAATGGGATTGTTGGATAAATTATTTTGAAGTTTTTCCTTTAAAAATTATTAATTTTATACTTTCGCACCAAGCAGTAATTTTTTAATTTTCTCTTGCTCTTCAAGTGTTTTCATTTAGGTTCACAACCACAAATAAAATAAGTATTTATTAAAAAATAGTTTTATTAAAATAAAAAAAAATTAACATTTTTTGATAAAAGTATGAACAAATTGTTTCCAGTGATTCATAAATTCCTGTTAAACATAGACTCAAGTTTTACAAAATCCATTAAGATATTAAAATGACAATTTTTTAGAGAATATTTTATGATTGAGCCATAAATAAGAAACGTAGCATTAGAGAATATCTAAAATGATTAAATCTTTACAAAATATTAAAAGAAGCCAAAATTATAGTAGAGAATCAAAAAAGCAAGACGATTGAAGGGACATTCTGTTCAGTCAACACTGTCGACGGGAAAAGTTGAAATCAGGGTTGATTCTACAATTCTCACCGAAACAAAAGTAGAATATAACAAGCCAGATATCTTTGTCCACGGCAAAGTCAGAAACGAAATAAATCTAATTGAAGTGGGTATTACTTCACAGGATCGCCTCAGCAAGTGGAGGTTGAAAAGTGTCACAAGTATGACCTATTGGCAAGTGAGCTTTCGCTTCTGTATAGCTGTCAAGTAAAAATAATTCCTGTGGTTATGACATGGGATGGAGTTGTCTCGAAATGCTTCAAAAATTATATGAAGAAACTATCTATTGAAGCAGGAATGAGGACATACATCCAATCCGTTGTACTGAAAGAACGCTCGAGAGTATGATGATCGAACACAAGCACGGAATGAAGGTATCTGGTGAAGAATACGCTTCTGCTTCCAACCGGTATGTGGAGATGGCATGCAAAAATGAAGACGACCCAATGAATGCAAAGAAGATGCAATGGTTGAATCAGATGTGGTAGTGGGGAGTAAGAGGCAGCTGGAAGTAGACTCTTCTTCCAAGAGAAGGAGAGTGGATATCAGCGAGCTGGAGTGAGATCTGCTTAGTTTCTGATTAACTATTAATTATTATTGGTTTAAAAAAAAAAATAGTAGAGAATCAGAGAATATTTAAAATGATAGAATTTTGTATTTGAATAGTCGAAAGAGGAAGGTAGTCCATATGTTGTCAGCATATTGAAAAGGCATCCGAAACTGAAATACAAATACAATATCTATTTCTAAAATTAAATGACTCTAAAAATGGCCATTTTAACAAAAAGTTATCAAAAATGATTGGTGTAATGGAAAACAATGTCCAACTTTATAATAGAACGCGGAAATAACAATTTAAAGACCCAGGAATATTATTTACATTTTTTTTGAAATATCCAGACAAAACATGTACAAAATTATGCTAAAAATAGTTTTTAAAATATAGTTATTACCGAATCAGAAAACACCAAAAAATGATACCCAATCTGCGGTCTTATTGAGAATTAAAATCAACATTTCCAATCCTAATATTATTATATTTTATAAACATTATAATGGAAATATAAATTTATTAGATAATTTAAAACAATGTTTGTTGTGATAGAAGAACAACTACAAGAAATACTAACAATGCTCGATTTATTTGGAATTCCAAGCAATGAAGCCCAAAAGGCTGCAATCGAGGCAAAATTATATTTAAATATTCAAAGATGTCTCAAGAATTCCAAAAACTACCCGAATTTGTATATTACTTATGCTATATATTATGCAAAATGGAATCAGCAGGTTTTTAAACTTATTAAATATATAAAAGAACTAAATTCAAGAAATTTTGCTGCATTTTTATTAAAAGGACATATCTGTATTAATAATTCTGAAAACAGTTCTGCGATTGAAAACACGCTCGATTTACTATCCCAAAATCTCATGATCGAGCCACCAATTCTGCAGTCAAGCATTGCCAGCATCGTTTCAAAATATATTTCCGTCAATGGACTCGATAATTGGCCTGGATTCCTCCAATTTCTTTGTAATTATTTCAACATGCAACTAACCGATAACCAAATTTTGGTTTTGGACTATTTTTCAGGTTTTTTAGGCTTTATTGGCTATTCTTGAGAATTTGTGTCAAGATTCAATCAACCAGCTTAGTTTTGAACATAATTCACAAATGATGGACTTTCTTATTGAGAAATGCATTTTTGAATTTAAATCAGACAATCCTGCCATCCGGTTTTAATATTTTTTGATTTTTGTAGTGAAAAATCACTGTCTTGTACTACAAAACTAATATTCGCACAAAATCCGAGAATTATGTCAAATATTAACGAAATTTGTCAGGTTTGTTTTTATTTTAGTAATTTTGGTAGATTATTGTGGCCATGTTTGGCGACCAGTCCCCTCTAGTTCGCAAAGGCTTATGTTCTATGATAGTAGCCATTCAATATTCATGTTTAAATTTGATTTTTCAATACATATGCCCGATAATTGATGTATTTGACTAATTTAATATTTTCTAGTTCTTGCTTTTTTGTATTACCGATGAACTTGATGTGGCTATTGAATCGTGTGAATTTTGGACGAGTGTGGTTTCCTGGGAGAATGTGGCGAGGGATATTCTCTCTCCTTACATTGCCCGTGTCTGTTTAATCCTACTCGACCACATGCATTATTCCCAACATGAGTTAGACAGTCTTATGGTATGATTTATAAAATGTTATTTAAGGCAGTGGAACAAGAAAATGATGACGAGATTTGTCCCCAGTTTCACAAAGATGGGGAATTATTCAATGAGGAAGACGATGATTATTTTTATAATGATTCTGCTGGATGGACACTGAGTTTATTACATTTAGTAATTAGTTCAGGGAAAGCGGCCTCTAGTTCACTCGACTGTCTTTCGGGAGTTTTCCAAAATGAAATTCTCGACAAAATTAGTCCAAAGTTGCAACAAATGCTTTCATGCGATAATTTCGCTGTGCAAGAAGCAGCAATACTTGCAATCGGGGCAATATCTAATGGATCTGTGTTCAGTATGTACAGACATTTGGACACGTTGATGCCATATCTACTCAATTGTCTGTCTCACCAATCCTTTCTCGTCCGTTCCATAACTTGTTGGACTCTGAGTCGTTATGCCAACACTATTGTAACCAAAACAAATAAGGAGTTCTTCTCTGTCCTTATTGATAGAGTTTTTAGTGTTTTTGAGTTTTTTTAGATTTTGTGTTGTGTTTTGGATGATTATAAAAGAGTGCAGATTGCCGCCTGTTCTGCTATTTCAATTTTTGAGGAAGTGTCTGGTAGTTGTATTGACTTTTTGATTGATAAAATAATAAATACGATTTCTCTGGCGTTCCAGAAATATAAAGTATATTGTTTGTGCTGATTTTACAGAAAAAAATTATTATAAATCTTTATGACATAACATCGACTCTTTATCTGTCAGCTGGTCCTGAAATTCGTAAAAAGGTGATTTATCTGATTATTTCTAGAACCACTGTGATATGATTTTACCGCTTCTAATCTGCAGATTTAATAATCATGACAGAGATGAAGCGATTATCCCTCTTTTTGACGTATTTTATGACATTCTAGAATAGTGTGTATCAACTGTGTTTGAAACTGTTGGAAATATCGCATGTGAATATTCTGGAGCTGTCATTCTTAAAATATATGATATTTTACTTTCCAGATTCGACGTTTTAATTATTTTTGTGTATTGATAGATTTTTGTGAAAGAAGAACAGGTCAATTGGGAATTAGTCTGCGCTGGGATGGATCTCGTTGGGATCGCTATTAGAATATTTGACGGGCCATTTGAATTCTTTTTTGATTCCAAACTCATTAGCCTTATTTTTAGTTTTTTAAAAATTGAAGAAAATGAAGCTATTGTTAAATATTTTATCTCATTTTAACAGGATCCAAGTCTGGGCGGGAAGCGAAGTCTTTTTACTCTTATTGGAGAGTTGAGCGTCCACAATCAATCCACCATCTTCCCTATTTACGGTATTGTTGTTATACTTACAAAAGATGAGATTATGAAATTGTTGATCGCTCATATTGATCACCAATCCATAAATGTCTCAAATAATGCTGTCTACGCTCTCGGAAAGCTTGTCAGTGGTTGCAGTATATATTTTGGCTAGGAATAAATATTTTAGAAGGAATTCCCCCCAGTTATGTTTCGCAATGTATCTCAGATTTGATTAACCTGTACTACTCGGCCCCAAATTCCGTATTGCATGGAAATATATGTATTTTATGATGGAATATTATTTTTAAGCTCTCACCCTGGGACAAATATGTGTTTATTATCCGAATGAGATTTCTCCTCATTTATCTTCTTTTATAGAATCCTGGTATTTTTATTGTTTCATGTAAGGTGTGTGCTGTTCGATCTGTTAATGATATTTTCCGGAAAGAAGAAGCTATGTGGGGTCTGCTTATTGTCTCGAAAGTTAATCCAATTCCTTTGGTGGATCATTTTAATCTATTCTGTGAAGCTTTATTTTCGTTGAATATTTCTGATGGCTTTCTTTCAAAAATTGTTTTGGTAATCAAAAATTTGATTTATTTTTTTAGTTTTTTGGGGAGTTTATCAATTATGTGGGAAAAGACAAATGGAATGATTTATTGAATAGTGTTTCAGGTCACGTTTATTCCAATTTTGCTTCCATGAATTACGGAAGAATTTGATTTAGGTCTTTTACTTCCCAATATCCCCTTCAATTATTAGAATGCCTGTTTTCTCATAATAATTTAATTATGATTTTCATTTATTATATCATTATAAAATAATTTTAAAAACTAATTTTTTTAATGAAGGTTTCAAAATAGAGTTATCCGACGCAATCATATTTTTGTCAGTCAAGATTATTTTTGTAAACCACAGCGCGCAGTTTATTACGCATTCCTCATTAGAATCGACCAACTAGTGTATAAATAAATGATTAGTCTCGAAGGTGAAAAAGTTGGAGTGCCCAACATTTAGACCAGTGATTCTCAAGTATGCCCTTTGGTATTTATAATTTTTTTTAAAGCCAATCTATGTTAAGGATCTTAGCAACAATAACTCTAATGAGGTCTTTTTACTGATTTTTTTTATTTCGGGATGTTTTATTCTAGAAAGTTAACAGACCACTAGATAAGGCTGGATTTTCTTCAACCTTTAACTAGTCGGTTACCTAGATGTTAAAGGCAAATAACCTTATGAAATAACAATTAAATGTTGAAAGTTTTTGAAACATAAAAACGCAGAAAATTTTTCATTCGCTTTCCTTAACTTTTTCTTCCGTAATTCCTGGATATGTTTTTTTGTGCTAAAAGAAAGAAATCGTTTTTCCAAAATCTTTTCTTTATTTTCGTTGCCTCTAAACAATTGGTGTTAGTAAAATCCTTCGGAAAAATTGCAGTCAAACATTTTGACAAATAGTCCAATTATGAGCTAATTTTGTTATTTTGGTGACATTTTCCAATGCAAAAATGGTCATAATTGTTTGAATTTTTTTGTCATAACTGCTAATTTTGAAAATCAGAATTCGCCAATGGCCGCACTGCGGATAGCAAGCCAGCTACCTCGCAAAATTGCTATTGATATCCACTAGTCTAGTACAGCCGGTTGGTTTCCCGGGAGTCATTAGTTTTCTTTCCGAAAAGCTTCCCGATCGACGAAAGAATCCTCATCCCCTCGGGCCCAATCACGCCGCTCGTCTCCACGGCGATTGGGACGCTACAGGAAGCGACGCGTACTTCCTCCGTTTGTTTTCCTCGGTCCGGCAAGACGCGAAGCCAGGACACGACGCAGACTGAGTAACGGTCCCTAGGACAAAGGTGTCCGCATGGTTATATCCCATACGAGACACTTCCCTTTCTGTATGGAAGACCGTCATTCCGTTCGGACGTTTTCGGTCTCCGCAATCAAGACCAGTGAGCTCCAAAACCGAAGGAAACCCTGCGGCATTAAGGCCCCGTTTGACGACGTTGTTCAAACTGGAGTGTCTCGGGGTACGTCCAGCGCTTAACCGACAGAAATGAGGGTGGAGGCCATCAGAGTCTATCAACTGCCCACACTTGCACGGGTGGGGATGAAAAAGAGGGATTCCTAGTCGAAGACAGGTACCGAGTTGAACTGACTCATCATCCAAGAGTAAATTAGGTGAGAATAGTGGGACAGCATTTAACCGTCCCCTAAGTGTGGTTGCGAAGCTGCGTTAATTGAGGCGAGTTCAATTTGATCGGCATTTGTTTTCAGAGATTTTACGATTTCTTTGCATCGAATGAAATCCCAATTTTTTTGAAAATGATCCAGCTTGGGAATGGCAAGACCAGATGCAGTCCAAACTTCGTGGGCAGAGGAAAATTCAGTCAGTTCAAAATGTTCGGGAAAGGGAAAAAGAACATTACTGACAAAATTTTTTGATGCCGAGAGCGAAGATAGACAGCAATGCAGAGAGATGTGGGTACCAATACCACCGAATCGTAGAGGTAACATTGCACGAGTAAGTTTGTCTCCAGAGAAGTTAACATTAAGTAATTTATCGACAGACTTCTAGATAATAGAATCCAGGTTAGACAACAGGTCGGGTTCCCGGAAACACGGGGATGAACGTGGTAAGTAGGTAAGACGCGGGATACAAAGATAGTTTTTAATGAGGAATAGCCCCACGTGTGCATAGAAGTCGGAGATTCGTTTCAGGGTCAGGACTTGCTCACGTTTCTTATCCGCGATAGCAGTAGATATCCCTCCACCGGAGATTGACAAACCAAGGACAACCAGATTTTTCAGATCTGTCGATCTGAGACCGACAATTTTCTCAGAAAGGGTAACTATTTATTTTTCACTTTGTTATTTTTATGTTAACTATTAATTGTTCGTCAATAAGCATTCCCTTTTTTGCGAAAAAAATAAATAACAATTTTCTTGTGATTATTTATATTTATTTATTTGACTATGAATTTGTAACTAAAAAAAACAAAATAAGAAACTACAGTTCAACATTAGATTATTTTATTGTGTATCAAATATGATCGATCATTAAACATATTGTTTATGATTTGAAACAATTATCTTTATCTTAGTAGTAACAATATAAAGCTTAAAGGCTTTGGTGTAAAATAAAATTTCAATATTTAATTAAATACATTAAAAATAAGATACGCACATATTGACTTTTATATAATGAAGATTTCACAATAGATTATCATAAATAGTAGTTTACTTTTTATCGTTTCAATGTATATCGAAAATGGTATACACCTAGGAGAAATTACTATCCTTACTTTGAAAAGATATAAAAATCATAAATTAATAGAATTGAAATTTTATAAAAATGACGTACAGAAATTTGCGAAGAGCTATTTGTCCGAATTAGAACAAACATCTGGTAAAGTACCCATAAAGGAAATCGAAAAGCCAAAAATTTTTAAATTACCACGCCAAAAAAATTATTGGAACCAAATCTTATTTGCTGGAATGTTTTTGAGAAATTTCAATTTTGAAACAGTAGATCAAAAAGCAGACAAAGATCCTTTTTCTAATAATTTAACGAAATTTCTTAAATTCAACGATGAAAGTGCATCATATCTTAAAATAATTTCCCATGAATGCTTGAAGATTATAAATACTATACTCACAATGATATCAACTTTGGCAGACTTTACAAAAATGGAGTTTATCATTGAAATTGAAAGTCTGATAATTACTAAAAGAAAAGAATTTTACGAAAAATATAGCGATTTAAATAAAAGTATTGACTCAATTGATAAAATATTGCGTAATCGTCATAAAATTCAAATAATACATAATCAAGTGATTACCAAAATCAAATGTTCAATAATGATTTCGATTTCCTTGATAGAGTGTGCGAAATATGTGTTAGATTCAACGAACTTTATTGATTTAAAACTCCGGAGAAACCTTAAAAATTTAGAAAATGAACAAAATTGTGCCAAAGAATTATACCGAAAGAACAAAAGTAGACATATAATAGCTCAAGCATTTCACCATAGTTCAATTTATCATCAATTTAAAAACCAAAAGATTGTTAAGGAGTATTCTATTTTTCGACAACAGCGGAATATATCATCTTTTTGTTCTTCAAATGTAATCTATCTACAAAAAGTATTTGAAAATAAATTATCAATATTGGACGAATCAAATCGTAGAAAAATGAATAAAGATGTGGTGAGTCAAAAATCAAGATTATATTATACTTTTTAGGCACATGAAAAAGTTAGGAAAATACAAAATATTAAAAAATATGCATGGGATCAAATGTTTGAATCATCAAAAAGTCAAAATCAAAATACATAAATATTAAGAATAGCATGAACAACATTTATTTTCAAATTTTAGTAAGCTATTGTAATACTTATTTATAGAAAACTCACCCGTTTCATAGAAAATTATTATTTAAAATATGTTTACAGGTTTATCTGATCTTAAAAAACATGACTCATTTATTTAAAATTTTCATAAAATGTAATGCTAAAAGAGGTAGATTATGAATAAACTGTCTATCAACATGAGTTTGTATTAAACGAAATAAAGGTCTTAAAATCAAAATAGGTGGCATTAAGCGTCTTAAACCATGATCATTCTGTTTTCATAAATGTCTTCAAGTTTTACAGGAAAAGCTAATAATGAACCCCAGATTTCTGAGCTCAGTAATATTATCATTTACAAAGTTAATTCCAAATAATTTTTAAATCGTGTATATTTTCAAAATAAATTATCAATAAATTAAATTTTAGTAATTGCCAAATTCTTAAAATTATAGTCTATTGGGTGCAGAATTGATATCAATATCTTAAAATTTTTTTAAAGAAAACATGATTATATTAACGATAATTGAATTAATTTGTCAGTAAAAATTTTCATTTCCTAAAGAAATTTAAATTAAACGCTACTAACTAGTAAGTAGAACTAAGTGTTGCTTAGCATACTCGTAGTAAGTCGATACATCAATTTGAGTATTGAATATCTCCAACCTTCGAAGCCAGGACTGTTTTCTGATTTCTTTCATTTTTAAAACATTTTTATTTGCCTAATGATTATTTTTACTTGAAATTACTTTATCAAATTTAATTTTTTCTTCTTTTGACTTGTTAATTATTGAAAATTTATTATCGAATAATTTATGGGAACATATTAAATTAGAAAAACGGTAAGCTAAAGAATCTTGTTTTTGTGCAAAAATAGTGAATTCATTTGGGAATTCTGAAGCACCACGTTTCTTTAAACAATATATTGAATTATTGTAACATGCTTGAGCTACAATGTCTCTAGTCAAGCATCTTCGGTATAATTTTGTTTCAATAATTTGTTGGTTTTTTAAATTAATCATTTCTTTCTGTAATTTTGAATTTATAAAATCGGTCAATTTCAAAATGTATTTTGTAAGTTCAATCAAATCATTGGAAAGTTTCAATGAAATTTGATTTTTTTTAATTACTTTATCTTGAAAAATTAGAAATGTTCTACAATTTTGTAATATTTTGTCAATAGACTGAATGCATTTATTTATTTTATGAGATTTTTCTAGCAATTCTTTTCTTTTCATAATTATCCGATTTTCAATTTGAAGTATAAAATCTATTTTAATGATACTTGTCATTTTCAAAATCATTTTTAGTATAGTATCTACAATTATTTTACATTTGTTTGAAATTTCTTTTATAACATTTGTAGCTTTGTTATTAAATTTTAGAAAATTGATTACATTATTCAGAATAATTCTGGCTGCTAAAATATCATTGTTATCCGATTGCCGAAATTTATAGTTTTTGATAAACATGTCTACTGAAATTTCTTCGAGATTATTTATATTTACAAACAATTTATCAATTTTCGTATCGCAACACATTTCCGAAATTTTTTTAAATGAATCTGATAAATTATTTTTTCTGAATTTTTTAATTTTACATTCTAAAAAACTCAGTTCAATCAAATTGTTGATTTTGAATCTCATTAAATTAGAAAGCGTTATTTCCTTGTTAATTTCACTTTTAATGTCATTATCATTTATCATTTATTTATAATACTTAAACTGTGTTTAATAATGAAATATATACAAGTAAAACACTTGAAAATTAAATTCAATTGTGCGTTAAGTAAGATAAATTGAATTTAATAATCAATTTATTTTGTTTATTGTTAGATACTTCAGTAAAGCCAGTCTTTAAATTTAAGATCTTTTTTTAAAATATAAATTGAATTTTTATTTCCGAAAACGTATATAAATTCCTGCTTTTCGCTTTTAAGGAAATCAAAGTTTTATTGGGTTTAAAACACTAAAAATCACTATAAAAACTTGGTTTTTATGATATTTATATTTTTATAAGAGATTAAGGAGATTAACGGGTCAAGTACAAGTGTATTTCAATTTAGTTATGGAAAGCCATTTTTTCTTCGTAACAAATACCACATTGTTATATTTTCTTGACGTATCCATGGTAACTATCGGTATCAATTTTGAGGATTATTGTGTTAAAAACATTCATTTATTGAAATTGACAGCTTGGACTGTATTTCACACGTTTAACGTTAATAAAATTAAAAGACATGAAGCACCATCACACTAATCAATTTTATCCTCTAAAATATTTATCTTTGCGCTCAAATTAAAAGTGCAAATAAAATATCCATTTCAAAAATTAACAAAGGTGTCCACAGTCAACAAAAATAATCAATAAAATACACATAATACTTGCAACCTAGATAAAATTTCAACTTTACATTAATTATTGTTATAAATTATAATGACTGGACCCGTTCTAAGTGTCCGGGTGATAAATCTAATCTATCACGCCAAATCATAAATTCTTTATTTAAAATCTGAAATTCTTATTGTTTCAATTACTTTTGTTAATTCAATAATTTTTTTAATTATTAAAATTTGAAAAAAAGTAACCCGATTAATCAACAAGAAGGCGAAAATTAAACATAGAAATTTGCAGCAATCAAGTGATCGTTTTCAACAGAGTCCGTATTCAACCGCTACATATAAATCTTTGCAAAATTTTTGCTCTTCTAAAAACATAGGGGGACATTTTATTCCCAATTCGACCCACCTCCTGTCTAGATTTGAAGTGATTTTGATCAGCTATCCTAATTTTATATTTTCATAGACTAAAAATGAGATACATATTGAATATTCAGTTTAAACTTTTGATGTCAAAAATACAAAGAAAGACGATAAATCTAACAATTCCCTTATTGGCACATATTCTAAACAAGCGCAGTGATTTTCAAAATATATCTGGTAATTGGCCTGGATTTTTGGCATTTCATTGTAATCAATAATATGATGAAACAGGGATACTAACCACCAAATGAATGAAAACGCTTATTAGAAATCCAGCTTAATGTTAAACCACATTTAATTAAATTTTTGGTTTTTAATCAATAATGTTTAATTAATAAGACAAATTTTATTCAAAGCAATGAGTTGTCGATTTCTCAATCACAAAAGAAATTAGTTTTTAATGGTTTTCGATTGAATGAAAGAACCAATCTTCAAGACAAAGCTCATTAAATTGCTTAAAAAGAAACAGTTTTTTTACAAAATTTATACCAAATATGTCATTATAATTCCTGCAAAACAGCATAAGCTAATAATAAAAGAACTTGTAGAGAATAGTTAACATCTATCAATTAAATTAAAAGATTTTAATGAAGATAAATAGTATTTAAGCAGATTTAGAATTAGTATAGTATAAGAACAGTAATTCTAGAATTCAGAAATATTGCATTTTAGCAGTTTTTAACATCTATTAGGAAGTAAAAAACAAATTTTATTAAAAAATCAAAATGAAAACAAAAGAAATTTTGCAGCCAAAACAATTGAATAATGTAAAAAGCCATACTAACCACCGGACAGGAGGCAACACGAAGCTTTTAATAATGTAGCACTTTCGCGTACTTTACTGAAAATAGTAAAGATAACCAAATGCATTAATTGGAATTATTATTCATGTCGGAGAGCAAAACATTTAATACATCTCCTTGTTAATATACCAGTGCTTGAACATTCCTATGCAAATAGAAACGGACTAGCCTGGATAACACACAACAAAAAAAAGTATTAAACCACGTTTAATTAAATTATTGTTTTTAAATATAAAAAATATTTTGTAAAGAAAACTACATTAAAACAATTAATGGTATTATGTTTATGGTAGATATGTAGCCTGGGGGATTGCCCAACTGTTTCCCCGGATGATGTGGAGGTGGATATACAATTTCTAGACCGTTTGTTAATAGTGGAGAAGAGAAAGAATTATGATCTAGAATTGATGTAGAACGGTAATGTTATTTCTTGTGTAATGATATGGGACGGATTAGCCATTAAATAGAATTGGAATAAGTCACAGTAAAATGTTTTAGAGGCTTATTTACAGTCAAATGGTCTTAGAAGCCAGAAAGTAATTTATTTGATATTTTTCAATTTAAGTCTTTTTCGACATTTAGTCAGGAAAAACGTTGGACACACGTTTTCGGAGGTCTAGAAAACCAGAAGAGAAAAGGGAACAAGCTGTGTGGAATACCGCCCCTTTTCTACTGAAAAACTCAGTACTTAGATAGATACAGTCCGACCTCTAATTGGGGCGCACCTCCAGGGGTGGGGCACCTCTTTTTTGGGGAAAACTCTGTTTTGGGGCATTATAAATTTTTTAACCAAATTATAAAAAATCAATTAATTTTAACATCTCTATTTGTGGCATTGATTTTTTATTAAATAAAATTAATTATACCAATTTAAAAAATAAATATTTTAAGACACGTTTCATTTCAAATTTATTGTGTAATGCCTTTGAATTATGAAACCAAGTTGAAGATTGCTGATCATCTTTTAAAGAAAGAACATTCTGAGAGGAGATTATCCATAATGTACAATACTAGCAAGGGAACTATTTTCGTATAAAAAAGAATATTCTTCCATTTATCAAAAAAGGATTTCTTTCCTCATCATTAAGTGAAAATAAAAACGGATTTGATGAAAAAGTCATTGATATTTTTCAGCGTCTAAGGGATCAGAATGTTCCAGTTTCTGGAACTCTTAAAAAAAAATTTCCCTAACTGTTTCTTCGAGAATGGGCTTAAACAAGTTTAAAGCTTCAAATGGATGGTTAGAAAAATTCAAGCAGAGGCATGAATTAAAATTCCGAACATTGTCAGGCGAATCCGCATCTGCTGATAATTATTTGAATTGTCTAATTGATTTTTTATGTTTTCAAGACGACCAGGATTTGTTTATAGAGTCTTTATCCAATTAAATTTGCGGCAAGTGGTAACAATAATCTCAGATGCCTGGAATAATGTATCTGCGGATATTATTATAACTGCTGGCAAAGGTTTTTCGACAATCTCCATCAGACTCGAGTTGCATAAATGAATCATCTGAAGAAATATTAATAATGTTATTGATGAATGTTTTGATGAAATAGAAGATAATGATCCAAAGTAAATCAAAAAAATTTTTTTTTTTTTAATTAAGTAAATTTATGATGTTAATTCTTTGATTGAGAGGACGCGCGAATAGATAGGCAGTTTCCGCGCAATATCGCGAGCGAAATGCGCTGAAAAAGCCAACTAGACTCACGTCTCTCGTGA
This sequence comes from Octopus sinensis, assembly GCF_006345805.1. Classification (NCBI taxonomy): domain Eukaryota; kingdom Metazoa; phylum Mollusca; class Cephalopoda; order Octopoda; family Octopodidae; genus Octopus; species Octopus sinensis. The sequence goes on along the minus strand of NW_021831284.1, from coordinate 349,739 downwards.
CTCTCCTTGAGATCATCAAGCCGATTTCCGAAAGGAACTCAAGAGCTTTTGGGCCGATTATCCCGCTCGTTTCGAAAGCCAGGGGGACGAAAAGGCAGGTGTTCTTCAATGAGGCATACTTTGTTATTTTTTTGTTTCGGCATGTGCGGAGGCTGAGCCAGGGCGGGAGGCAGAGTCCATGAGAGATGACGAGGAAAACGAGTCGACACAGTCACGTCCAAACGAGAGCGAGTCCCCCCTTGAACGGGAATAGCGTGGACCCGTCGGGACGTTTTCCGTCGCCACGGTCTAAACCAACCGGCTCTAGGACCGAAGGGAATCCAGCGGCGTTGAGCGCGCGCTTGACAATATCATTCAAGGCGGATGTCTGGGTATACGGCCGGTACTGAGGCGACAAGAGAGGGGGGTAGCCCTCTCCTGTCAATGACCTTTCCGCATCTGCACTGATGTGGCAGGCAAATCTCTATGCCAAGCCGTAAACAGATTCCGATGCGGACAGATTCGTCGTCCAGCAACATTCCAGCAGGAGGAAATCGGCAAAGCGTCAAGCCAATCGGCCGAGTGGGGTTGACAGGCACAATTGATGCTTGCCAACTGAAACTGGTCAGCACGTAGGCGGATATCTTCGAGTGTATGCAAACAATGTATATCATCCCAGTTCTTTTGAACTGAGGGGACGTCCGGGATTTTAAGCCCACGAGAAATCCACATGTTGACACCCGCCGCATATTCCAACAACTCGGGCTGTTCAGGGAAGGGGAAGAGAACAGAGTTGAAGGAAGTAGCAGAGGCAGACAACGAGGAAAGGTAACATGGGAAGGATAAATCAACACAAGAACGAATGCCGATGCCCCCGTAACGAATAGGTAAATTAACCCGTCGCATGTCTGAAGGTTTGAATTTGATATTTACGAGGAGTTCAAGAGCTTCGGAGACCATGTTGTCGAGACGAAATAAGTGATTTTGTTCGAGAAAGCACGGCGATGAGCGCAAGAGATAAGTTAGCCTCGGTATGAAGAGATAGTTCTTTAGCAAAAAAAGGCCTAAATGGGATTCGAGTTTGAAATGCGGGAGATTAAAGTTTCCAATTCTTCGAGCCTGCCTATAAAAGCCTTCTTAGTAGCCTTGCTATTGATTGGGGAACCAGAATGATGAGGTCATCAAGCTGGGTGATGCCCAGGCCTTCAATATGGCGAGATAAGGTCGAAAAAATTAATTTGAATTCCGAAGGGCTCGCAGACAAGCATATCAGCTCGGATTTGGATCCATTCAAAGCGAGCCCAATAGACGCAAAACCAGAAATAATTTTTTCCATATCCTTCCTGACGGTCTCCAAGCCCCGCCGAGAGTAACATCATCGAGGTACCAAATGTTTACCTCGGAGGACAATTGGCGGGCAATGTGATCAACCCCGAGTGAGAATAAAAGGGGCCAAGAGGGTCGCCTTGTTGGATGCCAGTTTCGGACATAAAACATTGTCGGCAAACAAGAGACAGCTGGGGGAGGCGTAAGACAGATGGACGATCGGATATAAGGCAGGGAAACGACAACGAACAATTTCAAGGATATGATCGCGCCGAATCGAGTTGAACGCGTTTTTGACATCAATTTTAAGAAGGAATGGGATTTCAGTACATTTTGCAGAAGACAGCTGCCGTATGCCATGGGCGGCTGCTTCGCAGGCTCCTTTACGCCCACGCCCAGTTGAATTGGCATAAGCTTAGCACTTGCTTCCGGAACCACTGATTGACAAATAATTTTAGCAGCAAGGCGTCTGAAGATTGTTGCCTACAGCGATAGGCCGTACACCACCATCACTTTTGTTAAGAGCAGTCAGATTTGCGGAAAAGAGTACGTCCCTAGCGAAAGGAGGGATCGTACCAGAGATGATTCTTGAGCAGAGAGAAGTGATGGCCAACAATAAGCGTCTTCCACCCTCTGCAGTCACAGGGGAAATCAGATCTTTTATATGAATCGGTTTCAAGCCATCGATACCCCCACTGCTGCTGAATGGGAAAGAGCTGAGGGCGGCAGTTACATCCGTCGAAGAGACGGGATATATAGAATCAGTCACCGGATCCGGGATTTCGGATAAGTCATCCGGGGCGCCGGGGTGTTTAGAGCGCAATTGGTCGAGGATTTTGTCAGAAGGGGGGCAATTGTGGTGTTGGAGGAAATAACACGTACTGCACTCCGAACGTCGCCTTGCATAAGCTTGTTGCGAACCATTCGGGAAATGTCCTGAGTGCTCCGAATTAAACGAGGGAGCCTTTCAGCAGCATCAAGGGAAAAATAGCTCATATCAAATTCTGAATTGTTGAAAAACTCACAGTTTGTTTTAATTTGCTGCGAGAGGGACAAGCGGTCACCACGAAGAGTGCCGTTTGAAGGGTTGCCCAGACAGACAGGGACAAATGAGAGAAACTTGAGCCAATCGTTCCAAGAATTCGAGGTCAGAGCCCGCTCAATAGCCAAAGCTAAGGAGTTAGCCACTTGGATCCTGGCCGATTTAGGAATGCGTGACGGAATAGATCTCGATTTCCGGAAACGAGACAAAAGTACAAGAAACTCGCGAGCTTTGCAACAAGACCGGTCTTTAGGTATTTTGGAAAGAGTCGGGGCCTCGATGTACAGAGGGGAAGAAGAGCAGCGAAAACATTTCCAGTTTGCGATGCTTGCCGAGCTGATCTTCGATAAGCCGACACAGGAGAGGTGGAAGTAGAGTTGGCACGAAGAACAATACCTTCCCTTTTTCCGAGGGCACGTAAGTTCGCACTTGCTGCAGGGAGACATAGGATCAGAAAAAGAATAAACAGAGAATAACTATTAGATAGATGACAATTACAACAATGGATTATTGAATAAGAAATGAACAAATGAAAAGAAAGAAATGAACAACAACAACAAAGTGCAACCACGTGAACGTGAATCTTCTTCTTGATGATCCAAATATCTATGAGAATATAAGCTGCGAACCATCAATATCACAAATTTTAAGTTTGATGGAAAACTTAGAGACAAACATCTTTGATTCCAGATTCTCTTCATGATTTTTATGAATTCAGAAAGAAAGTGTCGTTAGGAATTAAAAATAAATATAAATATGGAGAAAAATTAACTGATTATTTTAAAAAATAATGTTCTTTTTCTTTATTTATTGAGTTTTGAAAAAACCTCTTTTTTGGGGAAACCTCTGATTTGAGGCACTTAGTGCCCCATTTAGAGGTCGGACTGTAATTAAGTAGTAATTGATTTTTTTACATATTATCTTAAGTAAAAATCACATTATAGATTTTAAATAAATTTTATTCTATTTTTTGACGTGGTGTGTTAAACCTACTTAAAGTGATATGACACGTGAATTTATTTTTAATAAAAATAACTGTAAAGAACCAATTTGCGACGAATATTCAGAATTCTCAAAATTTCAAGTAATATTTGTACAAAAATATTTTACTTTTTAGACAAATTCAAAGAGTTCAAACAGTCAAGAAGAACAACCTCCCGATAGAGCAGAATTAGGACGTTCTACATGGACATTGCTACACACCATTAGCGCATATTATCCAGACAACCCATCTATAGAAACTAAGAAAAATTTTAATGTTTTTTTGACCTCACTTTCTCAAATCTATCCATGTTTACATTGTCGGCCAGAATTCATTGATTAGTAAATAAATATTGTTTTATTTATTAGTGTACAAAATAAGCCTCCAAAAGTCGAAAGTAATTCCTCCCTTTGTCGTTGGATGTGCGATTTCCACAACTACATGAATCAAATACTCGGGAAACCCAATTTTGATTGTCGGAATTACATGAAACGTTGGCGAGGAGTTGATAATGACATTGAATAGTCATATTTATGCCGTGAATAAATATATTTTATTTTTGACTACTTTTTCTTATATTATACTTTGTCCGTAATATCACAAACTGTTAACTAAGGTCAATAAGAAGAAAAACTGATGGCGATCCTGTTTCCCCTCACTATTGCTTGGGACACGTTCTGGAGGAGCCATCTCGTCTACAGAGGGTTGTGTGTTCTCAAGGTCTTGAGACGTCCAATACACTTGAGGAAGCACAACGACTCTTTCCCAATCGATCCCAGGGTTTCGACAGCAACCGGCCGGAAACCTAACGATCGGTGAGCCCATCATATTTCTTCTTCTTGATTTTCTCTGCTTTATCCGCAGCTGTGCCGGCATTGCAGGCACTTTCCAACATGTTTGTCTTGGACAAGGAGTCGGAACATGTTGAATCCCATACGAGAGGCTTTCCTTTCAAAAACGGAAAGATAGTCATCCCGTCTGGGCGTTTTCCATCATTTCGGTTCAATCCAGGTGATTCCAGCACTGATGGGAATCCGATTGAATCGAGAGCTCTTCTTATAACGTCGTTGAGAGCTGAATGCCTCAGGAATCTACCAGCGATTTTTCGACAGGAAAGAGGGTGAAGTCCAAATTGATTAATCAATGCACCACAGCGGCATTTGTGTGGTTCACAAACTTTGAGACCGATACGTAGACAGATACCAACTCGCAGTGTGTCAGAATCCAAGAGAGTCCCCAAGCTTCCGATCGGGAAGGCTTCCAACCATTCTCCACTCCCCGTGGACCTCCCGGCAAGCAAGCATGCTCTACGGTGTTGATTCGATGTCTTTAGGAGACTCTCGAACCGACCTTCGCACACAATCTTGTCATAACTCTTCTGTAAGAAGTCCGACGGCAACTTCGATTCGTTTGCGCTCCAACTGTCAAAGTAGGCAGTCATCTTAGGCATTGTCCGTAATTATTTTAATTGTTCAATATTTAAACAAAATTGTCTTTGATAAACAAAAATACTTTAACATCAGTTTTGCTTATTTATTTTGAAAAGTTAGTCCAAGTAACACTCTTTCTAAATCTCTCAAAATATGTAATTATATACATCACTAATTAGGTATTGGGAGAAAATTAGTTTAAGGTGCTGGTTGTGGATGGGTGTTGATTTCAGGCACCCGGATATTTTACGCATAGCTTTGTTTTGTGCTGATTATGGTCCCCAATGGAGCTTGTAGATAAACAGGTAGGCCAGCTCGGATTCGCGTAACTTAGTACGGGGCAAGTGTGTTGTTTGTAGACCCTTTTGAGGAGTAGTTTCTAAGCATCAGTAATGCGACTACTTATTGTATTTAGAATTTTTGTCTTGTTCAACATGTTGAAGGACATGGTTGGGTCAAAGGTAAGTCCGAGGGTTTCCGTTGGGGTTTTTCGTTAACGGAAGGTCAGAATCAAAGAGAGATTGGTTGGGATGTATGTTTTATTGTCTTCTGTTGGAAGGAAAACTTGGAGGACGAAGCCTCGAGCGAATTTTCAACTGAGTATAGTTGTTGTTGAATTTTGAACGAGGCGGGTTTGTAGTCTTTGTGTTTTAAGCAATAATAATGTCGTTTTATAAGACAGTCTCGATAGCGTTAAGGCCAAGTCTTTTAAGGTGGTAGATTAAAATGTTGTTAAGACCCGTGGCGGATGAGTTTTTCGAGTTTTTAATACATTGTGAAATTTCATCTGCGGTGCAAATCAGTATTGACTCCGTGAATGATAATCTTCGAGATTTCTCAACATCCCGATCATTTTTGTTAGATATTTTATGACTTAATGAAGTGTAATGTTTCATTAGAATATTTGCCCGACAAACCGGATTGAGTGAAGTATTTGAATGAGAGGTAACACATTTGTAGGAATTTGACTTTTCATACATCACGGCATTCATGTCATTTAGGATCTTCCAAATGTTGGAGCTGTTTGATCTGTAATTGAGGCAATAAATTGAGTTATTTGGAGTTTGCGTGGATATTTATGGTAGCGGTGATTTGTTTATCTAAATTTCTCTGTTCGATAGAGGACTCGTCCCAAAAAGCTCTTTTGTAGTTAGTGTAACAGCGGCGTGTATGTCAATGTCAGATTTTAAACCATTCTAAAGATTAGCGAGTATTCTTGTAGTGTAAAGTTAGTGAACAGGATTGATTTTTTGATAAGAGTTAAGAGGTCGCCACAATTTACAGAGTCCAGTCTGTATCGACAGATATATTTGTAACCTGAAGAATTGGGCAGACGGTTTTCAAATAAAAGCTTCGTTTCTTGCACAAAAGCAACGTGCACATTGTACTTCTTCATAAAAGAATAAAGTTCAGGAGAGCGATCCTATTTATGTTTATCTGCAAGCTACGTAATAGGTTCTTTCTGGCGGGTCCTGGATTTTTTTATTTATCCGGAAAGAAAAAACACGAGTTCGATGTATAAAAAAGTTTTTGAAAGCAACAATTTTGCTCCTGCACTCTGCCACCAACATCATGGAAAATTTTTAATCATACAAGGAGGTGGTTGCGGGTGTTTTAATTGTTAATCTGAGAAAAAATAAAAATCGCTGCGAGCAGGATTCGAACCTGCGCGGGTTACCCCAACGGATTTCGAATCCGTCGCCTTAACCACTCGGCCATCGCAGCTTTTTTTTTATTTTTATTTATAACTCTAAATTAAAATGTAAAAATATATCTCTTTATCAAATCATTCACATGTTTATTTATTTAACCGCCAAGACCACGATAAGATCAAACAAATGTCACCTGATCCCGATGCACTCGACCAGGGACCTCATCTTCGCTCGGTGATCTTTCCACGAGCCCATACAAGATCGCACCGGGCGGCAGGCCGTTTTCGACGGAGCATTTGCTGACGGACCGAGATTCAGCTTGATAAGGTCTTCCAGAGAAGCTGGACCGGGGCGTTCGCTATCATGCAACCAACGATCGGTTAATCTGAGGGCCCTTTGTTGGGCCTCCTTGATTCGCCTCCTGTTGGACCACGATAACCGCGGACCCCAAGATCTGCAGGCGTAGGCGATAGATGGTTCAAAGTACTAGCGGTAGATATTTGCCAGTACTGGGTGCGACCCGTTTTTCATATACCAGATAGAGTTCGGAGGATGTTCATTTTTTTCGCATTTGCGAAGGAGGTTGTCTGCGTGTGAGGAGAAAAAGACGTGTTATTATATTAAAAGCGCATAATTAAATTCTCTTTAAATACAGTCAGAGCCAAATGTTGATATTAGAAAGTTTTACGAATGGCTGACTAATATTAACTATAGTCCAGGGGAAAGGCATTATGTTGTTTAGTCCAGGATCGCAATTTGTTTTTTGAAAAAACAAAGCTTTATTTTAATTATGATACAGCTGAATAGTGAAAATAATTTTAAAATTAATAGAAATTAAAGCAAAATTATATTTATTTAAATATTATAATAGGTTCCAAAATGATTTTCCGACAAACATTTAACTAAAAAGGCATTGTTTTCAAATCTTTGTTGATGCTTATTATTTTGGTTCATTATGCATTCCATAATATATAAATAACGTGTCTTTCCATTCTCGGAATTTGTTGTTAAATAATTTTCAAATTTTGTAGCAATTGCTTTCAGTGTATTTTCATTTTTATCATAATTCAATAGTTTGAATCGAATTTCATCCGAAATGGCAATTTCTAAAATATCACAAAAATCTTTCATTACCTGATTTAAAGAAAAAAATAGCAAATATATATTCTAATTCTAAATCATTTAGATCCATTTCCAAGAAAGTGCTAATAGTAGAATTTATGTCTTCAATTGCTCTTCTATCGTTATCATCAATATCTAATAAATATTTATGGAATTGATTACTTTTAAAATCAAAAAATGAATTAATTCTCGTTTTTAGTTTTACAGCAGTGATAATTAGTATATCAACAAGTCCATGTCTGAGTAGTAAAAATTGATCTGATGGCTCTTGATCCATAAAAAGTGGAGTAAGCATTGTCCATCTTAAACGGATTAAAAAACTCAAATAGAAAAAATTTGTTTCACTCTTCATTGAATAGTCATTATTTTCTTTAAACTAAAACTATATATTTTTTTATTACATCATTTAATCCGGGGTCAATTTTAAAATTCATATTTTGATAAAAAATGTTTTCTGAAATATTTGATTGAAAATTATTCGGAATTGGATTGTAAAGATTTGGCTTTGAATTACTAATTTTCCGTACATTTCTTGGACCCCTTTCATTTTGGACAGCTTAAAATGTTATTTAAAATATAACCATTTTTATTCATTCCTGCAAATAAACACCGATCTAAACGACAAGATCTACACTGATTTCGGCTTTCTCGTGTCATTAGACATTTCCCACTCAATGATTTGCAAATATAATTTTGTTTTCTCCGAATTGTTCGCTTGAAAAATCCTGCGCATCTAAAAAATAAATATAGCATTGAGTACCCGTCACAAGTATAAATTCCATAATGTTTTCCAGATGAATAGTCACCACAAACACCGCACCTTATATCAAATAATAGTCTTTCTTTCGAAGATTCTTTTGAGCTTTCGTTTGATGATTGAAAATGGTCGTTCATTATTGCAACTCTGTGATTATTTATTTGAGTTGCCATCCTAAATTAATAGACTGAAAATACAATTTAAATATAACTAGAAAAGCCTTTTCTAACCTATCAGCTTATCTAAATATCCAATTAGGATATAAAATTTCCGATTTTAACGTATATAGATTTTTAAAGTTAACTGTCAAATCCGGGAACATTTAAGTAACACTTTAACGACTATTTAAGCATTTTAAATGAATTGATTGTGAATAATGTGAGTGACATTGACATAAGCAAACACCTGACATTTAAGAAAGCACAATTATACTCTCACCTGTCCCCTCAAGCATCACTACTATGTCATCAAACAATAGGAGGGAATTTAAAATTAAAAATTTACATTCCACTTAAATGCAATATAAAAATACATCTGGTTCTGAAAAAATATTTTAATGTTATTCATTGAATTCATAAATAAAGAATTGATACGATTTATATTTCATTACCATAATCTGAAATATAAAAAATGCGTTAATTGAGCTTAAATCTTGGAAGAAAAATTCAATTAATTTGAAGTGCTGGAAAAATATAGATATTCGTGTAAATTTTTATTTTTGCGATTTAAAATATAATAAGATTTCGTAGTTCAATTAAATTTTTGATGAAGCTGTGATAATTAATACTTTTTTCCTATATCTAATTGAAAATCCGTGATAATTAGAGAAACGAAATATCGACAAATTTATTTGAGCGTGTCTGGAGTAAATACAAGTTGACCTTTTGTAATTATTGTTTATCTGTTATAATTTTGATCAGAATTAAAGATAACATTGTTTAATATGCGTTAAGAAAGTTGTGTTGCTAGGAAAGATTGTGCCACAACAATGCAAAAATACAATGATTTGATTTGGAAATGTCAGAAAAACAATTTTGAAATTCCGATATCATTATTATAATTGACGAATGACAAGGCTTTAAAAGAAATGTCAAATTAATGCTGAATATTCTCAATCATTACAATAACTCATTATTATTTAAAACAAGAACACCGTCAAAGCCAGAACAAAATCGGTTAGGTGATCCCGACATCCCAAATTAAATTACGCAACTTCTTTCTGTGTTCAGGCAGGGAGGATGCAAGGGTCTCGGCTGTTGCCAATATGTTTTAACGTGGAAAAAAGAGCCCGTCGCCCTTACAAGCGTTTTGAAAGCAGGTGGCTTTATAAGCCGTTCAGTAAAACTGGAGATAGACTTTGCAGCCTTCAGCTGTAGTTTCGAGATCTTTACAGATTTGTTGAGAACAGATATCATCCCAGGCACCACATGCATAACCAATGGAAAGCTCGACATATTGCTCGTATATAATGTATATTGTTAAAGCAGATTGTTAATATGCTTAGAGAAGAGTCACACCGAGTATTTCCTGAGTTTTTGTCTTCGGAATTCTTGTTCCGTTCAAATTTAAACCTCATGCGCTTCAGGTTTATAAAATTAAAAAAAATTAGTGAAATTAAAAAACTATAATATACAATTTCTCAATTTTAAGATTAGGTACGTTTTCAGATTTTAACTAAGATTGACATGTATCATGTGGCTAATCATTATAAATAATAATATGAATAATTTATTAAAGTTGTAAGACACACGAGAAAGTTAAATTATTTAGACTTTACGAGACGCTTTATTAGCATTGCAAATAGCAAGGCCATTCTCTCGGATCACAGCGATTGACAAACATTCCAAGAGCCAAGATGACTCTCTCGAGTCTTGTCATATGTTACAGCCATCTATCGTTCCCTCTTTTTTGAATGAAAGAAGATTAGCCAGTTCTTTAGTAAAAATGACAAACTCGAAATTTTTAACTGAACTCGATATTTAGCTGTAAAATAAATTATATTGATAAACGAATCAACCGTTCTTAGATCAAAAAATAAGAATGTCATAAAGTAAATAACTAAGAAAAATTACAAGGCGCGTTGTTTCTATGGACTTGCTAGCAATTAGATTCACTAACATCAACTTCAGTATTCATGAGATATTGGAACAAAATAAAATGTAAGGGCTTTTTGCGATTTTTTCCGGCCAATATGCACGTTTGACTTTCATCAGGTTTGATACTGATAATTTATTTACATTTTGAATATTTTATTTTTGAAATAAAAATTCTGCGACGGTGGCCATATGTGGTTTCTACGAATTAATGACCCGCAGAATTCCTGCACTTCTTAGGGAGTAATTTGCCTTATTGGAAAAAAACAAATAAAAAACGATTTTTAAGTTAGAAAACGAATTAATTTTAGTAACTATTAATCATAGAACTAAAGATTTAATATTTCATCCTCAATGATTATGAAATATATTTTAGCAGGATAGTTCTTCATGTTTTTTATTGAATACCAATTTTCTAAAATTTATTTCAATTTATAAATTCAAACTTCTGGGAACAATAAAATAGTCTCCACATTTTAATCTACGTTCAGAAGAGTTATTTATCACCACGCTAATTAGTCCGCTACGTACAGTAAAAATCTAAATTTAATATTGCTTGTAATAATACTATTTTGGAATTTTGCAGAAAAGTCATTGGTTTTAGAGATTTGGATTTCAACGTTATTTCACCGCATTGTAATTTTGTTTGATTTCCATTTTCATTTTCTAAATTTTGATATCTTGTTTCCGTGAAATAATTTCCATGGTCGTAAACAGTGGCATTTACTAATCCAATGCAGTCTATTTCATTATATAAATAAAACTACCTTTTTTGACGCCTGTTTTCTGACAAATTGTAAAATCTTGTCGAATTTGTCTTCGGTTGGATTTTTTGGTTAATTTTGATTTATCTATGAAATATTTGATATAGATAATACATTGTGATTTGTTTATTTCTATTCCTTTGATGATATTTCTCGATTTCTTATCATAGATAATTCTTTCTCCAATAACATGATCGCGGCCACATATTTTTATCCTTGACGACCTGCGAACCCCAGGAGGCGCAGGTTCAGGTACAACTATTATCATATCATTAGTCTATTGCTTACTGATCTTTCCTTTAACATTAGGATGTGAATATATTTTTGCGTTGGCGATTTTATCATATACACACGTTACAAGCTCTATTATATTATAGAAATATATAAATAACTTCTTTCCTCGTCTTCTGCAGAATCTCCAGTCTCAATATCAGATTCATTAGGCGTAGAAATGATATTATTTTGCAAATTAATAGATTTATTTGTCGGTTCAAAAACTGATGATTGTGATACATCTGTAGTTTTAGAATACACTGTTAAAACTTGAATATTTGTCGTATAAATCTTTATTTGACGAATTTTCATATGGTTCTCCGAATGATATTTGGGAAATACCAATAAATGGTTTATGTATGGCTTCAGTGATGAAAGAATGTCCTAGAATAATCTGATTCTCCGCCTTTTCATTGTTAAAATTATCTGGAATTTCATTTTTGTCACACAAAACGGCAATATTCTAAATTGAACTATTTAAAACTCGATGTAAATACATTGCTGACTACTTTGGATAAAGATTGAAATTGATCATTGATATTTTGCCAAACAAGGTCAAAGCTATTTGCTATTATACTTTTGACTTCTTCTGTATGGTCCATTGTTAAATGATATTTAGTACCGTTTTTTATTTTAAATTAAGACTTTTTCGTCAAAAAATCCTTAAAATGGAAATTTATATTTTTTTGTTTCCACTTTTAAAAAATGCGGAAACTAAAAATTGTTTTAAGTCTGTTTTGTATTCGTTAAAAATTTTATAATTAGTTTTTTAATTAAAAAATTAAGATGTTTTTATTATTACAAAATAACCGCGGAAGCGGAAGCTGGAAATCGTTGATACAGAAGGTCGTGTCCTGTGTGGCACGTGTAGGAATATAACTCTTTTCTGTTTGTGTCCCTACGGAATATATAATACAAAATAAAACTCTATCAATCGCCTATTTCAGATAAAGTTTAATAATTGTACTTTAAATATTTCATAAAACATTTTCTTTGAAATAGGAAGTCTCCAAATGTTATATTTAGTTTCCGAATATTTAAAAGTAGACTCTGATTATACGAGTATGATTATATTGCACTTAAACTATCTTTCATGCACCCAGTACTTTGCAAGGTCTCCCAGAATTTTCAGGTATTCCCCGTATAAAAAGTGAAATTAGATACTCTTTTAATAGCGAAAATCATGCATTAAACAATGATATCCTAAAATCATAGGTTTTGTAACTCGCACTTTTCATTCCGAAGTAACATTGTTCCTTTGGTACTGAAATTACTTCCCAATTTAAATTTAATCGAGACAAAAAAATTAAATTCAAGGACAAGTAGAAAGGTAACTAATTTTTTATATAAAGATTTAATAAATCAATCAAAAGATGGATATCTTCAACAAGCAATTCCAATGGGAGATTTGGGGAATATTTTAATATTCTTCAAAGTATTGTATATGATTATAACACAACGCATTATTCCACAACGAAAAACATTCCATTTAATGTTTTTATGGGAATAATAAAAAACGAACCCATATTAGAAATAGAAATGATTCCATGATTGCTTTCGAGGGAGGAGAAAATGCAGAAGAAAATGATAATTTCATAGATGAAAACAAAACTCAAAATATGAGAGAAATGAGAAAGAAGTGTTAGAGAACATAGAAAAAGCTGGAGAAAATATGAAGAGAAAAAGAAGGTGGAAATTCGATAATTTAACATTAACTAATATATTTTTAGTGGAATAAAATTTTTATTATTGATTTTTTTCTCGGTCCAAAATAAACCTGGTTCAAAATAAAACCTGTGACATCAAATAAAGTTAATTTAACAAACCTTTATAAAATTTATATTTACCTAAACCATTTATTTATGCAAACTAAAGATTACTTTCCTAATAGAACTCTAATATTTAAAAAGGATAAGTCATAAATTAGGGAAAACATTTTTTAACTCATAATATTATATTTCTATTAATTTAATATCATTAACAGCATTTTTTCTGGGTTTTAGAATTTAATGGTCTGTTTATCAGATTTAACCCCGCTTCATATACTTCAACGTCTTCTTTCAGGCACAATATTCTATTAATAAGAAGAATAGTAATATATAACTCACTTAGTAATTTGGATTATAGATTCTATGATGTTAATTCCACACTGGACACTGATTTCCATAAATAATGCATTATTTTGCTTTCATTAAAATATGAGATTAAAAATATCAACTTTAGCAAGTCTTTTCCCATCATTAGTACTTACAAAGCTTTCATTATTTTTCTTAAGTTTTCTTAAATCAGTTTTGTTTCCACAGATCATGACAATGGTTGAGTCTTTTATATTCTCCTGCAATCTGATTAAATTGAATATTTACACGAATGGAATTCATCCATGACTGTATACTGAGAAATGATTGCTCTGAACTCACATCATACATGAGAAGAATACAATCAGCTCTTCGGAAATAAGGTTTTGTTAGTCCTTTGAATCTGAAAATAAAACATAAAAATTACCTCTCTTGACCTGCTGTGTCCCATATTTGCAAAACTATTGATTGTTGGTCGATATTCAACATAATTGAATGAAAATCAATTCCTTCAATTGTATTTCATAAACCCAACCAAGAGTTGAAGAAATTGTTGATGGAAGTTTTCGCTGGCATAATTTTATCACAAAACTCGTTTTTCCGACTGCGGAGTCCCCGGCCATCACTATGCGAAACGTTCGTTGTTGTTTTATTTTTATTAAATCGCTCGGTTTATACTAACTCTTTGATAAAATATTTTAAACGTTAATATTTGTATTCAGGATGTCTCCACTTTCATTTTCATCAGTCTTTCGTACAACCAAAATATTATTGTCTGAAAATTTTAATTTTAGTAAATCAACTATCTTTAATATGTTCAGAAATAGGAATAGATTCGAAATCACTTCTACATTCTGATACCATATCTTTCGCCGAACCTTCTATGTTTATGATTTCATTATTATCCTGGATGTTTTTACTATTAAAAAGTAATGAAAATGGCAAAACATATTATCTTGACTCAATTTTAAAGAATCTTTGTAATTTATTACTGTCTTCTTAAAAAGTAATATTTATATAACATACGTATTCGTTTAATTCAAAATTATTTTCTTTAGTTTGGTCAACTAAATTTTGAAGCTCGTCATTAATATCTTGTAAACGTTTGTTTGTAGTACTAAACTTGATATTAGTGTTTACTAAAATATTTATACTAAACAATCTGAAGTTGTTTGGTTAAATCGTCATTAGCATATTCAATTTCCGCCATTTTTTTCAATTCCCTGAAACCACAAGTTTTAGAATTAATAATAATTTATTTCAAATAGAACCTTTCTCCGGTAATTTTATATGTTTGTATTAAACTTCGGAAATGAGCTAATTCACAACTCAACAAGATATTTTCAGTTTTTAATTCATTAATCTGAGATTTAAGTTGCTGGTTTTCTAAATTGTTATCCCCTAAATTATTATTATTTTGTTTTTTTAGTAGCTCGTTCTAAAGAAAGAGTTTTTTTTTACTTTGCTGGTTTCTATAAAAAGTTTTAACTCATCAATTTTCGTCATGTAATCATCATTAATTGCATCAATTTGTTTTTTTGCCTCTGTGATTTCCTGTTAGAAATTATTGATTATAAATTAAAACGTGATTTCTAACTTCATTTTCCCTATTTTTAAGCTCACGTTGAAATTGACTTTCCATGGACTCGATATAACTTTCTTGATATTCAATTTCACTATTTTATATTTAAAATACTTTATGTACCTTTTGTGCTTTAATTTAATTGATTTCAAATCAGTGGAAATGTTGTCGTAATCGGTAAGTAGGAACGTCAGAAGTTCTTCAAAAAGAATAATAAGGTTTCTATCTTTTAATTCTTCCAAGTTTTGATAAAGCTGAACAATTTTATCCCGACTGTCACTAAGATCGAATTTTTAACATTATATTGCCATTGGAGTTCCCAAAATGTATTTTCAAATACTGTATGACTTATTACGTTATTATTTGGGTTTTTTTGCAAGGAATTTAAATAAACGTGCTTTGTAGGGCTACCAATGTTGGCTAATGAACACGATATCTTTCTTATATTTTCAGTCATTTGATTTGATTCCGATGTGATCGAATAAACTTCATCATGCTTCTGCATTTATTATATTTTCATTTAAGACATTATATGCTACTTAACAAATCGAAATGCAGCAGCTGGAAATTGTAATTATTTTAGCATGCATATCCTAAAAAACAATATATTGATGCACAATAAAAACTATTTTCTAATTTAACAGATTTCATAGCATTAAAAACAATAAATATTCAATTAGCCGACGACCCATTTTTAAATTCTTGCAAATATTCATCTCAAATAAGTACAGTTGTGCTAACAAATTTAAAAAAATCTGAAATCTTAATTTTTCACCAAAAATTTTATTACTAAAAAACACATTTGAGAACAAAATTCATTAAAATCATGAAAATAGAGAAAATTAAACTAGTCCTTAAGATCAGTCCGAAGTTTGGCATTTCTATTGGTTATATAAACGCCCAATTGATCAGCCCTCTCGACTATAACCTTACGTTTACGGCTTGAAATAGTTCCAGCAATTTCACCACAAAATCTCCCATTATTCATTAAGAGAATATCAACATCCTTGAGATATAGATAACAGGGATTACTTTGACGGTGTTTATACGGAATTTTCTCAATCCATTTGGAAGCATTTTCTTGGTGAGTTTATTTGATCCGTATCCTATTTTGGGGTCCTTCTTGTTCCCTTGCATCGCTGGCGAACCACATTGTCAATACCTTTTGGCTTCCTCCAATTTTTCTAATTATAGACTGAGGTAAATATCTTATACCTTGACACGTGCAAATCGATCAGATTGATGACGAACAAATTTTTTGGTTCTTTTCTTGATGATTTTTATATTATTGACTGATTTGACTAATGGTTTTGTCTATGTATAAATGACAAGAAAAAATCACCATAAGGAGGCAAAATCAAACGTGGAATATATTTATTATTTTTAAAATTGATTTTAATATAAATTATTGTAATCTTGTTCATTAATTAAACAATTCTTTTTAAATTGCCAAAAAAATATATTTTTTAGTTTATAGTGTATTCTCTCTGTTTACATACTTTACGTCAACCGTTTGTTTTATTTATTTATTAAATCACCAAGAATTATTAAATCCCATTTTTTACTGGATTTTTTGATAATATTTTGAAAATATTAATGATTTTAATTTTGTTGCTATTATTTAATTTAAAAAAAATAATAAAACTTTGTGATCAATTATTTGGTTTATTTCAAGTTCAGTTGAAATGTATTTCATTTTTGTTGTTCCTTTGGGAAAATTAAGACAATTTCCTTCACTCGAGTATCATTATTTAAATTTACTATCTAAATAAACAGTAACATGCAAAATCCTGAAATCTCACATTTAAAAAAATGCATTGAAAAAAAATTGCAAATTCCATTTCACTTTCAAATACTTCTCCAGTCGGACGGGCGACTTTGCTACGATCGACTTTTACTTTCCGAAATTGCATGCGATCATGTACTCTAAAAATTCTATAATTTCAGATCTCAATTCCATTATTTCTATACATCCAAGACTCAGAACTTGCAGATAAATTGAATACACTGACAGATAAAAATCGTTTTTTACACTATAATATATTAGCTAATTTTACATTTGATAATCTATTTGATTACAATTCAGCAGATGATTACGCAGCAGTGAAGAATAATTGCATTGTAGAGAAATTAATTTTATTGTTAAAACATTAATTTAGACCATGCAACGACAAATTACTGAAATATTGGAGTGGTTTGATTTAATATCCTATGAGTGCACACAACTCTGCAGAGCTCACATAATCATGGCAAAAAGTTCGGAGGCTTCAAAAAAGTTTGAACATATTTTTATTTTAACAGAGAAATCGTTTCTGCGATTTCTGATTCCATGAATTTTTTTGATGACTTTCTAACAGAATGTGAAATTTTGAAGAATTCTATTAAGGAGTAATATCAGTTTTAATATATGTTCGATAGTATTCCTAGCGTTCTATCAAAATTAAAAAATATTCCAGCTTTCGATTCGTTTTTGAATCCAGTTTTGAATGGGCTCGATGAACAAAACTCGGAAGCATTGAAATATTTACAATCCAATTCGCTGTTTGATTGGATAATGCCTGAAGGATTTGTAAGAGCTGGTTTAATAATCTTCTTGAAGGGAGAGGATGCTTTTTTTGAACATGCAAATTCTGTTTTGAAAGATTTAGACAAAGTATTATTAAATATATTTGATCAATTGCAAGTTTTAAGTTTACTGATAATTTTTTGGCTTTTGTCGTATTATTTAACACTCATAAATTTTAAATATTCTCATTATAATTCTTTTAGAAAAAATTAAAGATATTGAAGTTAAAAAATGATTGGACGAATACTGTAGATTTATTTTTCTCTGATGATCCTCAAAATATATTTTCTAATGTTAGCATGTTACTGACAGATTTACTTAATGAGCCTCAAAATATTCTCAAAAATATTAATGTATGTGAATTTTAAATTTTGATAGGACGTCATTAATTCGATGAGTTCAGTTTGTCAAAATAATACGTCAATTACTTCTATAATGGAAGAACAATCCAAGAATGAACAAGAGTATTTTTCATTAGTAGAGAAATGCAAAATGGTTTCAAATTATAGAGAAAATATACAATATTCGGTTAATAAACATGCTATGTATGTCATTTCCATGAAATTTTAGGACTATATTGTGTTACATTGAAAATATTGTTAAATTGAAAGACGAAATAGTTATCCTTATAAAAAACTCGGACAAGTCTTATATTAATGTTAAGATTCTAAATCAAATATTGAACTCTTCCCATATATATTCAGCTGGTATCAGAGAAACTATGAGACGGGTTCTGGTCAATATGAAATTCGAAAATGTAATAATTTAACTCATTTTATTTATTTTAGTGGGCAAAACAGGTTATTGACCAGGCAAAAAAGTTTACTGAACGTGAAAACGAGAAACGTGTAGATTTTTACAAGTTCTTGAGTATATTTGAACTTAACTTAATCAAAAAAGGTCAAAATTTTCTGGTCGCTTTTTTTGAATTTTTGGATCAAGAAATTTCGTTAAATTTTACTGTAAATTATTATCAGTAATAAATTTAGGCACAAATACCATCTGATTATGACAAGTATCTGCCAAAAATAGCTCCGGAAAGTTTTGAAAAATACGAGAATATTTCAAACGAAAATCCGGACTTTGAATATATTAATAAAGGCTATCTAAAAGCAAAGGCTGATGATTTTCTTGATCCGACTGTTATTCCAAAATACATGGCCGATAGTCATACAATAGTTGATGAAATCTTGCGAGAATTTGAAAAGGATTCATCAGATCCTGAAAAAGTGCAAAAGGATGAAATTGATGAGAGTGATGAAATAAACGAAGATGAAGTTGATTTATTTATGTCGACTGAAAATATAACCGAAAAAGATTTTTGCGGAAAATCGTGTTCTATCTCAGAAGAGATTAATATAAAATCAATCAAACTCTCCATAAATAAGTTGAAATGGGTTTTCTAATTTCAGTATTTCGGTAAATGATTTTGTTCTAATTCGTCTCAACAAGGAGCTTAAAAGCCGTGTGTTTGTAGTATCCGAGACGGTTTATATATTGGATAAAGTCTCGAGGACAACTCTAAAAACCTACATTTTAGGTATTTTTCAGATTTATAATATTGTAGAAACCGAATCTAATTCAATGCTTTATAATGTAATCGCCTTAGTTACCAGGAGAAGTAAATTTGTTTCCCTGGTTTGTTCCTGTCGTAAATAATTATTTCAAATAGAAAAGTAGTAAGTGGTATGGATATCAAAATGGAGATACAGTTGTGATGTTGTCGGTAGATCCTAAATTTGTCGAAAATTCTTGATTATCAGCAATTTGATGAACACGTTACACGACTATCTATATTCAATTTTTTCAATTAAAATTTATTCAATTTACCTGATCACATTCAGGAAATAGATTGTCGTACTTTTTAGATCTGTGCTAGTTTTCTAGCAATTTTTGTTCATTTTTTCGTTTCTCTCTAAAAAGAATAGAATTTTATTAGAATAAAAACAAATTTCCTGATTACATTTTGTGATTACACTACTAAGCCGAAATGTGCCACCAATCGAATAACATTACAGATTTATCAACGTCGTTATAAAATATTGGACAAATTTTGTTTCCTTAATCTATTTTGTTCTTTTTCAAAAATCAATCATTCAATCAACGATGATAATTAATTAACGATGACGATGATAATTGGACAAATTAGATCTTAATTAGATCGAGACGTATCTAAAATTAACATTTAAACTTTTTATTCGCCAAAACGAACATCTCTTACAAAAAACAAAAATAATTAAAAATGTGTCCAAAAATACATGTTTTTCAAAATTAACGTCTCAAAATTGTAACTTTTTAACCACCTTTTGAATACAGAACTTTGTTTATAAAAAGTTTAGACTCATGAACCGAAAAAAACCCTTAACATATTTTCGTTTCTTATTTTTAACCTATATTTCATTAATTTCAAAATTAAAACAAGTCCAAAAATTAAAAAGAGAGAGAAAGTTATCGAATTAAAATTTGGTAAAACTCTTCTTAGTAGTTCCAGTCGCAGACTGAACCTTAAGAACAGAGAAGCTGACGGTTTTACTCAACGGTCTACATTCTCCCAAAAGAACAATATCGCCTTCTTTGGCATCCCTGAATGCCGGAGACATATGGGCAGAAATATTTTGATGCCGTTTCTCATACTTTCCATATTTGCGAATATAATGAAGACTAGGCCGCACAGCAACAATAGTTCTGTTCATCTTCATTTTTTTGATTGTGGCTTTGATAAGTCGTCCTCTGATTGAAATATTTCCAGTAAATGGGCATTTCTTGTCAATGTAGGTACCATTTATAGCCTAAATTGTAAAATATTAAAAATTACTTCTGCAGGAGTCTTAATGCCCAGGCCAACATTTTTGACATATCGAAGGTTCTGTTTTTTTGTTATTTTTGAAGGTTTTTTATTTAAGAACACAGTCGGCTGACGGGCAAAGTGTCTATCTCCCTAAATAAATGAAAATCGTATGATTTTAAAGAACTTTATCGACAGTTGTAACACCCATATATAACAAAAGCTAGGATACGAATAAAACGTGCAACAATTTATTAAAATTATTATTTATAAAATCATTTATTATATAATTAACTATTTTGTTTATTTAAAACGAATAAAAATCAGCTAAAAGTCTTTATAAATCTAAAAATAAAAACTTGATGGCTGATAGAGAATTTTTAAGCACGTCGACTTCAATTGAGACTAATTAAATCTGATTATTGTCTCGCAATATAAATTCACTCTTGTTGTGATAAAATTTACAATATCGACAATTGAAATAAATAAAACAATTTATCAAAATTATAAATTACAGTGAATCCTCGCAAATTGGCCACCTCGCAAATTGGCCAATTTTTAAATTGGCCAATTTTTTCACAATTACTAAGAAAAAATTAATTTTCTTAGTAAATTGGCCAATTCTCAAATTGGCCACAATTTTTGAATTATTATTTTTTTTTAATTAGAAAATAAACTATTTTTAATCACATGTCTTATAAAATTTCTCGTGGACGTTATACTCGGCTCACTTTTCTTGAAAAAACACAAATTATAAACTACAAGGAAGAAAATGACAGTGTTTCGTGTCAGCTTCTGGCTGACAGATTCTCACATTTATTCCACAAGACGATCTCGAGAAAGACGATCAATAATCTACTGCTTAATAAGACTCTATTTTACGGGATTCGAAAATCTATCAAAATCGTATAAAGCTGCTCACAAACCAAAATTTCCTACGCTTGAAGAAAAATTGATCGAATGGATGGATACAATAGAGTCTAAAGGTATTAATTGAAAACCAATTTTTAGGTGGTTTTTTGAATGATTCCTTAATATCGTGTAAGGCTGCGCATTTTGCCGAAGAGCTACAACTTTTATATATAATAGAGGCACGTCCGCAAGATCGCAACTTAATGTGAAATCTCGCACTGGCCAGCCACATAAGATCAAGATAGAAAGAGAGAACATGTTATTAGGAACTAACTAATCCAAACGAACGAATCCAAACGAGCTGTCCCCCCCCGCATCTATTTTTCTCTCGTGCTGTGGCTGATGTAGACATCCGGTTCCGCAGTGAAATCACTGATGACGGCGTCACTCGTCAATCCTGGGTGCATGTAATGCATGGAACCTTCAGCCGGAATGATAGCAGTGAGATTCGAACCCAGAGCTTCGCTAAACTGCCAAATTCTTCAAGCACTGCACCACCCGGCCAGCTACAACTTAGTAACTTTAAAAATCTAATGGATTTCTGGCAAAATTCAAAAGAGACACGGTTTAAGAATGCTAAAATTACATGGAGAGATGCGAACAGATAAAGTAGTTGACATTAATTCTTTTCGTGAAGAATTAAAGAAATTTCTAAATCGTATAAGCCTGATCTAATTTATAATTTGGATGAAACTGCATTATACTACAAGCTTATTCCATCGAAAAGCGTATGCAGAAACCGATTCCAAGGATACAAAAATTTTAAGACCGTGTGTCTATATGCTTTGTTCAACATGACCGGAAGTCATAATTGAAACCTGTGATGATTGGAAAACAAAAATGCCTAGATGTTTTAAAAATTTTGACTATGGATGTCTTGTCTCATATTATAGCTCACAGAAAGCTTGGATGACTGGATCTATTTTTATTGATTGGATTATTAGCTTTGATCTCCAGCTTAAAATTAAAAGAAGAAAATTTTATTGCTAATAGACCACTGTCCTGCACATTCTATTCCTCAAAACTTGGATTGTATTAAGATTTATTTTTTCCTAAAAATTCTACTGGATTACTACAACCAATGGATATTGGAATTATAAAAACCTTCAAGACTCATTTCATGAGAAGAAAGCTACAGTACTTAACTGATTTGCTGGAGACTGAAAATATTTCTGTATACAATTCATACAAAAAATTGACATTAAAAGATGCAATTTTGTTTGTTAATATGGCTTGGGATGACGTATCTACTGAAACTATTCAAAATTGTTTTAAGATTTTAAATGAATCTAATCACGAAAATACATTAATTGAACATTATGAGACTGAAATTGAAAGAACTGACATTTTCGATCCTCTAATGAGCGAAGATTTTCTAAATATCGAAAACACAGAAGATCAAGATATAAACGAAATTGTTTACAAGAGGATAAAGAGTCTGAAATTAGCGACGAAGAGACAAAATCATATATCCACTCGATAGAAAAGATATTGCAAAGACATTAACTAGAAGAAAGGCAACTTTACTGTAATGCAGAAAATGAGAATGATGTTTCGCTGATTACTGCAATAAGAAAATACAAAGAAAATGTAAAAAGAGCAAATAAAAAGGAATTAGGGATTGAATTTTATTTTAATAAAATTTAAACGTGTTTATTTTATTTTTTAATATTGATTTTTTTCAAATTGGCCATTTTCTCAAATTGGCCATAAATCTCTATGTACCAAAAATGGCCAATTGCGAGGATTCACTGTATTTAATTTTGAATTTATTTATACAATGATTGTCTATTCGAAACAAATCATTGTTAAGCTATCACGTGGTTCCATGTCCACAAATGGATCAGATATTGCAAGTCTAACAACAGAAAATTAAATTCATTAGTTATAAATTGTGTGTTATTTTTAACAGTCGTCATCTCTCTTTAAACTCAAAATAGAAGATTCCTCATTCCACAACACTCAAGAAGAAATAAAACGTGTTTATGCGGATTTTGAAAGAATGGTATACATATAAAATAAAATCAGAATAACATGTCAAATATATTTGATCGGGGAAAACTTGAAGATTTATTAAAGCAAAATTCTTTTATTTACCATCATTTTCAATTTATGGAGGTTCAAACAAATCCTAATTTAAAGGCATTCAAGGTCTTTACGACTATGGTCCAATTGGCTGTGCCACTCAATCCAATATTCTTGCAATATGGCGAAAACATTTTATTTTGGAAGAGAAAATGTTAGAAGTTGACTGTTCTATTATAACTCCTGAACCTGTCCTGAAGGCCTCGGGTCATTAGAACGGTTTTCTGACTATATGGTCAAAGACATGATTACAGGCGCCTGCTATCGGGCAGACCACCTTATTAAACGTATTATATTCATATATTTTTAGAATTTCTTGAATTAAGGATTTCGAATACAAAATGTGAAAATGAATGCAATAAGTTAAGAAATATCATTGATTTGGTATTTTTCTAATTTGATTATTTCAAGTTGGATGGATTGACTCAGAGCGAGATGAACGCGGTTCTTCGGGAGTTTGAAATTAGAGCCCCCAACACTGATAACCCACTGAGTGATCTAATGCCTTTCAATCTTATGTTTTCTACCGCAATTGGACCTTCGGGTTCTGTAAAAGGGTTATATTTTGAATGTTAGTTACAGTTTTTTACGACCTGAAACAGCGCAGGGAATTTTTGTTAATTTTGATGCTTTATTGCGGTTTAACCATCAAAATATTCCCTTTGCTGCAGCTCAGATAGGAAAAGCCTTTCGTAACGAAATTTCTCCTCGATCGGGTCTTCTCAGAGTTCGGTTCAATTTGTTTTGCTATCAAATCAATTAATAAAACGATTTAACTAATTTAGTGAATTCACAATGGCAGAAATTGAACATTTTGTTGATCCAGATGATAAAAGTCACCCAAAATTTGATAAAGTGGCTTCTCTCAAATTGTCTTTGCTGTCTTCTGCTGACCAAATAAATGGGCGACCGAGTAGAGAAGATCTCACATTGGATGAGGCCGTTAAATCAGTTTTATTTTTAAATATATTTTTAGGGTTTGATTGCTAATCAGACACTCGGCTATTTTATTGGCAGAATTTATTTGTTTTTGATTCGCGTTGGAATAAATCACGACAAATTGCGATTTAGACAGCATCTGACAAACGAAATGGCACATTATGCATGTGACTGTTGGGATGCAGAGTGCAAGACTTCTTATGTTATATGTTTATTATAATTTCAAAGGGCTGGATTGAGTGTGTTGGATGTGCAGATCGGTCTTGTTATGACCTATGTCAACATTCTGAGGCTACAAAATCGAAATTGGTTGCCACTCGTCATTATAGCAAACCTGTTTATATATTTATTGTTTATTCGAGATTAAAAAAACCATAACCTGCGCAATTCCAATTGCTTCTAAAATTAAAGAGAAGTACAAATCGTCAACGAATTCAGTTTTACAAAGTTTAAAAAATATGCCTTCTGATGATGCTATCAAACTAAAAAAGGATTTAGATGATAAAAAGTTAATGAAATAAATAATAAAATAGAATTGGATTTATCGACATTGAGGATCGACAAATTGAAATTTCGACAGAAATGGTACAATTCAAACAATCTGAAAAAAACGTTTCAGGTTAATTTTAGCTGAGTTTTTCAGACGAGGAGTATGTTCCGGGAGTTATTGAACCTTCATTCGGAGTTGGAAGGATTATATACTCTATTTTTGAACAAAATTTTTTATGTAGAGACGGAAGCGACACGAGAACGGTTCCTTCATCTCTTAAAAATATTTTCAGTTTATTGCACTTCCACCGCAGATTTGTCCTTATAAATGTGCTGTGTTTCCACTTGTAAAGAATGAGTCGCTTATTAAAATTTCATCAGAAATTGGTTTTTCAAATTTATGTTATTTTATTAGAGGATTCGCTGTATGCGTTGGAAATTTCTTATCGGTCTGACAACTCTGGGGCCTCCATTGGAAGGAAATACGTACGAAATGATCAGCTCTCAGTTCCCTTCTCCGTGACTGTTGATTTTGACTCCATAAATGATTCGTCGGTTACTATCCGCGATAGAGATACAATGTTGCAGATTCGTGTCCCAGTTGTCCCCGTTTTAAATAATTTCTATAGATTGATGATGTGCCAAATTTAATACGCTCATTGTGTTCGACTGGTTCAGATTCTATTACGTGGCGGGAGGTGATACTACGTTATCCTCTTTTTACTTTTAGTTAGATCTTGTTTTTGTCTTATAATGGTCACTTTTTAACACAAAAATTAATACACTTAATGAGGAACAATAGTGACTACTTAAAAATAATGAAATTTATCATAGTTTTGGGTTATCATTCAAAAAAATTCCAACAGCTAGCAATCTGCTATTTTTATTGATAAACATATTATACTTAAAAAATTGACTATTTGTATTCTAGAATCTGTCTTAACGATGAATTTTTGAATATCTATTTACATCTAAAAAGTGACCACTTAAATATTTCCTATCTATTTTTATTATAAAGTGATTATTATTTTATAAATAGATATTTAATGCCTAAGCACCTTTCTGACTTGAAGAAAACTTTAATTGCCGAAGATTTAAGGAATGTACTGTCGCAAAGATTTATTGACATAAAATACAGGATTCCGAAATCGGCGGTCTAAAAAATACTCTCAAAAATACAAAATAATTAATCCCTGTCTACAGGAATAGGTATGGAAGAATATCATGATATCAATTACCTCGTTACGCTAAGGGTGAAATTTCAAATAATTAACCATTAAAAGAAACTACATACCGAAATATTCCTTTGAATCCAATTAAATATATAAATAAAGGTAAACCAAATAAAGACAACAGCGCTACATAATGAAAATAAATTAAGCCGTTTATGATAATTACTTTTAATAAAGGTTAACCATTATATAAAAATATAATTTTATTTAATATGAATATTTTTAATTATTATTTAGGGTTTTTCTTGATTAATTAACACTATGAGCATTATATTTAAGATTAGTTGCTCGATGACCTAACTGTGCCCACGGCCGCACATTCATCGACTCACGGCCGCATGCGGCCGTCACTGCCGCACTTGCGCACCCCTGTTATAAATATTCGATTTCGCACAGTTAAATCAAAATGTTTTTGTTTCCTATTTTAGCCTGTTTAATCTCTATCGAAGGTTTTTGATGGTTAATATTAATTCTTAGGAAACATGTTTGGTTACCTCATGGATGATGTCAATTTCGATTCCGTCAATGATCCGACGGTATTTATTTCATATTAATTTCTACCATTTAGATTACAACTACAGGTTCAACTGCAAGTTGAGATTTGATTTATAACTTAATTCATAGAAAAAATTGATCACGATTCCGTCAATCACGAACCATCAAATTTGGCTTACTCAATTGTGGCTATCTCGGTTATGGCTCAATTACTTTATTACTAATTATATTAATTTACATCTTAACTAATAAATCATTCCCGGAAGTATCAATAAATTAAAATTATACCTGAATTCACCATTAAACAGAGCAAAGAATGTATAGTCTGCGTTACCTCTGACTATAGCTAGAGAGACTTGATACTGATTCAGTATGTATAATTACAACATTATAGTGCATCCTAGAAAGATAAATAATAATCCTATTATTATAAAGAATGATCCTAAGATTATAAATACAAATCCCAAAAAGATAAATAACGATCCCAATATTATAAATAAAAATTACAAAGTGCGTAAAGTAAGGATAAATAACATATGGAAGACAATGTTTGCAACCGAAAAATACGAAAGACACTCACATTTAATTTATTTAATCAATTTCTAAGATTAAGAAACAATATTCCTGTTAAAGAAATTTCCAAAATAGTTGATATATCACCTTCTGCAATTTACAAAATTTGTAAATTTTTGGATGAAAATGAAAATGTTGATTTCTATGCTTATGTACGGTCTAAAGGCCCTAAGAAAAAAGATAACCGTGAAATAATTGAAAAAATTACAAATATTATTAATGAGGATAATTCTTTGACACAATTAGGTGTTAGAGAAAAGCTTTTTACAAATTAAAACAACAGTATATCCATAAGCAGATCAAAAATCAATAGATTGTTTAAAGAATCAGATTTAACCAGAAAACGTTTGAAGAAACGTTCAAAAGTTATTCTCACACAAATTCATAAAGATTCTATTAAATATTACGCAACAAAGTTATCAACATTCTTTAATAAAAGAATTATTTTTTTGGATGAAAGTGGATTCAACTTACATACATCCATTAATTATGGCTATTCTTTACCTAATATTGAACCCTTATTATTTCAACAAAGTTATAAAGGCCAAAATGTATCCTTTTGTGGAATAATGTCATCAATGTTGACATTAAAATTAAATTTTATACGAATTATTTATAATATTGGGATCGTTATTTATCTTTTTGGGATTTGTATTTATAATATTAGGATCATTCTTTATAATAATAGGATTATTATTTATCTTTCTGGGATGCACTGTAAATATTGTTGCAATTACAAATAATAATTAAAACAAAAACTAAATAATGACTAGAATTTTTTAACAACACCCAACAAGCACACAAGAGTGACCCACAACCAATAAGTCACAGTCCGATAAAGAAACACGCCGTTAATGAAACGCAACGGCGTGTTTCATTAACCGACTGTGACATTTAATATTTCAAACTTCAAAAAACATGAAAAAAGTGCATTAAGGGAGTAAGGAGAAGAATCCGGAGACAGGCTTAGTCTTGTGAAGAAAGTCTCGACTGAAGGTGTCTCTGAGGACATCCCTGACAGCAGCCTTACTAAAGTCATCTCGAATGGCGACAATGGACACGACCTGTTCGGGGGTGATCTGGTCGTACTTGTCAATAAACTCCTACACATAAGACAGGACAGAACTGTGATCTCAATGAACCTCATCGACCTGTCCTCCTGCTTTAACAGTCTGAGCATGTCATCCAAAAAATGAAAGAGGGGGAGGGAGGGACTGTCGGCCAGCCGCCCAAACAACGTCTCCAACTTGTGGACATGGACTACTGCCCTCTTCAATTGAGTTTGCTGAGGGATGTGAGGGTGTGTGGTTACAGTGCGTCGACATAGGCCAACAGGAGGTGGTCTCTGAGTCTGTGGAGGAGGGGAGTGGGGTGACAGAGTTTGGAGTAGGAGGTTATTGGAGTTGGCAATCATGTAGTGGGTGAAGAGGGGAGGGACACTCTCTGTCCTGCCCGTGTTGTTGGATTAGACACGTCAGCTCGTCTACTATATATAGGAGGAGTACGTCTGTAGTGGGGGAGAAGGAGATGAGGGAGTCGAGGGACACTTCCATTGCCCTTCCCAGGAGAGAATACCCCTCCACTTGCCTTATCACTCTCAATCGTTGTTCGTGCATCCCCACCACTGACATGTACAGACAAGTCAAATATTTATCACTCACTCGATTGGTCTCGGCTCTGTCCTCGAATGCCAGTCCGCCCTGTCCTGTTCCAGTCCCTTCCTCATACACCACCCCAATTCCTCTGAGTAGTGGGCCAGGAATCTGCTTAGTCACTCACCATACCCCTCTATCAGTCCCTCCATCACCTCCTCACTCACCAATGGCCCACACCTCCAAAGTCATACCCACCTTTATATCCACGAAGAACAACCCCCATCTGCTATATATACTCACTCACTCACTGACTGCCTTGTCCAACCAATAATCAACGACAGCATCTGATTCCCCTCTGCCTCACTCACCAAGTACTCCAACTACTCCTCATTCTCAACACATACTCGCTCACTCACCACCCTGTGGTAGCACTCACTGTATCACTCAACATGTTGTACTCACGGGGGAAACATTCCTCACTATACGCCTGCTCACTCACTATACACCCCTCGACATAAATATTGGTGAATCTTCAACTTACTTCATTCATACAAAGAATGATTTAATTTTTTCTTCAGATATATTTTAAAATCTGATAAAATTGATAAAATTAATTTAATTATTTAAATTTTGAAATTTTGTCTAAGAAATTTGGAAAAACCAACGACTTTCATTGGCATAAAATTTGGTTATTGTGAGATTAATATGTAGAATAACCTCCTTTGCCGAATAGATCTCCCAACACCTTTTTTTCATTGACTCAACTAATTTTTCAAGTGTTTTTGGTGGAATAGAATTCCAAATATCTAATAGATTTTTCCTTCAGTGCCTGAATGTTCTCATTTTTTTTTTGCCTAATTTGAACCTTCATATAAGCCCACAAATGCTCTATCGGATTTAAATCCGGAGATTGCGAAGGCCATTCTAATTTTTTAATATTTTTTTCGCGAAAATATTGAATAATCATTTTTGATGTATGGCAGGGAGCGATGTCTTGTTTAAAATATAGTCAACAATCCCCATTTTTTGTACAGAAAATGGCAAATTATTGGTCAAAATAGATTGATATTTTGCAGAATTAAGCGTTTTGTCTATAAATACCAAATAGCCTACCCCATGATAGGAAAAACAACCCCACACCATGACTTTCCCTAATTTTTTATTACATCATAATTTACCTTTTCCAAATTTGACAATTGGAGTAATATTTTCGAATTTATTCATTTCAAATTTTTTTCTATGCACAATTTTTCTTTTTTGGATCGGTAATAATTCAAAATACATTCATCAGAAAAGATTATTGATCTAAATCATGGTCTGAAATTTGAAGAAATTTTTGGACAATCTCGAATCTGGAAACCATGTGTTTTTTTTGTTAGAAGTGGTTTTTTCTTTGCAATTCTTGCGAAAATTCCATTTTTATTTAAATTTCGTATTATGGTTCGAGACGAGACACGTGTTCCAGAAAACTTTTCTATTTCATTAGAGAGTTCAGAGGCAGTTAAAGATGAATTTTCCTCTGATGTGCCTACCAAATGATTAATTTGCACATTATTCAAAATTGATAGTCTTCCAGAACCATGTTGGCGGTCATATGATCCAGTTTTATTGTATTTCTTGATAAAATTTACGACTGTTGAATATGGAACACCGGTTTCTTTAGAAATTTTAATATATGACATATTTAAGTCGTATAGCGCAATTATTTTCCCTTTCATAAACGAATCGAGAGTATTATATCTAAAAATTTTTTTATAAGATCAATCTCTAAATACTAGCATAATTTGACGGTTTAAATTTTATAACCAATTTTATGTCACTAACCTAATTGCCGACATGCTTTAAATTTCTTGCAATATTAAAATTTAAATCTATTTTAATTATAAATACAAAAAAATATTATTTTAGAAGATCTAAAGGATCTTAAAGTATGAATTTATTCGTTTTTAAATGAAAAAAGCAGGAAAGATTAATAACCAAATTTTTTGTCGAGGGGTGTAT
Source organism: Octopus sinensis (assembly GCF_006345805.1). Lineage (NCBI taxonomy): Eukaryota > Metazoa > Mollusca > Cephalopoda > Octopoda > Octopodidae > Octopus > Octopus sinensis. The sequence continues at coordinate 318,990 of NW_021831284.1, read as the reverse complement.
TACTCCTATCACACACAGGTCCGCCTTCGTCACCTCCACCACACTCTCCAGGTATTTTAGGATCCACGTCCCTCCCCTCTGTCCTCCACTTGACACCCTTCCACTCGTTCCACAATGTTTTCACCAATCAGTGAGAAAAAACGTTTTCTCAGGCATTTTGGTCGTCCTTTTGGCCTAAAGTTTGTCCTTTCGAACAGTTTCTCAAAACTGGCATCAATAATATATTAATTACAACCTTGTCAAAGATTTCATACGAAATCCAGATTGAAATAACTTTTTTTTCAAAATTCATGAATTTCCAATACATAGTATAATCTGAATTGAATTAAAATTATTACTTTCATAATTTCTGCTAATTATGTGATTTTCCGATTTGATTTATATTCTTTTTTATGTTGGATATGCTCTGAAAAGATATACAGTGAAACCTCTCGAATCCGCCGCTTCTCGAATCCGCTTGTTTTAATCAAAATTTGATATTTCTTATGAATGATTCTTGAATCCGCTCCTCAAGTATTATGAAAAATAATTTTTTATTAACATTTTAAATTTTTATTACACGTTAAATTGTATTTTTGTAATGCGTCGTTGTGTTAGACTTTCTATCAACGAAAAAATTTATATACTACGTTATATTTCTGACAACCCATTTGTTTTTCTGCACCTCAAATTTCCAGGATTTTTTCTTCACGATTAAAAAAGAAAATTTTTCCGAAAACTATAAACGACCTTAAATCAAAATTGGACCTTTTGAATAGGACTGATGTCAAAAATTAAACATAATGAGAATTCCAAAACTCAAATTTAATGAAATTGATGTAGCGATGATAACATGGATTGACTTAATGGAATCTAGTGGAGCAATTCTATCAGATTCGATGTTAATTGCAAAAGCTCTTAAATTTTGAAAAAATTTTCCAGAATTTAAAGCAAGTCGTGGGTGGCTAGAAAAGTTTAAATTACGAAATGGTATCAAGTCAGAAAATTTCATGGAGACACTGGATCAGTAAATCATGATGAAAAATCTATTGCTGATTTTAATGAAACAATCAGTTTAAAAACTGAACAATATGGATTGGACAATGTCTATAATTCAGATGAAAGTGGTGTTTTTTACAAGGCGATTTGTTCTAAACATGTGTGCACTAAATCAAGGCCTGGAATAAAGTTATTGAAGGATCGATTTTCTTTACTATTATGCGCAAATTGTTCTGGTTCCGATAAAAGAAGGCCTGTAATGATAGGAAGATTTAAAAGTCCAAGATGTTTTAAAAATTTCAACATTGGAAAATATGTTACCTACACCCATTCCAATAAGACATGGATGAACCCTGAAATTTTTAACAAGTGGCTCAGTTATTTTGATTGTGAACTTGCGAAGCAAAAAAGAAAAATTCTACTTGCAATAGATAGATGATCTCTAAAATATTATGCGAATTGAGGAAATGTTATAAAATTTCTGATAATTTGAATATAAATAATTTGTGTATTCAGTCATTTGTATATAAAAAGAAATATTTAATCTATATTGTAAGTTCATGTTTTAACTATAAAATTTTATTTAAATTGCCTCTCGAATCCGCCGATTTTTTGGTCGGTCCCAAAATCGGCGGATTAGAGAGGTTTTACTGTAATTAAATTCCAGATTGTTGAGAGAAACTCCTCTGTTTACATCTTTCAAAAAACTATAGTCAACTGGAGATTGAACAAATAGAACTTTATTATTATTAACCCTTAAGCTTGCATAATATTGCAAACCCGACACAAAACAGTCATAGCTAACTGATCGAGTGAAGAAGCCAAGGAAGAAGGAACTGTCCGTGCTGATCAACATTAGCCTCCAAATCTTTAATACAGCTTTCCGGATTTAATGAGAAGTGGGGAATATCTGGTTCGCCCAGTTCCCATTTGTCAGCTTCCTACCGTCGCCCACCACACGTCATTTGTTCCTGGAAAAGTTTTACATACTGAAAATTTTTTTATTGGTAAGTGATCAAATGGATCTTTTTTAACGTCTAATCAAAAAAATGTATCGGATCTCTTATTTAATACAAATAATTCATCATTAATAAAAATATTATTTATTTACTAAAAAGTTTTTAAATTAATTTTGTATGGTTGACCTTATTAGAATCATTTTTAGGATGTCACTTTTGTTGCTATTGTTTATTGTTATCTTTTAGTTTTTGTTTAACAATTTTACATAATTTTTAACATCGGAATTCTCTACAAATACCGCTATTTCAAATGCATTATTCTGATCTAACCACGAAAGTTATATTTATCGATAAAAAATGTTATTTGACTGGTTTCTGGTGAAAGACTGGTTTCTGGTAGTATACCCAGACAAAACGGAAATAACTACCATATCCAGCCTTGGAACCAGAAAGGAAGAGAAGTGGAGAACATGCAAGAAAGTTTGATCTTTTCTTGAGGACTCTGAGGATGTTATTTAAAGAAAAGTGCTGGCTTTTGCTTCCTTTAAAAAACGTGGTCGATCTGGATGAAGCACAAACACATAGGAAACCGCCTTTGAATTCGACTGTACAACTCATTTGTCTAACCAATCCTGCCGTACAACGAATTAGAAAACCTCAATTTTTTACACAGATGATCTGGACGATACTGCACAAAACAGGGGAGGGTGGAGAAGACTAGCAGAGTGGATTCTGAGTCGCGTGGCAAAAGTGGAATCTTCGTTAACTTTTTTAATTTGCGAGAATTGCATTAATAATATGATCCAGGAACTTGGCATCTTTTTTTCTTCATAATATCGTCTATATCTGTTGTGAAATCCTGATTTACCGTCAATCTTAGATTCTCACTTAGGTGAGTGTGGTAATTGTTTTGTACATGTTCATTAAAGTGAAAAGTTGTTCACATAGATATGTACTTTCAAAGAAATACTGTTATTTTCCGTTTACTTTCTGTTCAATGTTTTCAATATTCGAATGTAACGAAAATTACACTTTTTAAACAAGAAAATGCTCAATGCTTCCCTTCGTCAATTGTGTTTCCCATAACATAAGTTTCACTGCGAAAGCTTGTATCATTCGAAATATTTTGCAATAACATTCTTTCGGCCTTGCCAACTTGTGTTAAGGGTGTTGAGATATTCTGTAATGTCTACCAAAAATGTTAAGTCTAGCAACCAATCAAGAGATCCAATTTGTTAAAAGGCTTGCTGTTGCAAAAAAGAAGTGTTTGATTTTTTCTCAAAAATCTTATCGATACTACACTTCGATGTAACCGCTTTACTGCGGAATGATGTGGCAATCTAAGTAAAAATAATATCGCTGAGAAAATTTTTGAATTGAGGGTGATTTAGACCTCTGACACGAATAAAATTTACTTTTCGGATAAACACTTTTATTACATTTCCGTTTTTAACAATTCAGTGCAGAGTACCTCGTTGTGCAAAATATAGTAAATTTATCTGTGACCGTAAAATTCTCGTCCACACCACAAATGAATATAGTCCCAACTGAACCACAACCATAATGTGTTCTCGTCAATAACGATAGAAAAGTTAATGAATGAACTGATTTATGTCGTGAGTTTATTATGAAAATCAGTGGCCAGATCCGAAATCTTATTCGCCAAAGTATTTCTTGTAAGGCTGATACTTACCAAATAAGATCGATAATTGATGGTATAATTTCTGTAGCCTTCATAATACATGATTTTATAAATCACTATCACTATAAAGTTTTATAAATCACTATAAGGTTTTATAAATCATCCGAGAAATAAGTTTTGACAGGTGCCTCACTATCGTCTCAAAATTTGACAAAAAAGATTGCTAATCCTGCAAAAATGCAATTAGTGCATCGTGCTTATTCTTTCCCATTTTCCCATCAAGTTATTATATTCTCGAACATTATAAGATAGGCAATCTCGTCAAATTTTAACAAATTTATCATTCCGTGATATTACAGATTTCAGAATACGAGTCAAAGATGAGTCTAAAATCATGATTCAATCCGAAAAACGCAGAATTTTTGAAAACTCCGAAAAAAAGTGAAAAAAGATAAATTGTGCAAAAATTTGGAACTATTTAAATAGTTTTTGTGTCCAAATTGAAGTCAAACTATTTTCAAAAAATATCAAAGATTTTGTAAACCAAGAAAAAATTTTAATCCACTCAATGCTGAAAATTGGAGGATCTTGTGTTTCTAAAATAAAAAATGGTAAAAAGTGTTTTGGGAAGGTTTATCGTCTTGTTGATATTATGACAGGGAATACCTTCGGATATTAATTCGTATAAAACCGCCATAGTCACATCATTTATTGGGTCAATTTGAAAGTTAGCTTTGAGCAATCGCACTTTGGGCACTTTTTATCTCAAATAACGAGACGAAATCCTCTATTTATACTTGTAAAATACGTGCATATACGCGAGTATCATTTTAGTAAACTCAGCAGATTTATAAACATATGTGAGTGATATGAATGATAATGATAAGATATTCTGGTTGTTGTTTTTCACAGAAATATCGGTTCTGATTTTTGTATCCATCGAAGGGCTGGATAGTCACACAAATTGGGTCCTTGGGCTGTAAGTTTTAATAGTTTAATTACATGACTATGCTTCACTGCATTGAAGTGTGTTTGAAATTAATATTTACTAGGGTACTTTAATTATGTAATATTGTGTTATAAATAGGGCAATTTAAGTTAAAAAAGTTAAAATATATGAAAATGTGTATTTTGGCTTAAAAGTAAAAATAAAGTATTTTTTAAATGAAATAGTTACTTATTAAAGAAAAAAATAAAGTTAAAAAGTTAAAAAAAAATTTTTTATAAAGTTAAAAATTTTAACTTTATTTAAAATAGCGCGTGGGTGTTTAGTATGCCAGAACTGTAAAAACAATGTATTTTAAGGCAAAAAAAATTGTTATTAAATATCCGCTGGAGTTTTTATTACGAGAGAATGGCGAGTTGCAATGTCAACTTTGCTTATGCACAGTCAGGTGTGAGAAAAAGCATTTTGTGAATTCTCACCGAGAATCGAAGAAGCACTCAAATTTATTAAGTTTTTACAAATTAATATAATTTTTAGAGAATAATTTCTATCAGCCTTGTTTGGACGAGTTACCCAATGATGACTGGTCAATGCAAGTCACTAAAGCATTTATTCAATGCGATATACCCTTGCATAAATTGACTATGCCTCCTCTAAAGAATTTATTCAAGAATACTTCTTTGCCTCTTCCTTCCCAATACAAAGCAAGAATGTGCGTTAAACAATTGAAAACTGAATATATTGTATTATTTCAAGAAAAGTTTAGGTTTATGAATATATAATTTTTTAGAAATCAACTTGTATTCGCCATAAGTGACGAGGTCACTATTCGTAGTCAAAAATTTGTTGCAGTTTTAATGGGGATACTTAAAAATCCCGATAAAACTTATTTGATTTCTTTCGTAAAAATTGATAAAACTTCTACCAAAGAAACAATTATTCAAATTGTTGACGATACGATTAAATGCGTTTTAATTGAAAGACAAAATTTCCTTCTCCTAATAACAGATTCCGCTAAATATATGCTAGCAGGTTTTAATTTAACATATAATTATAGCTGGAAAAGTTCTTAAGCTTTTATATCCAAGGTTATTTCACGTAACTTGTGTTGCTCATCTGATGCATAATTTTTCAATGAAAATCAGGACTATTTATCCTGAAATTGATTCTCTTATTGCATCAATTCAAGTGGCAATAACAAAAAATAACAAGAGAAAACGACTATTTAATGAAATTGGAATTCCACCTCATGTAGTTTTAACTAGATGGGGTACTTGGCTAACTGCTGCATTTTATTATGCAAAAAATTTAATACATGTGATAAACATTTTCAAAACAATTCCTGATGATGGAATCATTGTTCAGGCTGCAAAAAATAGCCTAAGAGATGAATCTCTAGTAAAAAGCTTAAGTTCTATTGTTAGAAATTATTCGACAATTCCAGATAAAACTAGTTTAATAATAGCAGAATTATTGTGCAAATTTGAAAGTTCTCACTCCTCAATAGAGTTAGCTTACAATGAGCTAAAGAATTTAAAATTTGACGACGAATCAGATATAATTGAAAAATATTTGAATGAACGATTACAAAAAAATAATTTATGTCAAATTATAAGAATGACAAATTCATCAATTTCTCCTGAAGAATATTGTATGCTTTTAAAGTGTCAGCCTTCATCCTCCTATAACGATGCTTCTCTCAAATTAAAAACTTTATGAGGGATAACAGAAATTTTAATATTGAAAATATAGAGAATTATGTTATATGTTTGTATAATAAATGATTCTTAAGTTAAAATTTGTTAGGTTAAAATTTTTGTTTTATAGGTTAAAATTTGGTTATTTTTAGGTTAAAAAGTTAAAATTTTTAGGTTAAAAAATCGAAGTTTTTAGGTTAAAAAAAAAATTGCCCTAGTTATAAATATAACATAAATTATAACTTATAATTTAAACTAAATGGAACATCACTAGTAAAACGCGTTTAAGTTAGGGCGATCACTAGAAGGCAGAATGGGTAAGTGCCTCTGGTCATCTATCTGAAGATTTGTTATTTACTTTCAATGTCCGGGTTTTAGAAGCATTTTTTCTCCGCTTATATTCAATGTCTTTCAAAGCACAACCAACTGGATATAGTTGCGTTTTGTCCCTTCGAAGAGTCTAGATAGGTTTTCACATACTCTGAGACAATTCTTTCTTTTATAAAGACCAAGAGGATTATTTTTACTTTTGCATTATTAATAATTCCTAATTTTCACAGTTCATATTTATGTATTTCTTTCACTTAGACCTGTTTCAAGCAACTTTGTGACGTTATTTCAATTTTAATGAGCGTCATCATATTCCGAGTCTTGTAAATATATTCTGGTTGTTGTTTTTCACAGCAATATCGGTTTTGATTTTTGTATCCACTTTTATTTGCCCATGAATTGAACAGAGTCGTTTTTAAGCTTCTTAGTTTTCCTAATTCTAAATTTCCTGCACAACTGCAAATTTAAGCATTTAAAAATCTCATCGTGTCTTCTGAAATAAGAATGATTGAACATTTTTGTCACATCTTGTAGAAAGGAGGTCAACTGTCTTCCTCTACGATTGTGCCCAAGTGGGTTTTCTATGACACAAAAACCCATAGAATCAAAGCTATTCCAGCAAACAATAATTCATCTTGTATATAGCAGGGAGAGACCTCAGCAAATATAATAGTTTTTTGAGGGAAAAAAGGCCATGCGAGAGTCAAGTAGAGAGAGACGGCAGAAAAACGGTAAATTTCGACACTCTTAGCTTGGAGATGCTTTTGCAATTCGGAATTCCCGAAAGGACACCCGGGAAAATTAACATCATTAAAATCTGTTTGTTTTGTAATATTTTTTATTACTAAGCTAAAGTTGTATGTTGGAACTAAGAAATTTATGATCTCAGATTTTTTGTTGTTGACTATCAGCTCCATTTTTTCCAGACCATGAACAACTTTAGATAACTCATCCAAGGTGACATCAAAGCATTGACGATCCGTTTGATAAGTTTCGTAATACACTTGATCAGGCAGATTCCAGCTCCCATAAACAATTGACAAGTAATTTCCTTTTTATGACTTTGCCAGAGAGCTTCAATTCCCCCATTGCTACTTGGTCTAAAAGAACAAATTTCTTCCAAAATTTCATCCTCAGAAATTTACAAGACCATTGTTTTGCGTGGGAAACTTTCGTAAGTCTGCTTGGAGCATCGGATGTTTGTTTTTGAGATGTTCCAAAGTCTCGGAAGTATGTTTATCACTGAATTGGTAAAAAAAAGATCCATGTGTTTACGACTGACATGGGTTTTAAACCATTTTTCCTTAATGGACGTTTGGTAACTGCTTGCTTCACAATCGCAGTCAATCCATGAAACATCCAATCTCGCAGAGTTCGACTTAATGGCTACAGAGAAACTCTGCTTTTGTACAGAACTTTAAATTGGTTGCCCAAAGACACAAGGTGCAAATGAAAGAAGACGGATCCAAGAAGGGTCCTCCCGGAGCTTAACACATCATGATGAAATCGCACAAACAGTTTGCCGCAGAGATCCGAGCCTGTTTGGGGATCCGTAATGGCATCTTCTTAGATTTCAGTAAGTTGAAAATTTTAAGAATATAATTATCTGTTTTGGGTTCATGAGAGACAGAGACTTATGTGCCACACGACAAGCTTGATGCTTTGAGAATAGCCTCAATTCTCATCTCGTATATTCTTTGTCTCTTCCCGTATCAGTTTTAACACCTTTATATTTAATGTCACCGTCCAGACCGGCCGGGGCGCCAGATCGGTCAGGTCAATTATCTAAATACAAAACAAATATTTTTCCTACAAAACATTTCATTGCAAAAAAATATTGATAATAAAAAAATAAAATCTTATTAATAAAAAAGTTCTAAAAAGTTGAAAAGATTAGCATTAATCAATGGTTTTAGTTGAATTAACTCGAGACACCCTCGAAAAAATTAGGGAGTATTTGGAATCAGGCCACCTTGATAATTCCTTGAGTTCGGAAGAAAGGGCAAAAAATTTAGTTTCAAGGAGAACAACACCTACATTTCTAAAAATGGCTCAAAGTTGCGTTTCTTTTGTATCGAAGACGCTGAACTTAAGTTAAAATTCATTGAAGTAGTATATTTGTCTATTTAAATTAGGTTCAACACAATCTTAATCACTTTGGACGTGATAGGTTGTACAGTTTATTGACACTCACAATTTATGGTGCCATACGTACTGATGTGGCTTTGAAAATGGAAATATGAAGTGAAAAGTGGCGATGAAGTATTAATACGGCATGATAGGGATGCAAACCCGGGTTATAGAAAATACCCATTATACGACGAAATATCTGCACAAAAATATATTGTGAAAAATAAGGATCGAGAACTCGTAACGATAATTAATGAAGAGGATTAAAAAGATCAAAGGATACATATTAGCAGAGTAAAAAAACTTTGACTGCAAATATTCATGGGGTTCGTTCTGTGTTTTTTCTCGTGTCATATTTACTCAATTGTGAAATAATTGTGCCATTGTTACAAATTCGACGCGGCCGAAGGCCGCATAGGGAAAAATATTCACATTGAATCATCCGGCCGTAGGCCGGATTGTGTTTTAGAGTTTTTTAATGATAAAAATAGAAATTTACAACATTTTTAAAAATTAAAAATAGATTTTTCTAATAAATTTTATTGTTGAGAATTGTTGGCTAACCTTGGTTAAAGCGTTTTTAAATAAAATGCAAAATCAATACGGTAATTTTTTTTTTTTTTTAATACGGTAATTATCTGGAAATGACTGGATGTTGGTTTTTTATGAACCCAGTAACTTCAATATTTTGGCAAAAATAATATTAAAATCAACAAAAGAATGAACAGAAAAAGAAAATAACTTCCGAAAGGTAGTTTTTATAAAAATTTTATACATAACCGATCTGGCGCCTCGACCTATCTGGACGGTGACATTTAATATTACAATTTAGTAATACCTTCTTTGACATCCACGTTGCCATAACCCACCTTAAATTACTGTAGGGCATCGATGTGCACGATTCTTTTATTATTGGATTATAGTCATTTAAATATAGTCGAATATAGCCGAGAACTGTTGAAACTGCTGATCACTTACAAAAGATGTCCTTTACCTCTTCTTTTACCTAAAACAACTGTCTTCGTCTTTCAAAATCAGCCCTCTGGATCTCTGTAAGCGTCTAGTAATAACTGCCGTGTTGTTTTTCAATGATATTGAATCAATATATTAAGTAGATTATTCATGTTCGGTCAGCTCATGAAATAATTTAACGAATTTTTCTGAAGCTAAAGTTCTAAAGCTTAATTAATTATAAAAAATATTTTTTTGATCTTTGGATTATATGCCTTAAAGGAGGTGTTTTAAAAAGTCGCCTCCTAATGGTCTTTAAAGCTTAAAAACTTCAAATAAAAATGGTTTACACAGTGTCATAATTTTCCTTTGAAATTTTCATAATTTTAATTTTGATTATTATAAACATAAAATTTCTTGAATGTTAAATTCTGAATAAATTTTATTTATCTTGCATGGCTGTTTGACTATCACATTTAGCTTTAGGAAATTTACAGAGATACCTCACGCGGCAGTCCTACTTGCCAAGCAGGCTGGAGAAGTGTAAATTCGCTTGAGCTGATATTTTTAAGATGATGATGAAGGCTCTGAAAGGAGAACTTTTATTTGAATCAAAAGGAACTGGCAATGACGTGGTCACAAAAACAGATAGAATAATTGAAGAACAATTAAAAACATTGCTAAACACAGATGAGCGTTTTAAAGACCACAAGTGAAATAGAAATAAACAATTCGTAGATTTATAGGCAAGAAACTGTTGATGCCTGTGAAAAATGTAATCTAACAGATGCCATTACGTGGATTGTCGACCCTATTGATGGGACTACTAATTTTGTCCATAAATATCCACATTTTTCAATTTCCATTGGAGTTACAATTTTTAAAAAAGTAAAATTAGGTCAAATACTTCTAGCCAGTATTATACAATATTGCAATAAATGGTCGTGGTGCTTTCAAAAATGGACAAAAAGTATAAAAATCAAATATTTCTGGTAACCCGACTTGAAAATTATTTTTGAATTGAACCAATCTCTTGTCATTGCTAAATATTGTGGATGGTCTAATGATCACATTGTTCAAACAAAGATGTCAAATAATCAAAGACTGCTACCACACGTTGCAGGGTTTTAGGCCTGAAGTCTGGCGGGAGGCAGAGTCGGTGAGAGATGACGAGGAAAACGAGTCGACACAGGTGACGTCCCAAACAAATAAATTAAAAATGGTTATTTCATAAAAATTGGCAATCTCTATGAATGTGCTTATTCTATATTTAAAATACAAGAATTTAGTGTTTGTGTCCAATTTAATTCTTCTTTTCTGTTTCGCCCACAAAATTGGTATTTTCTCGATCAGATTGACACTCTGATTCCAAGTTAGATTTGGAGTGCAACAACATTTTTTCCGCTTAAGATAACTGATACAAATCCAAGTTAATTTTTTAGAAAATAATCGGCAGTCGGCAAGTAACGTCAACTAATGTTATCTGATAATTTGTATATTTGTCGACACGGAATTTTTCCAGATTGAAAAGACTTATGTGTTAGACACTGCTTAGTAATTACTCTAAATAGATTGCCCGCATTTATTTTAATTTTTTAAACCAATATGTTAATTAAAAAAAATATATTAAATGGAAATCAGGATTCAGTGGCTGCACCGCAAATAGAAAAAGTCACCTCGGAAGATTGCAATCGATACATCTGGTACAGCAATGGTTTCCGGAAATAAATGGACTTCATTCCAATGAGCTTCCTGATCAACGAAAAAATCGTCTAGGTCCTAGACGATTTGCATTTTCTCTTTAATATTTTTGGGTGTATCCTCCGAACCTGTCTTCTAGCACCCCGAAATAACAATTGCACAGCAACACAACCAGGAACCTTCAAATTCCAATTTGTAATGGGCTTATCAGTCTTTGGGTGAAAGAGAATATACGAAATAATATCAGGATAACCAAATTCTGAGGCTAAATGTAATCCTGTACCACAATTTTACTCAAATAGTCAAATAAAGACTAAACCCTTTTTATAACTGTTTAAATTATTGTACTCAGTGCAACTTAAACAATTGAGGGAATCAGAACTATTGTAAGATATTTTAAATCGAATTTTTTTAAGTTCCTTTAGTAGTTTTTAGACTTTTAGTGCATATTCTTTCGTCTATTTTTATTTTACTTCAAGCAAAATGAGAGTACAATTCTCTTTATTCTTCAAGTGGTCAGTCAGCTAAGTACTAAACTTGTCTAAAAAGGTTTAATTTATTTAAAATGTTCAAATTTAAAAAGTGATTTTAAATGAAAGTAATATTTTTTAAAAATTCAATCTTTTTGAAATATAAAAAATTATATTGGAAGGGGTTATTCATGATCCAGATACAAAAGTAACCTATGCTTGAAATACTCGCAACAAACAATAATAAAACAATTCAATCAAAATCTCCGTGATATAACAAATGATGCAAATATTGGTTTTTCTGGAAACATGAATTGGTCGTTATCATTCATATTTTTCAAATTAATTTGTTTTTTGGACGGTTCCCAAAGAATCTGTTAAGTTTCATCAATGGATTATTGTCCAACTTCCCATCGATATGTTTGAGTTTCTTCTGTATTTTTAGAGCGCATTTCTTGTATTTGTTTACAACGGAGAAATCACATTACGACAATTGGATCTGGAGGAAACATTGCATTCTTCTGTATTTTTAGAGCGGAATTCTTATATGTGTTTACAACGGAAGAATATATACATTTAAAATTGATTCATGCAGCGTTTTACAAAATACAAATCACATTACGACAATTGGATCTGGAGGAAACACGGCATTCTACTTGATATCTCCACAATATTACTAATCAGTGTCAGTTACTCCGGAGTATTCATAACGCAAAGTGAGGCTATTCAATTAATCCACGATGCAATACGACAGGTGTCGATGACCAACCGATTCACAGGAGGATTTTCTAATAATATACTTTCATAAATAATATCTTAGTCTACACAATATCTCTCCATGAGATAGTTTAGTCGGCTTATTTCACCTATTCTAACCGCGTTAAATTTGAGTTAATTCTCCAATTACAAACTTTCTTTGATTATTGATCTATTAAAGATAAGAAATTCTATTCTTGAGATAAAAATCGAATTAATTACAATAAATGACCATTTTAAATCAATTAATCTAATGCATGAGATTATTTTATCATTCAAGGAAAATTGTGGTTAATCTTTCTTTGATATTTTATCGTAAAACAATACTGAAATTGTAGCCGTCTTTAATGACAATTTATAAATAATAATTCGAAATATATTAAAAAGTTTCGAATTGTTGGTTTTATGGAAAAAACATTTCTATCCCAGCAGTATAATTTTAGACCAACTTTTCCAGGGGAAAAAGAACTCAGTCGATACCAAAAATATTTTTTAAATAATGAAATATAATATCAGAGAGTCATGGAATATAACCATATAATACAAAAATCAACAATTCAGTAATAGGAAAGTTACAAAATTAATGAATTGGTGAGAGATTAATCCATTAACTCGAATGATAATAAAAATAAAAAAATAAACAACAAATAAAGAAAACTAACCACAATACAAACAACGTGTGGCTCAGGATAATAATTTATAATATTATAGGCGCACCCCGAAGAAATATAAAAATTTAATTAATTATTAATTAATAGATAATAATTTTATATTCTATTCCTGTAGTTTCGCATTATAATATCATTGTCGCATTTTTTGATCCAGCCCTTTCCTGACGTTTAGTCAGCAAGAGGCGCTGAACTGCACCTTCTCGAAGGTCTACAGTGCCAGAGAAGAGGAGGAAGAAGGGGAGGAGGTGCGTGGAGTGCCACCTTCTGCTCACTTCAAAGGCTCTGGACTTAGTAAAATTACTTAGTTAATTAGTTTCTTTTTTAATAAAGGATTTAAGTCAAATCACAAGAGTTTTTCTGAAAATTGATATCAATCTCTGATCATGTCGCTTTTTAAATCTGTCAAGTCGGCCATTTGAAGCTTTGAAAGTGTTAGGCAATTTCCTTTATAAAAGGACCGGATATTGAAATCTTATCCTCTCGTGGACTCACTGGAATTATGGTGCTGGCGCAAACTTTTGAATATAAATTGGTACGACAATGTGTCAAATGTCGTTGTTCTCGAAAGGATTAAACCTACACTGTCGCTTGTGGCGAAAGTTTGGAAGCAACAATTATCATATTTGGGGCACGTGCTTCGGGAGAATGATATAGGAAAAGAAATCCTGCTGTCTTCGTTCGCTGGAAAAAGGAAGCAGGGTAGACCAAAACTAAACTGGACATCTGAAGTAGTGAAACTTACCGGACATCATTTGTCGGAAATAGCAGAGCTGGTGGGGATAGAGTTTCGTAGAGGGACTTGTCTTACAGAATCGCCAATGGCCAGAATCGGCTGAATATGGCTTAACCTAACCTATTCTCTCGTAGTTTCTGAAATATTTTTATTATCTGTATTATAAAATAATTTGTTCTTTAATATCAATGATTAATTTTGTTTCATAATTGATAGCCATCACAGCAAAAGTGTAAATACACGCGTAGATTAAAACTACGTATTTATTAATAAAATATAATTTTTTTCCTTTACTCTTTGTAGGATTGGCCCCATAGCTTGCTCTTTGAGGATATTTCTCCCATTTTTACGACATTCAAATAACGATATCCATCCCACCTTTCCATAGGCTTATAAAACGGAAGATGGTGTAGATTGGACGCAGATTTTGAGGCTTTATCGCCAACTCGAAAATTTCACAAAATTTTTAGACTGTTTTCGGCTTTATACGACGCACAGCGTGTTGGAGGCTTTCGTTCAACCTCTTTACAATACTCTTTACAAAAGCGGCTATATTGGTACGGCAATTAAAAAACGAAATTACTCTTATCGAATTGGAAATCCTTTCTTGGAACCGCCTGAAATACGAAATTACTTTCTTATCGAGAATGTCGCTTTTCTCCGGAGCAATAAGAGTTAGCGGAAAGTTTTCGTTTTTCTCGAAGGATCCGATGGAAGCGGGAGGTTAAAGTTTGTCCAAACAGACAGTAAGTAGGGGTACGAAGCCGACAAGGAGAGACCAGGGTACCCACGTGTTTGAGGCATTAGCGTCGTTAATAAAAGCGGACAAGAATTTGGATAGATGGAAATTTGGGGATGCTGCAAAGAATTTTTCAATAAGCGACAGTATTTGGAGAGTTTGACACAAAAGGCGTCCTGGATCGACGAGGACCGGATGTTTTGGGAGGGTAGGATGGAAAATATTGACAAGAAGTGGATCTCAGAATTCGGATGCCGCCGTGTGGAGCCGAGGCTGCTTCCTTCTTGTGTTAATTCATGGGACTTGTTGAAATTCAACTATTTGAACATGAGTAACTGGAATTGGTTATGTTTTAAGCTTATCAACAAATCTAAAGTAAACATCCGATTTATCTTTACTATTTTGAACATTTGTAGCTATTTTTGAAAATTCTTACTCATATTATATACAGAATGACACAATCCCCATTTATCAAATTAAAATCTCATCCGTAATTTGGAATATTAACAATTCAATCATCAAAGGTAAATTCAGAAAGTCAATTGTAATTCAAAACTGATTTAAACAAAATTTATAATAAAAAAGTTATTTAAAAGTAGATGTTTTCCCCTTGGTAAACTTTTTCTTGGAACGAATTTTCTCAAAAATCTAAATATCTATACACAAATACGTAACAACCCCCTTAGTCTTTTTCCGAGGGTTTAGTTTCCCATCTTTCTTGCCTAAAAATATAATACGGCCACCAGAACCTTTATTTTCATGAACTGAAGTTTCTCTGACCTTACTTTGATAATCAAACGGTGTGAAATGATCTGATTTCTTAATCTTCCAAATAAAACTACAAAAATGCCTTTTTGGATAAAAAATTCTTAGCCTCGATGGGATTCTCCACAAGTTTCTTGTCACGTTTTCCGGAAAATGAATAATAGGACTGCGTCCTGACCTCATTTGATGGATTAAACTCTTCATTAGTGATATTATCCTCCTGGACGACCATCTTTTCTTCTGACTTGATAGTATTTTCCTTGAATTTCCACTTTGACAAAGACTATTGATTCATATTTAAAAATAAACCTGTAAAAGACAATGTGTCGCCATTAAATCCTTAATCTTTGATTTTGAATAAATCTAGTGGGAGATGAAGTAATTAAACCCACCTGATATAATCCTATCCTACTCAATTCTGTCCCATCCAACGATTTCATCAATTGAGACCCAATACGAGACTACAAGTATACAATTAAACCACATTACACCTTTAATGTATCTGTGACCTTTTTAGTAGGATTCACCCTGTAAGCATCACTCGCAAATAAGCCAGAAATATTCTTCCGATCAACTAATTAGTTAGTCAAAAAAGTAAAACAAACCGTATAACTCATTTTTAGCCCAATTATTGTCGGTCCCCGTAAAATCGTGTAAATGAACAAAAGAAGTCACTTCTGTTTTGACACTCGGAATATTCGGTTGAGTAGACATCTTAAACTCAGAATAAACCTCGTTTAAAAAATTGTCAATCTAACATCATTTAAATCAAAATTATACAGCTTCGTCAGTAAGCGTTGAAGCCTTTACAAAAAATGAGAATATCTCTTCATGATATATACGAATGAGTGGAGGGAGAGGATTACAACAGGCTGTAATGCCTTCTCGGTCATTCGGCATTTTAAGACACAGTTCAAGCAGCATATTGGCTGACATTACATAAGCTTCGCTCTCGTCCTCTAAGCGGGCTATTCGATCTCGCCACTCATGTAACAAAATCAACGCATATTTTTGACGGGAATTTAATTCCAAAGAATTATTGATCAGCTTTAAAGAATCTAAATGGGAGAATTCTTTCTTTTTATAAACCTAATGAACTATTTAACTGGGGAATCTCACCTTAAGGCACAGCTGAGTACTTTTTTGGTAAACTTTATACAAGAGAGCATCATTTCCATTATTAATGAGTTCATTCTTCATGTTGTCGTATATATAAAGTAAATAATGTGTATCTTGCGACGCATATTTGAGCATATCTTTGGGAAGAGGTCTTAGAAATGAATGATTTGCCACAACCTTACACGCCAATCGGCTAGTTGGTAGCCTTTGTTGCAGGGTATTCCAATAAATCTGTATAAAAGATAAGCTAATGAAAAGCGTGGATATCCCAATGTTCGTGCTGCCTGTCCCGTGTCAAACATGTTAACAACATAAACTGAAAAATCCTTTTGTAGCCAAATAATATCCGAATCTGACCCATGGAAAACCTTTAATATTAAAAAATCAAATCAAAAATAAATATTAAATAACAATTACTTTAAGAATGTTGGGATCAGTGAACACTTTATTAAGGACATTTAGTTCATGACGGAGTGAAAGTGCGTCGATTACGTAGTTTGACTGTCGAGTAGATATCTGTATAAGACAGGTAAATCCTTGAAATGATCGATACGAATGATGCTATTACTAATTATGGCAACTGGTGTACCTCTAAATCAACAGAAAATTCCGTCGTAGTAGAAAGAATATCAATTAATTGATTCAATTGTTCGATTTTGTCTATAAAAATAATTTGTTCGTCGTCAAATGAAGTATAATTCTAGAATATAATTATGATGGAACCTGAGGTTGGAGTCTTTCTAGCTGTCTTTTCGGTACGTTGAACTGCAAAATTTCGTATTTGTATGGATGGTCATAAAATTCAGTTTCATCTACCAATATTATTAAAAAAATATTAAAGAATTTAAATCAAACAAAAATATACCATCATGCAAGGAGTTATATTTGAAGGCAATTTTGGCAACAAATTTTGATCCTCTTGAATTGTCAAGTTCATCACGAAAGTACATCTGTGGCCTGACGACATTTTTAGCAGTGAGCAAAGTGAACTATACAGATTTGATAAATAAAATTACTTTTTTGTCTGAATTTAGATTATTGTCAACAACGACTAGAGTTTCGGGTTTTTTGAGTCCACATTCCTCATCAAATGAATTATTCTGATTAAAATAACACAATTTTTGTTATACCACACGCTCCAGAATAATATCGTTGATGTCGACTAGTTTTTCCATGCTGTCACTTATATCAGTAAGACTATCCTTTGAAAAAATGTCGAGTCGAATCATCGAATGGCGAAGAAGCTTCGAAATTCTACATCGGTTTATATTTGTATAAAATAACAATTTTGTTATCTTTTTTTCTTCGATCTCCATTAAATCCTTAAATTGGGGAAATAGAGAACAGTAATCGTCATAATCATCTGAATTTTGAGGGAGATTATTCACAGATTGAATACTTTTGCATAAATTATTTATTAAAATCTATTTTTTAAAATTAAAAATCGTTTACTTTTTCAAAAGATCCCCATTCAGATAAATATTCATCGACTTTAGATGGTCGTTTCATATCCATTAAATTAATAGCACCACACTATAAATATCGTGCTTTAATAATATTTATTTAAATATTTATTAAATAACATTAATTATATTTATATGATATTTAATTATCACTAAACATTTTTATTATTTGAGAATATTCATTTAGTGTATTCATAAAAGAAACTAATGCTTAAATTGAAGCAATGTCGGACGGGAAAATTATACATTAGAACAAAACCCAGAAGATTCTAAGAGTTATCTTCAACACCTTTCTAACTTTTTCAAGCCAGATCGAAATTTAGTTATGGCGGGTAGAAAAAAAGTTAACTTCCTGAAGGTATTCCTGGGGAACGCAGGAGAATATAAAAGCCTAAATGGTATAAATAACATATATTTAATACTTGGAACCTAAGGTCGGCTTTGACACAATTCCATCCTATGTCAAGAAAATTGGAATAATTATTACTTTTCTTCATAGATGATCGACAGTTCATTTGCAAACAGGTCGTATTTGTGAAATTTCTCCACTTCAACTTGCTTTAAACGATCTTGTGAAGTAATGCCAACTTCGATTAAATTTATTTATTTTTTCCTCTTGTCATACACAAAAATCTCAGGTTTACTGAATTGGACTTTCGTTTCAGTCATAGATTATGACTTTTGGTTGTCCTAGTCATAATTGACGTGACAGGTCTAATTTCGACATTTTGGATCGACATTATTGACACAACCGAATGTCCCTTCAATCTCCTGCTTCGTTTAATTTCATACATTCGACATAATTGAAGATGTATAAACTTAGCCACTTCATTATAAGTTGATGCACTTAACCACTTCATTAAATAAATTGACAATAATATAGTCGGAATTTTAAAGAAAACATTTATTAGTTGCAACCTCACAATATGAAAATGTCATTCTTATTTTGATTGGGAACATTATTGAATAACATTTATATATCTCAAAGTTATAAAATGCAAAACAACATTGTATATGAACCAAAAAAATTTTAGAAAACCAATTCTTAGAAAACTAAATCAAAGTAAAAAAGATCAGACTTTCGGGTCATAAGGATAAAATGATTTGTGATCGATGGGACAATTGTATACGAATGTAATGCCCATTTTACGAGATTTTTAGTAATCTCTTTTCTCAATTAATGGGCCAGCTGTTTCCAAAGAGTTTTGTCAAAAGAAATGATGTACACAGGGGACACAAAATAAGAAAAAACGTATGAAACTTCTTTTGTGTTTCAGTTACACGGGAGAAAAATATAAACCGCTTATAATCGTGCCTACGAAGTTAGCAAGAGTATCAAAAAGCGTGAATCTGAAAAAAAATCGGCATTGAATATGATGTTTTGTGCAAAGCCTGGATGACAAAAAATTAATTGACAATGCAACTTGTCATGCTATTTCTGGAAAACTTTCAGACGTCAGCGTAATGTTTTTCCCAAAAAATACAACCTCCTTAATTCAGGCATGTGACCAAAGGATAATAAAGGCATTTGAGAATTATTTCAAAAACTGGATGATGAAAACGATTATCTATAATGAAAATCTTGCACCACAAATAGACGAAGCAATAGTGGGAATCACACTATTGGATGCTATTTCATGTGCAAAATTGGCATGAGACGAGATTACAAACACTTCAATACAACATTCAATACAAACACTTTAAGCTTTAGAATATGACTGTCGAGAAAAAGAAAACGCTGGAGAAAGTCTAATTGTTTCGGATATTGTGTAAAATGCTATTTATTAGAGTTTGTGGGATGATAACAGTAGTGATGAAGAGGGCTATAAAAAAACAATTTCCGGAACATTTTGGTGATCAACAAGTTATAAACAATGCAGATTGCGGATTCAAAATGCTGGTAAATTAAGCAAGAGACTCCAGAAAATGTATTTGATCTATCCACATTCAAAACAAATACAGTAAACTCTCTAATCCCCACATATCGGTCAGGAACCAAAATGATGGATTCGAAAGGGTTTTTATCGATTTTCTAAATTATTTTCCTATAAACACATGAAAAATTAATTTTTTGTAAATGTGGGGGATTCGAAAGAGTTTACATTATTATTAGTTAGATGCGAAAAAAACAAAACACTCGATTAAAATTTACTAATTTTTTTATTAAAAAATAAAAATTAGAGTTATCTGTCTTGGTTATATTACAAAGGTAGGATATTGAACAGGAGAGTTCGAAATTTAAAAAAATTAAGGAAACTCTCTTGGTACTCTAATTTTATATGTGTTTCTAATAAATAAATCAAATGAGCCACATATCTTAATTTAGACTTTTAACACATGAAACTTTTTTACGAACACCAGCTCTCCTGAGAAAAATTTTGGAGAGATGCCTCGATTATTATTTCGCCTTTATACCCAGCTTTAATAATCGATTTGCACGTCAGAACCGCGATAGATTTCTACCGTTGTTTCAACTTCCTTCATCTTAACCAGATATTGTTCGGCATCTTTTGGTTCTTAAAGCATTAGCGAACACTCCCTGGTAAACTGTAATTACAGTTAGAAGCGTATGTTGCAGGTTTAATACCTTCACCTCAAGTTACTTTTATTTCGCAGCATGAAATAACTTCATTAGACTTTTTAATATAGTAATCTTCTTGGTCCGTGTTTTAAGACAGGTAGGATCGATCACTCATGCATGTCAATTATTTAAAGGCTAATCCTCCGTACTCAACAACAAGCGGCTAGAGTTATTACCCTAACAATAAACAGGGTACACAGCCATGAAAAAACTAGCAACTATACTATTTTAGTTCAATTTTAACACTTTTTTCATTAATTTTGACACTGCAGTAAGCAATATTGACATTTTTTACATCAATTTTGATAATACAATATTTAATTTTTACATTTTGAGATCAATTTTGACAAACATTTGTATAAAGAGCACACATATAGTTAGAACACTCATTACAGCTGCTTTGTTTTTTTTAGTATAATTTTTTTTTTGCAAAATAACAAGAAAAATAGAGAAGTTAACTAATTTAGATGCTTTGTTAATTATAAAAGTGCTCAAAAGGGCAAATTTTTATTAACTTATTAAATTTCGCAAATAACAAGCTATTTACAGATGAAAAATTTATTACAGAATGCATGGTTGATGCAGACAGTATGTCCTGACTTTTAGTCAAATTTGAAGCTATTTCCATTTTACGAAGAACAATTGTGGATTACTGCAAGAAAAAAATTATTTGACAGTATCGTTGACTGCCTAATCACATCTGGGTTTGTACTGGATCGCCAGGAAAGTATTAAAATCGATGACATTTGTTAACTTATTAATTATCATAACGGCCTTTCGAAATGATTAAATGATGAAATCAAAGATTTTCTATCTTTTCGTTGTATTAATAAAGAAAGCCTTTCAAAAAGTTGTATTTCTTTAGTTTAAAAGACATTTCTCACCACCTTAATAGTAAATGGAAAATAAAGAATGCGTTCCTGATTTTTTATTGTATTGTTTGCATGTATATGAGCAAACTTTATTCCTCAAGAAAGTTAACCAGAATATGAAAAGATAACTTTACAGACTTAAATCTTTCGCCAATCAGCAAACCTATTTTAACACCTGATTTTGACTGACAGTCTCACCATTCTCATTCATATTTTTTATAAATAGGCACTTTTAAGTATTATTGATTTACATGTATATAAATTGTATTTAAATTACCGTTTTAACAGGATTTAGGGATTGACATCAAATTTTGTGTTCATTAATAAGGTTTTAGATGTACTTACTTTGCTCTCAATTCTACAGATTCTAATAAAAATAAAAGGTTCTTCAAATCAAAGGATTTTTATGCTGAATGTTTGACTTTTGTTGTAATAAAAATGTCTTTTATATTCGTGGTTTTATCTGCTGCCTGTTTAAAAGGAGAAGTTTCTTGTAACTATCTTAACTAAAAGGCAAATATTCAAAAATTAAATAAAGACAATAAATAGTCCGGATATTTAATCCAAAATCAGTTAAATTTAACTATAAGATTTAAAATTTTACAAACGAAAAACATATTCCAAGAAACTATAAATATTAATAATGAAATATAAACCGTGACTAAACAAACACTCCCACTGACTGCTGTTAATGGAATTTTGTTTTCTTCGATTAATGATATTATTTTATGCACACATCCCTAAAATAAATTAAGAATTAGAAAACAGTTTCATAAATGTTAATTTTAAAAAGATTTTCAGAAATATAACAACTTGATGTAATATTTCCATTATAATCGTCAGGAGAATAAGCACCGCAGCATTGGAAGGTTTTTTGCCAAAAGTCGACTTCTGGGCTGGTTTCTTCATAGTTTTTAATGACCCATAAAAACCCACTTTTAAATTTTTCAACACACTAGAAATAACTATTAACACATACGGTAGATGTGTGAAAATAAAATAAGGACAGGATAGTTAAGACGAATCCACAAACGAAAAAAAGAATGATAACATACTATAGTATTTTATTAAAAAAATTAGTCTACAATTATTCTGCAAAAAAGACGCTTTTTTGTTTTCAGTGATAAAATTCCACATATTAATCCAATAAAAATCATTACAGCAATAATTATATAAAAAATCCCTGAATATTGAATAGTTTTTATCGACGGATTTCCCAGATTGAGATAGTTCCGGAGAACCATGGCTCCAGCATAGACAAAAATTTCTGTAATTAACTATAAAAATAAAAATTAATCATATTTTTATACAAAAAGAAGTATTACGTTCAACCAAGTAAAAAGGGGACGTATAACATTCATTTGAATTGTGTTTTAATCAATTTCCGTTGATTCATAATTAATAAATAACGATTTGTATAATTGCTAAAAATGGAGATTTTATCTTGTCGTTGAAAGCTATTTTTAGAAACAAATGTGTTAAATTTTTGATTAAACTAACACAATTTAAGCCATTTTTCCAACTCTCATGACAGTTTCTGAACACGCGTTAATTTACTCGTTAACAATAAACAATCCAAACCGGCTGATTTACTCAATGGTACGATTAAGATCTTCAACTTCTTATTGAGATACAAATCTGCGTCTAAAGCACGAATAACATTACCGAAGTATAAAAACTTAATCTTGGAGTTATGCAGCTCCGAAATTGTCAGAGCTTACATGAAGGAAATATGTACTTTAAATACATTCAGCAAAGGCAGGCATAAACATGCCTTATTATCTTGGAGAAAATACTAAATACTCAGTTCTTGGCCGTAAGCGATTGTGCAAAGAACTTTTTGATGCGACTTAGCCTTGTTCTTCAGTAAGAATGCTAAATTTTTCTCTCCATATTAATACTCCAATTGGAATTTTCATAATTTTTCATACTCAGTATTTGATAGAACATAGCATAGACTTTTGTTGGTCCATTGAGTTACGTGTATAGTCATTGATATACCTATCTAACACACGATTAAAACACTTTATTAAGGAAAGGTCGCAGTATAGCCAACGATTTCAATCACTCCCTGAAGTTAAATGTTTTTTACATTTAGAAAGAGTTGACTATCATCCTCGAAATTAAACGTATAATTCATTAAATTATCCGAATAACAAGATTTGAAGGATTCCCATTCGTAGTCGTTGAATTATCGCTATTGTTTTTTTGCTAATTAAATATTAATAAAATGTACAACCAACATTATTTAATATCAAAGACGAGGAAACGAAGTCTTGATGGTCCTAGTGCGCCTGAGGTTTCGACAGACACTAATTCGAAGATGAATATGTCTGGAAGAGCTTATTTACTAGCTTATATATCAAACATTAGGAATCGCCAGCAAGGCCGCGACTCAATTCCTTACTGACATTGGTAGAAAAATTTCCTCGAAAATAAACTGCCAGAGGGAGACAAGCTAGCTCTTTCAGCGAATCTCGGTCGCCGTACCCAGCTGAAACTGCCATTCAATACACAGTGCGATGTCGTTGAGCTGACCCTTTGGTTCTTGACGACTCTTTCAGCCACCTACCCTAGTTAGTATCTATCTTTTTTCTTTAAATAAATTATCAACATGAAAAAAAAATATCAAAATCAAGATTCGAAATCGTGTTTTGCCTTCTGATGTTGAAAACCTTTTTAAAAAACAAAAAATACCAGCAGTGGGATTCGAACCCACGCACATTACTGTAATAGCACCTTAAGCTACCGCCTTAACCGCTCGGCCATGCTGGCGTCTATCGTCTATCTACAAATTCTATTATGATCAGCCACTCTCCTATGTACTTAATTAAGGTTAGGGGTATACTTTTTCTAACTTAATAGTCACTTCGAAACCATCTTTTAAACCCTAGGTCGGCAAAAGCTGGATTGCCAGCCTTTGGTGGCTCTTTTAAGTTTTAATTTTTTTTAGAATTAGCAGAAGTTTTTCTTTGATTTTCAGAAATAATTTTAATTATAATCGATAAAAGGGCCAGCGGTCTGACGGATTGCCAAATTGTTCCCCCTGAGAACGGCGATCGAGAACCGCTGGAAAATACCGATTCAAAAGGCCAATTAAAATAAAGGCAAACGTTCCGAACTAATGATTGAACTTTAAATTTTTGAAAAAATGATGTTTTATATTTGAACCATGTTTGCTTTAAAATAGTAAAATTATTTACAATGTGAATTATTTTTATTTTTGATATTATAAATTGCAACATTAGCAAATTATAATTTACATCAAATTTTTTGGCAAGTTTGTAACAACTCTAACTCTAAATGATTTCAACGTTATTTATAAACAGATTCATCATAAAAATGACACTAAAAAAACAAACCCTAACCCCTAACCTAACACCTAACCTAACCCCTAACCTAACACGTAACCTAACCCCTAACCTAGCACCTAACCTAACCCCTAACCTAACACCTAACCATTCTCAATCGAAACAGTATGTGGTGCTGCAGTTAATTGAAGTTTGAGTTCAATTTTTTTAAATTCGTTAAATCGCTCTTCAAATTTTTTTTTGTACTATTTGATAATAACTACAAGTTAATTAATAAAAGCTTCATGGGCGGGAAGCCGACGCGATCGAGAAAGAGTTAGAGCGTACTATCGCAAGGGATACCCGCTCGAAAAACCATCTCGATTCGCGGGCGTCGCCTGTGATGGCAGACATGCGGGACCCGATCTCCTGAACGAAGCTGATTGCCTTACTGCCCAAGGAACCGGAAGTCTCAACCGCGAATGGAAGGAATTGGAACTTCTCCGTAAGGGAGGAGTACTTCCGCATCTTTTTGCATTCCGCGGTTGTGACAATGGATCCAGAAGCGGATGCGGACATCAGCAGGTTCTGAGGCGAGAAAGGAGGCGAGAAAGAGTCCACACACGTGGCATCCCAGGTGAGAGGCTTCCCCCTGTTGAAGGGAAAGTTTCAAAATATAATCGAATATAGTATTAAATGTATTTGGTGTAATGAGTAAAAGTTTGATATTTCTTTTCGTAAATCAAGCACACGACATGCTGTTTCACCTTGTGATAGCCATCGAACTTGTCATGGTGTAAAATGTCTTCAGCAGATATTTCACTACCGGAAAGAATTGTACAAAACTGTCTATGTCTCAATGCATTGTTTCGGATATATATAATAATTTGTTTTACTTCATTAAGTGTATCTTCAAATTTTTTTCATTTGTGAACAAAGTGCTTGTTGGTGAAATGAAAAAGAAAATAATTGTGTTTTAAAAAATTCAAAATAAGTAAAAAAACGATTAACGAAATAAAATCGGAAAATATCACAAAAATGATGAAATTTCAAATAATTTAACCATTAAAAGAAACTACATACCGAAATATTCCTTTGAATCCAATTAAATACAGTCCGACCTCTAAATGGGGCACTAAGTGCCTCAAATCAGAGGTTTCCCCAAAAAAGAGGTTTTTCAAAAAGCTCAATAAATAAAGAAAAAGAACATTATTTTTTAAAATAATCAGTTAATTTTTCTCCATATTTATATTTATTTTTAATTCCTAACGACACTTTCTTTCTGAATTCATAAAAATCATGAAGAGAATCTGGAATCAAATCAAAGATGTTTGTCTCTAAGTTTTCCATCAAACTTAAAATTTGTGATATTGATGGTTCGCAGCTTATATTCTCATAGATATTTGGATCATTATCTTCTATTTCATCAAAACATTCATCAATAACATTATTAAATATTTATTCAGATGATTCATTTATGCAACTCGAGTCTGATGGAGATTGTCGAAAAACCTTTTGCCAGCAGTTATAAATAATATCCGCAGATACATTATTCCAAGCATCTGAGATTATTGTTACCACTTGCCGCAAATTTAATTTGGATAAAGACTCTATAAACAAATCCTGGTCGTCTTGAAAACATAAAAAATCAATTAGACAATTCAAATAATTATCCTTGAAATTTTTAATAATTCCAGCATCCAATGGTTGAAGTATTGGTGTCGTATTTTTTGGTAAAAATAAAAAATCAACGTTGCTAAATGTCGATATTTTGTGGCAAGCAGCGTTATCTAATAACATTAAGATTTTTCTTTTTTGGATAATCATTTTTTCATTAATTTTTTTGAGCCAGGATATAAAAATGTCTCTTGTCATCCACGCATTTTTGGACGAAGAGTATAAAATTCCATAAATTTCGGGAGAAAATTTTTTGAAACATCTAGGATTTCTATATTTTCAAATTTTTCTCCAGTGTAACTACAGCATAGATGAAGAGTAACTTTATCTTTACTCCTTTTAAAGCCCCGTGCCGAATCACCAGTTTTCACGAATGATTTACGTGGGGTAAGTTTGATAAAAAGAGAAGTTTCGTCACAATTAAAAATGTTCTCCTTTCCATATTGTTCAACTTTAATATTTAATTCTGATAAAAAATTCAAAATTATCGCATGATCAGCAGATGCGGATTCGCCTGACAATGTTCGGAATTTTAATTCATGCCTCTGCTTGAATTTTTCTAACCATCCATTTGAAGCTTTAAACTTGTTTAAGCCCATTCTCGAAGAAACAGTTAGGGAAATTTTTTTTAAAAGAGTTCCAGAAACTGGAACATTCTGATCCCTTAGACGCTGAAAAATATCAAGGACTTTTTCATCAAATCCGTTTTTATTTTCACTTAATGATGAGGAAAGAAATCCTTTTTTGATAAATGGAAGAATATTCTTTTTTATACGAAAAATAGTTCCCTTGCTAGTATTGTACATTATGGATAATCTCCTCTCAGAATGTTCTTTCTTTAAAAGATGATCAGCAATCTTCAACTTGGTTTCATAATTCAAAGGCATTACACAATAAATTTGAAATGAAACGTGTCTTAAAATATTTATTTTTTAAATTGGTATAATTAATTTTATTTAATAAAAAATCAATGCCACAAATAGAGATGTTAAAATTAATTGATTTTTTATAATTTGGTTAAAAAAATTTATAATGCCCCAAAACAGAGTTTTCCCCAAAAAAAAGGTGCCCCACCCCTGGAGGTGCGCCCCAATTAGAGGTCGGACTGTATATAAATAAAGGTAAACCAAATAAAGACAACAGCGCTACATAATTTTTTTTTTATTTTATTTAAAGACCAAACACGGGCAAAGCCAGTTAATTATAGTTATTCCCGTGATCGCCGATCCAAACGAGGGAGATCCTTCTGAAAGGTTCAATCCTTCCCGCAAGATCGGCCTGAGACGACGATGTCCCAGGGTCTGAGAAGCTAAGAGTCCTTTTTCGGTAGGCATTAAGTGCCTCCTGAGCGTTGCTATATCCGGAGGAATTTCCACTGACATGGTGGACCCCGTAACGCCACGCTAAGCCCGGAAGGTAAGAGATCCCCATTTCCAACTGTGTCGTGCCAGAAGTACTCGTTGCCTCACGGGCAGGGGAACGATAACGAGAATTTGCCCCAGGATGAAAACTGGCCTCCTTCGGAATCGAACTCACGACCGTCCATATCCATTATCCATAGCTTAGTCTTCAGCCAAGGGGGCAGAGCAAAGAATGTATAGTCTACGTTACCTCTGACTATAGCTAAAGAGACTTGATACTGATTCAGTATGTATAATTACAACATTATCTAGAAAAATAAATAATAATCCTATAATGCAAATAAATTAAGCCGTTTATGATAATTACTTTTAATAAAGGTTAACCATTATATAAAAATATAATTTTATTTAATATGAATATTTTTAATTATTATTTAGGGTTTTTATGAGCATTATATTTAAGATTAGTTGCTCGATGACCTAATTGTGCCCACGGCCGCACATTCATCGACTCACGGCCGCACTTGCGCACCCCTGTTATAAATATTCGATTTCGCACAGTTAAATCAAAATGTTTTTGTTTCCCATTTTAGCCTGTTTAATCTCTATCGAAGGTTTTTGATGGTTAATATTAATTCTTAGGAAACATGTTTGGTTACCTCATGGATGATCTCAATTTCGATTCCGTCAATGATCCGACGGTATTTATTTCATATTAATTTCTACCATTTAGATTACAACTACAGGTTCAACTGCAAGTTGAGATTTGATTTATAACTTAATTCATAGAAAAAATTGTTCACGATTTTGTCAATGATCCGACGGTATTTATTTCATATTAATTTCTACCATTTAGATTACAACTACAGGTTCAACTGCAAGTTGAGATTTTATTTATAACTTAATTCATAGAAAAAATTGTTCATGATTTTGTCAATGATCCGACGGTATTTATTTCATATTAATTTCTACCATTTAGAATACAACTAAGAACCTAATAAATACAAGTTCAACTGCAAGTTGAGATTTGATTTATAACTTAATTTTTAGGAAAAATTGTTCATAATTTATTCGAAGAAGACGGGGGAATGATTGCATCTTCCAAATTTCAAAATTCAAGTTAAGACTTGATTTATAAATTTTAGTCACTGAACCATCAAATTTGGCTTACTCAATTGTAGCTATCTCGGTTATGGCTCAATTACTTTATTACTAATTATATTAATTTACATCTTAACTAATAAATCATTCCCGGAAGTATCAATAAATTAAAATTATGACTTGAATTCACCATTAAACAGAGCAAAGAATGTATAGTCTACGTTACCTCTGACTATAGCTAAAGAGACTTGATACTGATTCAGTATGTATAATTACAACATTATCTAGAAAGATAAATAATAATCCTATTATTATAAAGAATGATCCTAATATTATAAATACAAATCCCAAAAAGATAAATAACGATCCCAATATTATAAATAAAAATTACAAAGTGCGTAAAGTAAGGATAAATAACATATGGAAGACAATGTTTGCAACCGAAAAATACGAAAGACACTCACATTTAATTTATTTAATCAATTTCTAAGATTAAGAAACAATATTCCTGTTAAAGAAATTTCCAAAATAGTTGATATATCACCTTCTGCAATTTACAAAATTTGTAAATTTTCGGATGAAAATGAAAATGTTGATTTCTATGCTTATGTATGGTCTAAAGGCCCTAAGAAAAAAGATAACCGTGAAATAATTGAAAAAATTACAAATATTATTAATGAGGATAATTCTTTGACACAATTAGGTGTTAGAGAAAAGCTTTTTACAAATCAAAACAACAGTATATCCATAAGCAGATCAAAAATCAATAGATTGTTTAAAGAATCAGATTTAACCAGAAAACGTTTGAAGAAACGTTAAAAAGTTATTCTCACCCCAAAAAGCTCTCTAACTCAGATATTTGTAAACTTGTCAACATTGTGAAAGAAAATCCAAAAAAAAACACTGGCCAACCTGAAAGAAGAAGTTTTCGATTTTACAGGAAAAGTTGTCTGCAAAAAAACAATAAGCAATTATCTACATGAAAATCATTACAAAGCATGTGTGTAAAAGAAAACCTTTTTTATCAAAAAAATAGTGAAAAACGATACAAGCTTTCAATAATCTTTTCTGCAATGAGCAATGAAACGTAAAGAACTGTTATATAGAGTGACGAGGCTTCCTTTGAAATTTTTTCATCTAAAAAAGAAAATTTTTCTTTAGAAAAAAAATAAAGCCTAAAATTATGCCCATTCAACGCCAACTTTGAAGTTTGGTGGTGGAAGAATTATGGTATGGGGTTGTATCTCCTATCATATTCTAACAACTCGTACTTTACAGAAGAGGGAAAAAGAACAGAGTTGACGAAATTAGTGGAAGCGGACAACGATGATAGGTAACACGGAATGGATAAATTACGGCAAGAGCGAATACCGATGCCCCCATAACGGATGGCCAATCAGATTTGAATTTTATGTTTACCAGTAGCCCAAGGCTTTGGAAACCAGATTATCGAGGCGAGATAAGTATTCTTGTTCTGGGAAGCAGGGCGTAGAGCTCATGAGAAAAGTAAGTTTCGGAATAAAGAGATAGTTCTTGAGTAGAAAAAGCCCCAGGTGTGATTCAAGTTTACAGATACGCGAAATGAGGATTTATATCTCATCTAAATCTTCACAAGTGTGACGTCATCAAGATACCAAAGATTGACTTTAGAAGATAATTGGGACGCAATATGATGTACTCCTAGAAAGAACAGAAGAGGCCCCAATGGGTCACCCTGTTGAATCCCCGAATCAGACATAATAACGGTGTTAGCAAACAGGAGACAACTTGGGGAGGCATATGATAGATGTACGATAGGATATAATGAAAAAAAACGATTACGGACAGATTCTAAAATATGATCTCGACGGATAGAATTGAATGCATTTTTGACATCCAGTTTAAGGAGGAAATGGACTCCATTATTTTCCGAAGAAGCCAGCTACCGTATACCATGGGCGGCTGTTTCACAAGCACCTTTCATACCTACGCCCAGTTGGATCGCATTAAAAATTCACTTGCTTCAGAGACTACCGAACGGCAAATAATTTTAGCCGCCAGGCGTCTAAAGACATTTTTAACAGCAATCGGTCGTATTCCACCATCACATTTGTTTAGAGCCGTCAGATTTGCGGAGAAAAGTAAATCCCTTGCAAAAGGAGGGATCTCACCAGAGATAATTCTTGTGCATAGGCAAATTATGGCCAACATTAGGCGTGCATAGGCAAATGATGGGTTTCATACCATCAATACAACCACTGCTACTGAGGGGGAAAGAACTGAGAGCAGCAGATACTTCTGCTGAAGTGACGGAATATGCGTTACAAACGGAACCAGTGACCAACTCAGGAATTTCGGATAGATCGTCCGGTGCCGCAGAATGTTTGAACGCAGTTGACTGAGAACCTTGTCCTAAGGAGGGGCAATAGATGAACTAGAGCAGATAACATGGACAGCACTGGGCACATCGCCTTGCATGAGCTTGCCTCGAACCATTTTGGTAATGTCTTGAATGGATACGTTTGGACGACGGTGCCTTTTTACGGACTGAGGAGAAATTGCACTGATATCGAATTTAGCGAATATTTCACAATTTGATTTAATATTCTGCGAAAGAGACGTGCGGTCGCCACCGAGACAAACGGAGGCAAAAGAGAAGAGCTTGTACCAACCATCTGGCGAGTTTGAGGCCAGAGATCGCTCGATTGCCAGAACCAAAGATTTGGCCACTTGAATCCTGGCTGATCTGCGCCTCATAACAAGGCCGGTCAGTTGAGGATTTTTCAGATGATATAGCCTTAGTGATCATCGTGTGTGAAAGGCATGAAAACCATTTCCAAGAGAATATTGCGGCCGAGTTACGCTTAGTGAGTTTAACACACGAAGGGTGAAAAAACTGGCTGCAGGAAACGCAGAAACGACCCGATTTACGAGAGTTAACAGATTTACAGGAAAAACAAAAGGACATAAAAATATGAACAGAGAAGTGGATAAGATAAAGAAATAGACAGAGAAAGATTAGATGGATAGAAAAGAATTAGATAGATCAGAAATATTAAATTGTACTCTAATTAACTTAATACTAAATGTTAATTCGGATCTATTTAAAATTGATTTGACGTATTAATTCATTATTTTTCTTTTTGAGCCATTCCTTAGCTCTATAACTGCAATCTCTTGTCGACCATCACCAATCTGATCCTCACTCCAGGATTGTTGTTCCATGGGCACGATTTCGTCGTCCTCAAATTGTTGTAGAGATTTTCGTTGTAGAAAATGAATGACTTCACTAACATCACTCTCTTGAAAGTTCATCCCATTTCGGTGCTCCACTAACATGCTTTCAAGAGTTTTTTTTAGTACAATAGATTGAATATATGCCCTCGGAATAGTATCCACACCCAAAAAATCTATATATGATTTGTAGAATTTAGTCACGATTCCCTCCCAAGTCATAACAATAGGGACAATTTTAACTTTCGCTTTGTATATTTGGGACAACTCTCCAGCGAGGAGGTCGTATTTATGAAGTTTTTCAACCTCAACCACCTTCAGCATCTCCTGAGAAGTGATTCCGACCTCTACTAAAGTAATCTCCCTTGTCCTTTTATCGAAAACAAATATGTCCGGCTTGTTATGTTGTACTTTGATGTCTGTCATCAGCGTCGTATCGACTCTGATCTCAACATTCTCAGTTGTTACTATTGATTGGACTGAGTGAGTCTTCAGTTTCTTTGAATATGTGATTCCATATTTACGACACAGGTTTAAATGAAGACATCTCACCACCTCATTGTGACGGCGTATATAATCACTATTTAACATTCTATTGCATCTCGTTGCCAAATGATCGACTGTTTTTTTGGCAGATTTACAATGACTGCAATTTGATCCTTTTTCCTCAAAGAACAAGTTTCGGTCCTGTAAAAGGCAATACAATGCTTCGGCTCTTGGACTATTATTCCCTTTTGCAAGCCAGCCCGACGATGATGCAATATCAACATTCAAGTCTTTTAAACATTTGAATAACATAGAATGAAGAGATTTACTGTTAATTTTCGTCAATAACCATTCAATTTGAGCATTTTTAAGTTTCCGTACATCCATGTCAGAGGAATTATCATCCAAGTTATACTTCTGGGTTAGGAATCCCGCGATCGTGGCCATAAGTGTTTTCTTTGAATTGACAGCCCGCAGAATTCCAGCTTTTCTCAGACACACATTAGATTTTCTTTCCAAATCATAAGGGAATTGGAACAACATGCATTCACTTCTGAACACGATTGAAGTGAGCCCTCTTCCAAGTTTATCTTATGCTAAATATAGCCTCTCTTTATTTTCAGGCTTTAAGTAAAGTTTTGTCTTATTAAGAATACGCCGAACAAAATCAATATCCTCAAACTCATGTGGTTCAATGTTGATTAGCCCAATATAATAATTGTAAAGTGACAATGCGAATTCATTAATTGCTTTGAAGATATTCACTGCATTCAACTTTGTGCTTTCCAAACCCATAATTTTTTACCTTCATCAGCAATCTTTTCTAAAATTTTCTGTTTTAGAGTGTTACTCCATTTATCCTCCAACACTCCAAGGTATTGATAGCATTCAGTTCAATCCAAATATTTTGCTTCCTTTGATAAACATTTTTCAATGTTTTATTGAGTCCTGCTGATTCAAAAAATAATTCAATGTCATGCATCATCTTAATAATCGTGGCCTTCCTGGGCAAATATTTTTAGATCATCCATTAAAAGCAAATGGTTAGTGGCATAGGTAATCATCGATGGACTGGACTGACTAATATGCACTGTTGGGTATTTTCCAGTCAATATTCTACTCAAAGAATCCACCACCAAAACAAATGACTGTGGAGACAAGGAGTCCTCTTGAAAAATTCTTTTTGATTTTTTAACTGTTTTAATTTCATGCTTATTAAAATTCAGTTTAACTCGCCATTTTGTAACCAAAGTACGAATAAAACTAATAATCCAACAAGGAAGTCCACAGCACTCCAGAATTTTAAATAGGAATTCATGGCTTACTGAATCAAACGCTTTTTGGACGTCTATCCATGCTGAATATAAAGAGTTGTCAAATTCTTGGTTAATACACTGATTTATTAGGGCTTGTTCTTTAGCACCCTGACACATTTTCCTCGTTCCTAGTTGGTTATCTGAGATTATTTGGAATGTGTCAACAAAATCACTGAGTTTCTTATTGACACATTTTGTTATCAGTTTGTATAAGTTCGGCATGCATGTAATTGGTCGTAAATCTTTGGGTGCCTCACAAAATTCCTTTTTAGGTAAAAGATAGGTTATCCCAGTATAAAACCAATCCCCTGGAATACATTTCCCATTAATAACATCCACAATCACCTTATGCAAATGCTCATGCAATGCATCAAATTTCTTGATAAAAAAATTATAAACTCCGTCACACCCACAGGCTCTCCAATTAGGCAATTGTTTAACAGTTTCCAAAATATATTCCTCATCAAATACTGCTGGATACATCTCAGCTCCAGTAATCCGTTTAGTGATGCTAATTTGAGTATCTGGAAGTGGTTTCTGATCCCAAATACCATTCCAGAACTTTAAACATTCATCATTACCAAACCCATATTCACTAGCTATGTTAGTCCCATTCACTCTTCTATAAAAGGCTCTTCGATTCAACTCGAGACAATAATTATCCCTTCTAAATAACTCCTGGATTCATGAGTACGTAATTTCTTTTCCAGGATCTTTATTTTGTCGGAAATTAAAATTGAGATTCTAGCAAACTCTCCTTTTTTTGACTTTCTATAGCCATATGAACATAAGACATTGAGGGTTTTTTCCACTCCGTACTTTTTGCAGTCATATTAGGAAAATTATTTACCATAGACATATTTGTTTTTAATGTTTCAATTTTTTCAGATGTACTTTCAACAAATTTACTGTTTACTCGAGAAGAATTGGATATATTTTCATAAGAAATTTGACCGGCATAAATAATAAGTTCTTAGGAGGATAGGATTTCAAATATTCTTTAATTGCAAGATTCATTCCAAATAGTAGCTTTTTATCCAACAGTTTGTAAGGAATCTTCTTAGTGGCAGGCCGGTTAGTTCGGGGAAGACTCTGAACTCTCCCAAACCGAATTTAAATTCCTCAAGACAATTTCTTAAATTGGATATTCATAATTCTGTAAGGAAGCTCCACAAGAATTACTATTGGTAGAATTCTTTGTACAGGGCACCCTTGAAAGTGTTTAAAATCGGAGATAGACTTCGAGGTCCCAAACTTTTCATTGAAAGTATCCGTTGTAATATACCGATTAAATCTCTGACGAGAAAGTCTGACAACCTCGCTGGCCCACTCTACTTTATCAGAGTGATCTACAGCATCAGCCATGGCTTTCAGAGCTTGCAGTTTTGTGCTAAAGGCTGCACCCGAAGTAATCTCCTGGACATTATGCAGTTCCCGAGCCAAACATCATACTTCGTCTGTGTTTCCAGTTTCTAAATCAGCAGGAAGGCCCGTAGAATATGTTTCAAATTGTTTGTTTAAAACAGACATGCACTACACCACAAAAGATCACGTGTTTAGAAATATTAGATAGAAATATTGGATAGATGAAAACCACAACAATAGATTATTGAATAACAAATTTGCAGTACCACATTGTTTCTGCTTTATATCATTAAAATTACTTGGCTTATTTTCGGAATTAAATTTATTAATCTTTTAGTTTCACCTAAAAAATTAAATTTAAATAGTATTTATCCCATTTCTGAATGATGTGAGATAATTTATTTTTGGTTATACTTAGACTCGAGTTTTTAGTCGCCAATTTTTGCGCCTGGCTAATCTACTTATGTTTTCGCTCCAAATACACCAAATCACTCAAAGATCTCAACATAATTATAACCGGCGCCAGTTCAGGGATCGGCCGAGGTATATATCTTTGAAAAATCTAAGCATGTGCCCTCGAACTGTCTAAATCTGGAGCAAACCTATTCCTATGCGGAAGAAACCTCGAAAAGCTGATACAAACCAAGGAAAAGTGTTTCCTTAACCATCCAAATATCTCCGAACCTGCCATCTGCAATTTTGATCTTTCCAAGGAAGAGGAGATAATCTCCGGCATCAGGAAATTACGAAAACAAACTGGCGGAAAAGTCGATGTCCTTATCTGCAATGCCGGTCTGTCCTGCAGGGGTGCCAGTCTGAGGGAGACTGATGTGAGTGTCTACAAACATTTGATGGACGTCAACTTCATGTCCAACGTCCTTCTCATTAAAGGTTGGTTCTAAAAATAATCTCCAGGCTTGATTGGAGACATGGTAGGAAATAAGGGAGGGCATATTGTGGGGATAAGCAGTATTCAGGGAAAGATAGGCCTTCCAGAAAGAGGCCCTTGTTAGTTTATGATAAGAAAATTTTAGATTCGTCTTCTAAGTTTGCGTTTGAGGGATTTTTGGACTCTTTGAGGGCGGAAGAGACAAAGAATGGGATTAAAGTCTCCGTGATTTCACCGTCTTATGTGAAGACTGCGATTTCCTTGAACGCACTGACCGCTGATGGGACACTTAATAAAAGTCCGAGGAGATTATTTGAGTGTTTTAGAAGAGGATCTGAAAAATCAGTCTGGAATGGATGCCAATTACTTAGCACGGATTGTGGTGAGGAATATTTGTTCAGAAAATAATTCTCACGTTCTCGTCGCTCCTCTCAAGTACCGTCTTGCCGTCTACACAAAACACTTGTTTCCCGGCTTGATTGCAAGATTTACTCGCCGTTAACCTTTTTTGATTTTTCATTTAAACTATTCGATAAAACAATAAACATTTTCACGATGTTGTTTCATAATTTGTGGGATTGCCTCGTTAAGCAATTTGTTGATTGTTATTAATTTAACTAAAGAATGTTAATTAGACTCTATGCCAATTCCTGACCTCGGAACATTATTAGAGGATGACTGCGCATCAGTACTGCAGTGAAACTCTGACTTGATATCTGCGAACACTATCGTTGCATCAAAGGTGTCCAACCACTCTCTTGAAAAGGAAGTGTGGGCAAGCTTCTCGGCGCTCCGCTATTAACAATTTGTTCTTACGAGCTTTTGAGTCAGCGGGCTTCTCCTTGGTGCTAGAGTCAGTAGGCCTGGATTGTGGAGATAGTAAAAGACCCGATGGGATGACCATCTTTCCTTATTCATACGGGAAATCGTTGGTTTGAGATTCAACTTGTTTTGACACCCATTTCAAAACAAACAGTCTCTTCTGCTGTTTCTCCGGGTTCTGGAGGAGATGCTCAAAACAAAGAAAATTTACAAATATGCAAACCTTGATCAACGGTATCGCTTCATTTCTATTGCTGTGGAGACATAACTGTCGTTCATTAAAAAAAACAATTTAAATGAATCATCTACGTTGATAAACTTGTTTTAATTATTTGTGTCTTTTTGTGTTCTTGCTTTTTGTGCCCTCTTTACGTCAACCTATCATAAACAACAACTCAAATTCTTTTGATCTGTTTAATCTTATTTACCAAGGTTTATTTTTAGCACATTTTCTTATTGCTTTTTGATCGCCTTAGAAGGGTCTAAACATTTTAAAGCTATATTATATGAGTAGGGTTTAAAGTGAATGCATTCTTATGTCAAGGATTTTGGTTACGGTTTGCGTTTGAATTAGAGTTGAAGTAATGCGTCCTTAGCATTAAAGAATTTTGCTCAATTTTATTATTTATATTAGTCATTAAATAACATTTTTGGTTCCTGACTGAAATTTTGGTGATTCGAGAGGGTTATTATCGATTTTTTTAATTATTTTATTATGAACATACGAAAATTTTTTTATTTGAAAAAATCAGTAATTTTAGTTTTTAATCTCGATTTTCTTAGTTTTTGATCAATATTTTCCAACATGTTTAAAGTTTCCATGTCTGTCACATTCAGTTTAAAATAGTTTCTTAGGTTGTCCAATGCGCGAAAAGAATCTACAATATTTTTATTTTTGCTGGTCTCAATTAAATTTTCATCAATAGCCTCGTTGCGGGGAACTGTTTCGAAATTTTCAAATGTATCATCTTTAGACATTTCGATTAATTCGTCAGCCCTATTCAATAAAATCCTGCTCAGTCAATTGGTCGTTAATTTGTAATTTTTGTATAAGAGTATCAAATTGTTTTATATCCTTTGGAATTATGGTTGAACAATCTATTTCGCGTGGAATCCATTTTGTATACTTTAAACAATTTAAAAGTCCTATTGGTTCTACATTTTTCCATTAATAATGAGTGAATATTGAACCAATTAATGTAACAGACTTACAGTTAACAAAAATAAAAAGTGAACATGCTTTTTCTTTTAAATTTACAATGGGACAATATTACAAATATGTCTCAAATTTATTCTAGAAATACTTTAAATAATTGAGGCTCGAGAATTGGAAGTCCATATAAACTCTGTTAAATTTGCTAAAACTTTTACAAAAAAAACAGGGAAATTATTAACAGCTCAAGCAATAAGAAATATAATGAAAAAACGGTCTGAATGCTTATCCGCTCACGTAAAGGGCACTTCTTACTAAAAACATAAACTTCGACGACTGATCATCAATTTTGAATTATGTTTAAACAGAATACGCAAAAAGTCTCATTAATAGCATGGCTGACTACTAAATGTAATTAGTGCTAGTGGACGACAAATTCACAGGTGATTTCATTTTCTATTCTCAAATTTTTGATCTTCAACCCATTCATATAGTACAAGGCGATCAACGAAATTGTCAAGCGAGCCCTGGAGTCGGCAGGATACCCAGATAGATTTTTTGATTGATCGGATCTAGAAATTGAGTGGTCGCTCGCTGCGCTCGGTCGCTCGCTGCGCTCGCGACATATTAAATATAGGGTTTTCGAACTTTATGTTAAACTGCAATTTTAAGGGATAGTGTTAAAGCTCTAAAACTTTGCTTTTAAGCGTGATATAAACAAGCATTAACGTTTTTCATGAAATAAAACAACATGTTGTGAAGAATCGAGGTTCTATTCATCAATTGTTATTTTTTGCTCGGCAACGGAAATATAAATAAGCATTTTGCGATAAAAATTACAATGGTCTATATTTATTTCATTCATTTTTTCACTTTTGACATTTTTAACTCCAATAAGCATTTGACATTGTCAGAAATAACAAGATATTTGCATACAAAGAATATATTTTTTATGGGATTCGAGAAAGAATAGTAGGATAGTAAATATTGCTTATATGCGGTATACACGGTGATGTTTAGAGCCTTAGTATAATGCTCGAAGCGTAAATACTAATGCTTGACCTTTTAAGGTTAAAGAACTGAAAACCCTATAATTAGATGCAAGTGTGCTAATTATGAACAATGTTATAAATATTCCATTTTGCGCAGTTAAATCAAAATGTTTTTGTTTCCTATTTTAGTCTGTTTAATCTCTATCGAAGGTTTTTGTTGGTTAATATTAATTCTTAGGAGGCTTTTGGGATGATATCTTTGATGATGTCAAGGTATTTATCTTATATTAATTTCTACAATAGGATATAGCTAAGAACCTTGTAAATAAAAGTTCAGATGCAAGTTGAGATTTGATTTATAACTTAATTCATAGAAAAAATTGTTCACGATTTCGTCAATGATCCGACGGTATTATTTCATATTAACTTCTACCATTTAGGATACAACTACAGGTTCAACTGCAAGTTGAGATTTTATTTATAACTTAATTCATAGAAAAAATTGTTCACGATTTCGTCAATGATCAGACGGTATTATTTCATATTAATTTCTACCATTTAGGATACAACTACAGGTTCAACTGCAAGTTGAGATTTTATTTATAACTTAATTTTTAGGAAAAATTGTTCATAATTTATTCAAAGAAGACGAGGGAATTATTCCACCTTCCAAATTTCAAAATTCAAGTTAAGACTTGATTTATAAATTTTAGTCACTGAACCATCAAATTTGGCTTACTCAATTGGAGCTATCTTGGTTATGGCTCAATTACTCTATTACTAATTATATTAATTTACACCTTAACTAATAAATCATTATCGGAAGTATCAATAAATTAAAATTATGACCTGAATTCA
Organism: Octopus sinensis; assembly: GCF_006345805.1. Classification (NCBI taxonomy): domain Eukaryota; kingdom Metazoa; phylum Mollusca; class Cephalopoda; order Octopoda; family Octopodidae; genus Octopus; species Octopus sinensis. The sequence goes on along the minus strand of NW_021831284.1, from coordinate 278,964 downwards.
CCATTAAACAGAGCAAAGAATGTATAGTCTGCGTTACCTCTGACTATAGCTTGGGAGACTTGAAAGATTTTATTCAAATAAACGATGCTTATAATTTTCTTTTGAACGACATAAAACCTCACGAATATAATTCCAAACATCAGCCGAATTATACCCACAAGCAGTGGCCATACGTCGGTAGGGATCAACATTTCAAGCCGAAAGTTGCGAACAATTATTTTTTTGCATATTTTATGTTTACATTTCTACTTTTGTCGCATTTTGTGCTGGCTCACTTGCACAGAAGGTGTTTGATGTTTTATTACTTAAGGTTAACCAGGCAGAACAAAAGATTGCATAATATTCATTTTAACTAATATTATTTATATTTTCAATTGTTGTGATATTTTTTAAATAAAAATTTTCTGAATAGGAAATAAGCAAAGTTCTTTGATTTAAATTATTATGTGGATTCACCCCTATCAACCTTAATATGTTAACAAATCTTGAATGGTGGGTTTTTTCTTAGTTTAATTAGATAATTTAGTTTTTTTGTATTTAATAATTATCATCAATAAATTTTTTATCTAACAAATTCCAATCGTTATTCTAATCAGTTCTAAAGTTAATTCAAGAATGATGTCTTGGAAAGTAAAAATCTACGCCACCCGTTTGCTGGCTGCATGGGTACATGAACACAATAATGAATCTCAGGGAGACCGCATGTGGAATTTTGCTTTGGCTTTATACATGACAGACCTATATCCCAATTCACTTTTAGGAGTATCGATTGTAGTCTTAAGCTTGAACTTGTCGTCAGTTCTATTTGCGAGTTCTATTGGGTGTTGGATTGACAGAACTCATAGATTAAAGGGTCAGACTTAAATTGTGATTGCCTAGTAATTAGAACAGCTCTCTTATTTCAAAATTTGGGTGTCGTCTTGTCCGCAGTTCATCTCCTGTTGATATTTTCCATTGAAAAATGGAGAAATGATTTTTCCATTAGCACGACATGTCAAGTCAGTTAATTATTTAATTTTAAATATAGTTTTTTACCATTTTTTTCGCAGTTTTGGCTGAGTTGGGAAGTGACTCCGAAACTGTTTCTGTAGAGCGTGATTGGCTTGTTATTTTAGTGAAAACAAATCATTCTTCCCTTTCAGGAATACATTTTTTAAAACTTTTTAGAAACCAATTCCGTAATCAGAAGACTCGATTTGCTGACAAAGATTATTGCTCCGATAGCAACTGGACAAATAATCCATTTTTGTGGAATTCTGAACTCGCATCTTAGCCTGGAATTTGGTCTCGGTTTGTGTAGAATATTTCATTTTGGTAAATATTTATAATTCAACCCCTCGGCTTGCCATAAAAATTGACTTTTTCGGTTCTTACTTGTACTTAAAAATAGAATCCGAAATTAACGAATTAATTCCAAACCAACATCAATCAAAAGATATGACGACCGAGAGTAATCCAGGGATTCTTAGGTCTCTTGTTTATGCTTGGATTCTCTACTTTCGACAAGAATTTGTTTTGGCGGGAATAGCCCTTTCATGCTTATACATGACCGTTTTGGGGTTCGACAGTGTCACTATTGGTTTGTAGACTAGGATGAGTTTTAGCCTATGCTTATAGTCAAGGTCTTTTGGCTACAACATTAGGACTGTTGCAAGGAGCAGGAGCTTTGATTGGGTTTTCTGGGACTTTTATATTTCCTTGGATATCGAGAAAAATAAAGTTAATAAAAACAGGATTATTTGGACTTTTCTTTCACGTTTCATTTTTATCATTGACAGTTATTGCCGTAAATCTTTCGAATGGAAACTCTAATCGTATTCTAGTGTTTAAAATTATAGAAAAATTAATAAAAATCAGTATTTTTATGGCCGGAGTTATTTTTGCAAGATTTGGTTATTTTTTGAAATTAAAATAAAGGTCTTTGGATAACGGATTTGTCGATAACTCAATGCTTTTTAGAAACCGTCAAAGAGGTAAATCGCGGACGTGTAGGAAGTGTGCAGACGAGTTTGAATAAATTTTTTACATTGCTTATGGCAATCACTGTGATTATTATTCAAAATATTGATGATTTTCCCAAGTTGGTGTATATATCATTCTCTTTCATTCTTCTCGGAGATTTTATTTACCTTACATTATTTGTTTCCCGGACAATAAATAAGAATTTAATATAAATTAATATACTTTATATGGAATATAATCATTACGACATCTGTGAGTTGGATTTATTATTTTGCACTCACGGAAAAGCTAATTGAGCTTTCTTTGTGCCACGGTTAGTATGCTTCCATGCCACTCTGTTGTTTGCTAAAGTTGGTAATGCATCGAGATCTTCCCCACTTTGCAATTTTTTGTTTATTCCTGCTAAATCTTCGTTTGATGCGGTAGGTAGAGTGACTTTGGGTTTTCTACTGAATACACTTTCAGATAGGAGAAAATAGTTATTGTGTGTCGGATATGAACTGTAAAAATATTTTTAAACTTATTTTTATACCTAATTTTTTACTTTCTATTAAATATTATACATTTAATTATCAGAAAATTAAACAAACGATTTTGCAGGTTTATCGAATCTTTTGAAAAAATAGTATGTCACCGGTTTTATAGCCCACTGGGTTGGATAACCCACCTACTGCCATATTTTATAATAATAATATTTTTCCTATATTTAATTTCATTGGAAAAAATGATTTTCTTAATTATTTTAATAATTTATTGTTCTTTTTTATTTAAATATTTTAGCGTGAAAACTATAACTTTTTATTAATAAAGTTTAAAAACTGTGAAAATAAGTAGGGTTGTTCAATAAAGTTCAATTAGAATATGGTTCTTTTGAAATTAACGACAATAGGAATAGGAATAGGAAGTTTTATTGGAAACAGAGAAGGGTTAAAGGTTAGGGGGGAGTTTGTATAATGAAACAATAGGACTACCCTATCGACTTCTTCCCAGAAAAAAAAAAGAGACCCCCTCAAGTAAATTTTTTTTTTTTTTTTTTTTTTTTTTTTTCTTTTCTACCTCTGCAGGTACGTCCCAGTGACAATTGAGTTGGATTTATAACCACTTATAGCTTTTTCGACAGTTTCACCGACCATGGAGGATTTACTTTCAAGCCACAGGGGGATTGGATCTTCAACTTTTTGGTGGTAAGCAAGCTTCAAAGCGAGCCTGCGAGACTTTTCAAATTTAGTTAAGATGGTGTCCTTCTTTTTAGAGAAGTACCATCCCTCTTTTCCGTATAGTAGTCCCGGTAGGATCACCGTATTGAAAACGTAGAGGAAAGTATCAGGCTCCAAATTTAACTTCCTCAGGCAGAACAGAGCATTAGTTGCTTTCCTTTTACTTAATTTTGCGTTTTCGAGATAGTTTCCCTTTTCATCGATGAACAAGCCAAAAATTAACGACAAACCAACTTAATGAAATAAAAAATTTTGATGACACCACTACTATATACGATAAAGAGAAAAGGAGAAGGCTCAGGACGCTTAAAAATCGTTTTTGCTTCAAAGTTCCTGAAAAAACGTATATAAAAGTCGGAAATAAAAAACTGCGTTTTTTTACTCTAGAAGAAAGTGAGCTAAAGTTAAAAATTATTGAGGTATCTATTTCAAAACAATTGAAGATCGAGCATATGAATACTCATTTTGGTAGAGACAGAATGCTATCGTTACTAAGAGACTAAATATATTCAGTAACAAGGGAAGAAATTTGTAGTGTGATAGGAAAATGTGTCTATTGCCAAGTAATGTTGTTAATCAGTGTTAGTCGAAAAATTTCATGGCAACAAAACCAACTATCACCCCCATAATTGCAAGAGTACCTAGAGATCGGTATATTGCAGATTTAGTGGATCTGAGGAGATATTCAAACCTTAACAGCAATTATGGATGGGTCTTTTTTTTGAATAAGTCATAGTTGGTTGTTGTAATCGACTCTTTTTCCAAATTTGCAGTGGTAAAACTCGCAAAAACGAAATTGGAGATACAGTGCTGCTGAAACACGACAGGGATGATAACCCTGGTAACCGGAGATACCCATTATATGACGAACTGGATATAAATAAGTACACAGTTTCAGAAAAATTTGAAACTACGTGTACTATTAATAAAGATAATGGAGAATCACTATCAAACGTCCATTTTAGTAGATTAAAAAAAATTTGATTAAAATTTTGATTTTTTTAAATGAATTAATTCTTATTTTTTATCCCATTAAATAAATAAAATTTTATTTATTTTAAAAATGTAAAGCACAAATGAATGATGTGTGATTTATGCAACAAGCAGAAATATAAAAACTAATAAAAAAGAAGAAAATCAAAGTTAATTATATTTTCTGATGATTTTTAGATTATATTTATATTTTTTTGATAGTTTTTTCGATGGTGGGTTATCCAACCCGGTGGGCTATAAAACCGGTGACATAGTATTTTAATAAATAAAAAACTCAAACCTGTAAGTGAATTAAAAAAATAAAAATTAATTAAAAAATCTAAAATTTAGCACAGTTTTGCAACGAAAATTGAAAATCATAGAGAAACAAATATTGCCAATCTGACTAAATCAGTGTTCTCAACCTTTTTTTCCCTGAGGCCCATTTTCAGGGTCATATAAAATCTCAGGCCCATTGCCTTTAATAAAACTTTGATTAACAAAAAGTATTTTTATTAACATAAAAAATCTTATTAAAATGTCAATGACTACACTGCTCTTGATGTCTATCTATCAATTTGTCAAGTTGAATTTCCAGATCTTGGTTCAACCTCAAACGTAAGTCTCCTCTCTTCTCAATCTGCAATTGATTGCGTTTTTTTGTGAGTAAATCGTTTGTTGCAGAAAATCCTGTCTCAACCAACCAAGTGGTGGGAAAGCCAAGTACAAACGGAACAACTTTTTCAAAGAGTAATGGATGAATCGATTCTACTTTCATCCATCCATATAAGCCATCCCTTTCAATATTTTTCATTAATACTTTGTTCTCCTTCAGTTCAAGAAGTTCTCCAGCAATAATAGGATCAATGTCTTTTTCACTTAATACGTCAAAATGTGCTATATCTATAATCCAACTAGGCGGATTCATTTCGATGATATCTTTAAATCTTCTAGTCATATCTTCTTTCAAGCATTTCAAGTGGTCAGTGCAGCTTGCGATTACTTCTGAGCTCGGAGCAGTTTTGGCAAAATTACAAAAATAAGCAAATTCATTTTTTTGAAGATGCATCTTCCAGAGACATAACTTGTTCAAAAAAAGAGCGTACTTTCTCAGCACTATCTATCAGATTAGCATTTCGCCCTTGCAGTGTCATGTTCAGTTGGTTGACATGTGCGAATAAGTCAGCCAGGTAAAAAATCCTTGCTTTTGTATCGTTGTTATTTATCACTGAAAACAAAGTCTCAGCTTTATCTTTCTGCTTCTTGCTACAGCTTGTTTTTCATGTCATGAACAAAAATAAGAACCATATCCCACATTTCAGCAAGACGAACTAGGGAATTTCCTTTGGAAAGCCATCTCACTTCAGTGTGCATGAGGAGTCTCTGGTGGTCCTCATGTTCACATAAATGTTGAAATAGGCGGTCATGCAAAGCATTGGCTTTGACAAAATTCACTGTTGAAACAGCGACTTTCAATGCATGTTCCATGTCATCATTGAGAGATTTAGCACAAAGATGTTCTCGATGGATGATGCAATGAATTGCCAATATATGAGGGGCAACTTTTTTTAATTTAGCTACAAAGCCATTCTGTTTGCGGTCATAGCGCTGGCACCGTCTGTTGCAATCTGCAACAGATTTGACAGAGGGATCCCATTATCGTACAGATAGTCGTAAACAGCCGCATATATAGTGTCGCTTCGTGTGTCAATCAACTTTTTTATAAATAACATTTCTTCATGAATTGCCATTGCATCAATATATCGGACATAAGTAAGTAATAAGGCAGAATTGTTGATTGTTGTCTCATCAATTTGTAGTGAGAACTTAGAAACTTTTAATTTTTCCACAAGCTGTTTCTCGAGGTTTTCTGCCATTTCAATTTGCCTTCTCTTCACTGTGTCATTAGACAATGGGATTTTTTGTAGAATGTTGGCAGCCTGTTCTCCTAGCAGTTCTTTAGCACAGATCAACATTGCTGGCTTCACCAGACGTTCTGCAATTGTATGTGGCTTCCCCACCTTAGCAACCAGTTCACTCACTGCATAACTGACTTTTAGTGTCTTGTTATTATGCTCATTTGCTTTTTTTAAGCAGAATTCTAAAGTTTTTGGAGCATTCTTTTGGCGTAACTCCACTTTCTTCCTGAAATAGCTGCGCTCCTTTCCAACAGAAGCAGGATGCTTCAACTGTTGATGGGCGAACAATTTGATTTCTTCATGGAAACATTTGTCATTACTAAGCCACAGTCCACACATTCAGGCCTCTTAGAATCAGCACTTGATGGGATGAAGCCTAGTAATAAAAAATCAGTCTGGTATTTGCGTGTAGTCTTCCTTTTTTCCTTGTGTACTTTTGACATGAACTATACAATCAGGCCTATAATATTTAAATTTAAATATGACAATATCATTAAATTAAAAACAAATCAAATCAATTTGAAAATAATAACGAATAAAGATTTATTAGTATTAGTATTAACATATTTTTCTTTGAGGCCCACTCCAGGCCCAATTAAATCTTCAGGCCCATTTCAAAATTTCTCAGGCCCACAAGTGGGCCTGGGGCCCAACGTTGAGAAACACTGACCTAAATAACTAAAAAAGTACTTTTCTCTTGGAGGTTTTTGATGATTGATCAAATTGATCTCGATCATATTCTGAATACTTTAAAAGAACTTATAAACACAAAAGTGCGGAATGAACTGGATATCATAATTAGAACTCGGTGACTATCATCTAATTAGATTCTAATCACTAAAATTTTACTTATATAGCTATAAAACATTAGTTTGGTCACCTTGATAACTAGACGCACAGTAGTAACAACACAAATCAAGGATTATATCAATGTAAAAAAATGACAGAAAAAGTCATCATGATAATTACCATCAAAAAGTTGATTCGACGAGTGGTTTGACAAACGGAAGCCTACTCAAACACAAAAAACAGCCAACCTTTTCCATATCCCTATTCCCACACCTCAAATCTTCTTCGGTAGCCTCAGAATTCTCCAAAATCCTTTCCATTTGACTTTTCTGCTGATCGGTCCAACACGCCATCAAATCCATCAAACTTCCAATTTTACAAATGGCCCGTTCAGCCATCGTTATCTCATCATCCACTGTTTTCAGTCCTTGAAACAGCACCCCGTTCTCTTCTTGTAACTTTTTTGTCAGAATTCACTAATCACCTGTTCTAACTCCTGAGGACATAAATCCTCCATTTTATCCACGTTTTTAGCACTGAAAAAAAATTTGTCTTTATTTGTTTTATGGAAAACCGAATCAAATCTTGTTCTTAGAAATATAACATTAAAAATACATTTTATCAAATCTATATAATTCATTGAGTACTGAGTTTCTGTAATGTTGTATAATTTAAGACATTCTAAAATAAATTGGTTAAAGTGCCTTTTACGTAGTTTTCTGCAAATAAAAATACCAAACATGCGGTTTCTCCATTGATTTAGAAATTGTGTCGCTCAATTTTTTGTATTTAGTTAAATATTTAGTCAGTTTTTCGTCATATTCTTGCAGTTTAGTCGAAAAGTCCATAATTTCATGACATTTGAGTGATTCTTGATTATATTCGAGCAAGAGATCTCTAATAGATGGAGAAGCTGTTCTAAACTAGTTTATATGCTTTTACAAGAGTTAAAATATTTTCATTAATTTGTTCATGAGCGTCTGGATTATACTCTTGTCTTTTTAGGTTAATATTTTTAGGGCCTTTACTGTTGATTTGTAGAACGAAGAAACATCAACCATATAGTTATACAATTTAAAATGGATTTAATTTAAAATATTTGCTTAAAATATTATTTAATAAAATTAATTTGGAATTCATTTTACTGCTTAACAGAATAATTCTATATTGTCTATAATGCTAGTCAACTAAAACGTGACCTAATGGAAGAGAGCCAAGTCTTCTAGAGGAATCCGTCATTCCTGAACAATTAAAAATAATCGTTCGGATGACTTCAATGATTACAAGTTTTACTTGGTTTGGTTAAATCATAAAGATATTATTCAGATTCCTTCAGAAATTTACACAAATTTTATAAATTAAGAATTCATTCCCATATTCTGTGTTAAATTTTAAAGTTGTCTATTTAGTATTTTTTTCTGATCTGCTAATGAAGCTTATTGCAATACAAAAAGTACAGCAAAAAATGAATTCATTGAACTTAGTAAAACCCTTATCCGGCATATCAAAGTTGTATAGTTATACTCCAAAGTATATAGAAAGGCATTATTTTTCTTCACAAATACATTCAATTGGTTTAACTTAGTAAAAATTTGAGGCAAAGAGGATATTTACACCCAGTAAAGAACAAATACAGTCAAACCTATGTTGCTAGCCACAATTTTTAAAAAAATTGAAAATTTCTGAAGAAACCTCTATTGCTCGCCAAATTCTAAATCTCGCTACTATTTTTTATTATTAAAAAAAATTTTTTGGTTAAACTAACTTTTAATATAAAATAATTTTAACCTCTCTTTATCAAACATGCGCAAGTGTACTATACATTTACAACTCTATTTTGCATGTACCAATTTTAATTTGCGGTCAGTAAACTCATTTCGCAAGTAAGAAATGATTTTTGCGGTTAAAAATTTGATTTTGCAATCAAGAAAATTATTTGCGGTTAGAAAATCTGTTTTTGCAAGATTTTTTTTTTTTTTTGATGAAAACCAACCAATAACTACAAGTTAATTAATTAAAAGCTTCAAGTGCGGGAAGCCGACGCGATCGAGAAAGAATTAGAGCGTACTATCGCAAGGGATATCCGCTCGAAAAACCATCTCGATTCGCGGGCGTCGCCTGTGATGGCAGACATGCGGGATCCGATCTCCTGAACGAAGCTGATTGCCTTACTGCCCAAGGAACCGGAAGTCTCAACCGCGAATGGAAGGAATTGGAACTTCTCCGTAAGTGAGGAGTACTTCCGCATCTTTTTGCATTCCGCGGTTGTGACAATAGATCCAGGAGCGGAGGCCGACATCAGCAGGTTCTGAGGCGAGAAAGAGTCCACACACGTGGCATCCCAGGTGAGAGGCTTCCCCCTGTTGAAAGGAAACACAGTTATCCCGTCAGGCCTTTTTCCGTCCCCCCGATCGATCCCAGTGGGTTCAAGCAGGGAGGGGATTCCGGCGACTTCCAGGGCTCTCCTGATAAGGTCGTTAAGAGCGGCGTGACGCGGGATGCGGCCAGCACTGCGTCTGCACGATAGAGCGTGCAATCCAAAGCGACAGATTTTCGCGCCACAGCGGCAGACATGTGGCTCGCATAGGCGAAGACCGAGACGTAAACAGATTCCAGTGCGTACGGACTCGCAGTCCAGAAGGTTCCCAATGCTCGGCAGTGGAGTGGCATTTAGCCAGGCTCCGCTGTGAGGGCGACATGCCGTCTCAAAGCAGGCCAAGCGGTGTTGGTCGAAAGATGTACGTAAAGATTGGATTCGGGATTGTAGGCGGACTTCGTCCCAAACAAATTGCTTATGCTGATCCTCTGGGATTTCCAGTCCTAGCGAGTGCCACTTTACGACCGCCGATGATAACTCAGAGGGCACGTAATGTTCAAAATCGGTTGGAAGAACCGTGCCCATGAGTTTCTGGCATGAAGAAAGTGACGACAGGTAGGCAGGCAGTGCAACATCATTCGGACACCGAATTCCAAGGCCTCCGTGGCGTACGGGGAGTGAAGCTTGACTCCACCCCAAAGAGTCGAACTCGACATTGCATATTGATTCGATCTTCGAACGAAGGGAGTCGCCGAGATCAGTGAGAATGTCCTCATGTAGGTAACAAGGTGCACTTCTGAGGGAGTAGAGTAATTTAGGCAGGGCGAAAAAGTTTTTCGCAAGAAACAGGCCGACGTGGCTGTCCAAAAACGTGAGGCGGTCCAGCAAAATAGTTAACGTGGAATGTTTGGTAAGAAGATCAGTCTTAATAGCAGTCGGCAGGATGGGGGATCCAAGGATCCGGAGATCATTTACGTCAGTCGCGCGCACTTGGCCAAGACCAGTGCGGAGGGACGATGAAAGGTCGTCAAGGCGTTTATCAGGAATGTTGACACCGACTAATTCGGATTTGGTGGGGTTAATCTCCAATCCAATCCTCAGAAGTGCAGGTGCCAACGACAAAGCGTCTCTTAAAATCGTCTCTGGGGAGCCGCCAATAGTGGCATCGTCCAGATACCAAATATTCAGTTCGGAAGAAACCGACCGAGCTATTCCATTTATTCCCAAGGCAAAGAGAAGGGGACCTAGTGGATCGCCCTGTTGAACTCCCGTACTTGAAGGAATAATATCCGAACCGAATACTAGAGAGCTAGGTCTTCCATATGACAATAGCGCCAGGGGATACAAAACGGGGAACTGGTCGAAGCAAACTGACAGGAAGTGATCCCGGCGGATGCAGTTAAATGCGTTCTTGATGTCAAGTTTGAGAAGTGCCCTGTCATGGCGAGAATCGGCTGACGCATTGGCGATATAACATCTCATTGCGTGGGCGGCGCCTTCACATCCATTCTTGACAGCAACTCCAAGTTGAACAGGTCCGAAAAATGCGCCAAGATCAGTAGAGACGAGCCTGCAAGCAAGCTTAGCAGCCAGCCTCCTGAAGACATTTCCGACAGCGATGGGGCGAACTCCACCATCGGTCTTCCTCAAGGCAGTGAGATTGGCAGAGAAGAATAAGTCACGTGCATACGGGATAAGGTCGCCGGAGAAGAACCGATTGCAAAGAGCAGTAATTGCCTTCACCAGGCGGGTTCTTGCCTCGCCTGTAACCGGGGACGTCAGGTCACGTAGGTGGCCAGGACGAAGACCGTCCACGCCACCACTGCTGCTGAGGGGGAAACTCGCGATGCAGCTTAAGATCTCCGAGGGCGTAAAGGAATGTGTAGGGGTTCCAGAGAGGACTGGCAAAGCACGGAGGTCGGTGGGGGCAGCCGGATGTTTAAGTTTGAGTGCCTCGAGAAGCTCTTCCGACGGAGGTAGAACAACGTCATCGGAAGCCACAAGGCGAACAGCAGCTTTAACATCGTTTTCCATAAGCTTGGCGTGGACTTTATTACGAAGGTTTGTGCGTTCAGGTTTATTCGTTAAAGGGGTCTCAAATTCAGCGGGGGGAGTAGGAAGGACCGTGAATGGATTTTTGTCGAAGAGAGTCAAATTTTCCTTTAATTGCGAAGTCAGTGAACCGCGCTGCTTCGAATTAGGTTCCCTGTAGGGTGTGCCAATTGCCATGGGACCAAAGCAAAATAATTTCAGCCAATCAGCAGGCTGGTCAGAATCGAGGGCGTTTACAATGGTCTTCGTGAGCGAGTCGGCGACGGCAATCCGAGCTGCTTTCGGAATTTTTATATGCATATCTTCCGTGCGCGGCGCAGACCGGCAACAGAGGATAACAAATCTTCGAAGGGATGTCACAAACAACCGGACGAGACGGGAGTGGGGGATTTTGAAGGGGTGCTGGCTTTAGGGGACAAGCACTGAGACACGCTGGACATTTCCAGATTGCGAGGGCTGCAGATGACATCTTTGTTAAGCCGGCACAAGATAGGTGCACATCTCTCTGACAGTCAAAGCACTTTCTCGCCTTCTTGCGAGTGTTATTTGTTGAGCAGATTAGGCATTCGAATGTTTGAAACGATTGAATAAGAGATGGGATCATAAACAGATTAGATACAAGAATTGAGGAATATAACAATGAGTACAAGAATATAAGATACAAGGAAATCAGAAAGAACGATATTACAATATAATGAACAACAATACAAGAAATAGCAACAAAGCACAACAACAACGTCAAGTGGGAAATTTAATTTGCGGCAAGGAAAAACCAATTTTGCAAGTAGGAATATTACTTTAGCAAGTAGGAAATTTAATTTTGCAAATTCATTTTGTATAACCTTGACGGAACATTAATGCGTTTAAACAATATATATGAAGTATTTTTACGTTTAAAATTAAATTAAAAATGGCACAAAATCGAGAAGCCTCCGAAAATTCACAAAAAAATAGTACAGAAGACATTTGCATAAACAGACAAGGAAGAGGACATTACGGAAAATATTCAATGGAAAAACGGAAATTGATCATAGACACACACGATAGAGATGAAGATTGGCGCTCTTTATGCAGGTCTTTGGAAGTGAAATAAAGGACCGCATATTATTGGATTAAAAATAAAAAAATTGAATTACTTCCTAAAGGAGGAAAGATTTGGAGTAAAAAAGTGAAGAAATTATATCGGCTCTATTAACTTGGATTAAATGTGATTGCCAGATCTCACTGGTCGAATGTACTGAAAAAATTCAAGCTCAATTCAATGTTACTGTTTGTGTAAATACAGTAAAAAATTGGCTTGATGGACAATTAATTTCATCGAAATCAATTCGGCCAATCACAATAAACATGAATACAGAGGAAAATAAAATAAAAAGAATGGAGTATTTAACACGTCTTTTGAATGCGAGATCTAAAGGAAGAACTATAATTTGGATAGATGAGTCAAATTTTAATTTATTTTGTCGTCGTAAAGAAGGACGTTCAAAAATTGGATGTCGGTCTATTGTTGTTGCACCCAGTAGCAGGGTCAAATTTACATTGTATAGCTGCAATGTCATCGTCACAAATATATAATTTTAAGTGCAGAAGAGGCTTATATACAGGGGAGTCCTGTAAAACATGGTTTAAGCAACTTATTAATGAATGTGATGCATCAGGAGTTACTTGGAAAAAATTGCAATTGAAGCAAAAGAAGTATTAACTTCACAAAAGTTAATGGAATTCTCGAATCATGTGAAGAGATATTACCCCTCAGTTATTCGATGTGAAGATTTAACTGACAATTCTTTTTTGTAATAAAAATTTCTTGCATAATAAAATTTCTCACTTGCAAAATTGATTGCAAAATTGATTGCAAAATTGATTTTCCCAGTCGCAAAATTCATTTACTATTTGCAAAAATGATTTTCCTAACCGCAAACCGGATTTCTTACATGCAAAATTGACATTCTTGACTGCAAATTTAATTTCCAGATTGCAAAAATGATGTTCTCAGCTGCAAAATTGACTTGTAAATCTTAATAATAAAATGGTATGGTGTGTGTCTGTCTGTCTGTCTGTCTGTCTTTCTGTCTGTCTGTCTGTCTGTGTGTGCACACCAACTTCAAATTGGCAATACGATGTCCTCGACTTACATGATGAGGTCCTTAAAACCTTCCCCCCAAAAAAAATTAAAAAAAAATTTTCTGCATTTTGGTTAAAATGAACAACTACAATGTCCTCGACTTACATGATGAAGTCCTTAAAACCTTCCCCCCCAAAAAAAATTAAAAAAAAATTTTCTGCATTTTGGTTAAAATGAACAACTACAATGTCCTCGACTTACATGATGAAGTCCTTAAAACCTTTCCCCCAAAAAAATTAAAAAAAAATTTCTGCATTTTGGTTAAAATGAACAACTACAATGTCCTCGACTTACATGATGAAGTCCTTAAAACCTTCCCCCCAAAAAAAATTAAAAAAAAATTTCTGCATTTTGTTAAAATGAACAACTACGATGTCCTCGACTTACATGATGAGGTCCTTAAAGCCTTCCCCCCAAAAAAATTAAAAAAAAGTTTTCTGCATTTTGGTTAAAATGAACAACTACAATGTCCTCGACTTACATGATGAAGTCCTTAAAACCTTCCCCCCAAAAAAAATTAAAAAAATTTTCTGCATATTGGTTAAAATGAACAACTACAATGTCCTCGACTTACATGATGAAGTCCTTAAAACCTTCCCCCCCAAAAAAAATTAAAAAAAAATTTTCTGCATTTTGGTTAAAATGAACAACTACAATGTTTTCGACTTACATGATGAGGTCTTAAAAGCCTTCCCCCCAAAAAAATTAAAAAAAAATTTTCTGCATTTTGGTTAAAATGAACAACTACGATGTCCTCGACTTACATGATGAGGTCATTAAAACCTTCCCGCCAAAAATCAAAAAATTATTTTCTGCATTTGATTAAATGAAAAACGTTATGTCCTCGACATTCATGATGAGGTCCATTAAAACCTTCGAGGCAAAAATCTCACGTATTAAGAATATCCTTGATGAAAACGACAGCGAGAATATTAACAATGATGAACTCCCAATTATTCGCGATAAAGAAATTCAATTCATCCTATGATTTCTCTTTAAAATTAAATGCATATATCATTATCGACCATGAATCAAATTATAGCTATTATCATATTTGACTTTGACAGAATGTGCAATTACAGATTGCACGACCTTGAATAGAGTGTGCAATTAACAGATTTTGAAAAACACTTTGATAGTTAAACCACATTAGCACAATCATTAACACAATTTACCACCAATTGACAGCGCAATCAGAAGAATTTGCGTAAAAATATTAACTATTAGTTAAAGTTTTTCGTAAAGATAGAATTTGTTTTCGGTATGCCTCTTTTCCTAAACTTTTTATTATTCAAAAATAATTTTTTAAATAGATAACCGAAGGAGGAAAAACGAAGCTGAAGAAAAAACGGTCAGCTTAAGGTAATTAATTAAATCTTTTTGTGTGTCGCTTTTTGGCTGCTGCTACTCTGCCTGCCGCATCTCCGGCTGCCCCATTTCCGCCAGTGGTTTGTCTAATCAAGGTCACTAAGCTAAATCTCCGGACTATAAAGGCTCTTAAGCATTATCTTAATTGGCTGTTAAAAAATTAGACTGGTTGTTGCCGTGGCGGCGGAGATTTTTTTTGTTCATACTTTTTACAAATTTTTAAAGTTTTTTTTTGTTTTTTTTATTTATTTTTTTTGTTTTTTTTTCTTTATTTTTTTTTGTTATTTTCTTTTATTTCAAAATTCAACCGGATTGAATTTTTAAACTCCTTAGATCCCTCTGGAATGCCGAATCCGAATCTTTTAAAGTTAAAGATAGGCGTTCCAGTGGTTTTATTACGAAATCTTGCGCCACCTAAATTATGCAACGGAACGAGGTTAGTTATCAAAAATTTGATGGCTAACGTAATAGAGGCGACGATATTAACAGGTAAGTATAGAGGTGAGGATGTTTATATTCCACGAATTCCGATAATTTCTGATGAATTACCATTTAGATTTAAAAGGCTGCAATTCCTTTGAGGATGAGTTTTGCAATGACAATAAACAAGGCCCAGGGACAGTCATTAAAGGTAGTTGGGTTATTTTTAGAGAGTGAGTGCTTTTCATATGGACAGCTGTATGTGGGATGCTCGAGGGTAGGCAGAAGAGAAAATTTATTCATATATGCCAAGGAAGGACGGACGACAAACATCGTTTATCAACAGGCGATAGAATAGGGTTACATTAAACCAGGTAGTTTTATACATCTACATAAACTTATATTTGTTTGATGAAACAGGCCCTCCGCAGGAGCTAGGTCGCGGTGAGCGAAGCGAGCTGCCGAGCTAGTGGTATATAAATCTTAAAAATCTCGCAGCTCTTGAATTTTTGCTCGGACCCCATGAAATTCTCACATCCTCAGTTGAGAACCGCTGTTTTAAATTCTAGTACATAGTGGATAAATGCCTTTTCACCTTAGAAGGGGTCATTCTATTATTTAAAAGAATTTTACTGCATACAATACATCTTGTTAGTGGCCATGTACAATCTCGATTCTATGTAAATCCGAAGTTCAAATATTTTTACTATAAATTGTTTTTTTATTCTGCGAAAATTTACAATCTAAACTGCCAAAATAGTTATCCTCGTCTTGACATTCTCCAGTATGGAGTCTATTACTTTATTCTTGGGAACATTACTTCTGCTGTTGTTACGTACACTAAAGTACCAATATCCGTTGATTTACCCACAGTCTCATACCATGATAAAGATTCCACATTAAACGAAGATTTTTCAAAATTCATTTCTAAATTCAAAAAAATCTAAAAAACCTGCCATCATTTTGACTAGCACATCTTCTTTGAGAGGAACTATTTTTAAGTCGTCAATAAGAAAGAGATGATTCGTGAAGTATCAACATATTGAAATCTTCCAAACTAATTTGAAGTTTGGAAAAAATAGAGTTAGGGATCCATCGCCATAACGAATAGCAAAGGTGACAATGAATCTCCTCGTTTTGTTCCCTGGCCTAACTTTACTCTTCCAATTTTTTCTCTATCGACTTACTATCCTCTTCTTGACTATCTTCTTTACAAATTCGACGATTCAATCGTTGCCGCGCACGATTGTAAGCAAAATCCTCTGTCTCAGCTAAGAGGATCCATCTTCCTCCGAACGATGAGGAAGCCGACATATTTCAGGAATTTCAATGTTTGGGGGCCGAAGTCACCAAAGGTTTCGAATGCCAGAGGGACAAAGAAATGTTGAAGGGCAATGCGTTCCAGATAGGGTATTTTCCACGGCGGAATGGGAAGGTTGTCATAACCCTGGGCGGTTGCTGTCCTCCCTGTCTAGACCGACTGGTTCAGGTACATTAGGGAAACACGAGAAATAAGTGTTCTTAAGATAATGTCGTTAAGTGCTTCATGACGAGGCGAGCGGTCTGCGTTCCGGCGACATAAGGGGGGGTATAGACCTTTTACATCCACCGTGCCTCCTCATCGACACCGATGAAACGTATAGATGTCAAGATCCAGCCGGAAACCAACTCCAATCCGGAGGGTCTCGTCATCCAACAACGAGTCCGTTGATGCCGACGGGAAGGCGTCGAGCCAGGAGCCATTGTTTTTGTGCTGCGGAAAGCAAGCATGCTATGCAGTGTTGGTCCAGTAACGGTTTTTTCATGGAAAAGGAGTGTGCTATCCAGGTCTTTAACTGAGCGGAAGCCGATCTCTTCGAACCTGGTGGGGAGTTCTCCTTAGTCCAGCCGATTTTGTAAAAAGCGGTGTTCATAACTGCTTCCGTGCACGATTTCAGAGAGGTTTCCTTGAAAGATAGCATGTCAAGATGGGATTAGCGTATATACAGTTTCTGAATGTGCATATTGCTTTCCCTGTGCGAGTCTAGGTTCAGAAGCCTGCTTGTGAGGTCACGGGATTTAGGTCCTTCACTAGGTGGGCCCTTAGGCCCGATGGGCTAAGAGAGTAGCTAAGGAATGTGGTTTTGGCCATGTTGGTAGTCTGAAATCTGGGAATGAGATCAGTTATTGATTTTCTCGGATGTAGAAAAATTACTTTCTAGCTACAAAGAACACAGGTGACAGAAAACTTGATGAAAACGTGAAAACATAGAATTGTCCTAACTACTACGGTAGACGACATACGTGCCAAACGTAAAAGTTGAGATGAGTTGCACAGATGGAAACTCCGAGCAGAACCAAGAAAAATCACAACGGAACTGCACTCGTAGGGTTCTGTTGTGCGTTTGACGTCTTCCTTAGCAAGAAGGCGTTAGAATCCTTTAATACACATGGCGACATGGTGGAAAGGAAGAAAAACAATCAGAACGAAGAGACAGTTCAGATGTACAATCAAATTGACTATATTGTATGTAAACGTGAATTCTTGTACATGAATCCGCAGTCTTGAAGAGTGTGAACTAATTTAAGTTAATGTTGTTAAATCCTCAAAATGATCTTATTGGGAAATTTTACTTTTGAAATTAATTATTGATTTTTTGATCGGAAAGAGTTATTTTCATATTCAAGCCACGATAATGTCACGACATGGCAATATTCAAAAAACTCTTGAACAAGCTTTGACTACTTTGTACTTAAAGCTTCTCTTCGCTCCCGTGAGGTACTAGAACAAAGTCTCATTGAGGGTCAATACAGTCATAGATTAAAAGGTTGATGAGTTAAGAATACCAATCTCCCGAAATAACATCTAAAGATGTGGAGACAAGAGATCTAACCTGACCTATGGTCGCAAAATGATCTTCCTGATCATAATTGTCTGATAAAACTCAAAGATTGAAATCTCAAATTCCTGAAAAATTTAATATGAGAAGCTACAAATGGATGAGGGCATCATGTCAAAAATATAATGTGTACCACACAACAAAGTCGGTTGTCAATATAATATGAAACTTATGGTGTAATAAATAAAATACGGCGCGATCTGCAAAATGTAGTCGATTCAAATATAAATGAATAAATGTTTATTGTAAGAAAGCTTGGAAAGTGACAGTTTCTGGAACTACTGTCCTGGCTGCTTCCAGGTTAGTCTGCTATTAATTTGATCCGGCCGATAAATAGGTCGGTCACCCGAGGATCGCCTCCGGAAAGTTTGGATTGAGTCTTCAATGATCTGCCTCATCGTCGGAGACATATTCTCCGTACACCTTGAAACAGGGTTACGTGAGTCTAATTTGTAGGCTAGTTTCAGCGTATAACGCCTTATTTTTTCACATTTCTGCAGGATTATCCCGTATTGCTTACCAGGTTTCTATTTCATTTATTAGGCTGGGCAGGATAGTCGAATGGAAGACGAAAGGAAGGTACTTGAATCCAGATTCATTCTTCTTAACAGGCGGAAAGAAACGACGGCTTTTCTTCTTTTGTCTTCGATATGCAGATAGAAGTCTGAGTTAGGATCGATTGTCATCCTCAAGCAGCGTATAAAATTCGGGCGAACAGTTTCTACCAGAAACCCGGGGCCCTGACCTGCTGACCCAAATATCGCCCAAATGTAGCTAAAAGGCCGTATTTCCAAAACTTTTTTGTTCTTTGAAGTATCCAGGACGCGGACGTCGTCCGCGTAAGAGGAAGTTTGTCCAGGAGTCGGGAGGTGAAGGGAAACTGCTCATTACTATGTTAAATATGAGTGGGCTGAGACGGGTCCATTTTGCCACACCTCTTTAGAGCTGAATATTTCTCGAGTGGAAGCCAGATTCAGACACAAAGGAGAAGCGGTTTGAAAGAAAGCACCTCAAGTTTTTTTAATATATGTCTCGACATTTACACAGAAAAACTCTGTTTTTATTTTCAAGATATGAATTCGTAAAGAGTATCCTAAATGATATTGAAGTTGCAGACTTTGAGTTTATTCAGATAATACATGTTTGATCCGGTTACTGGGGTAGAGTTATTGCCCAATTTTAGATTCAGAGACCGATATCCGAAGATCTCGAACGAGTAAACTTCTTTGAGCTTAGACTCTTAATGAAGATAATGTCTGAATGGTTGCTGTTTACAATTTCAACGAAGTCGTGGTGACGTCTCTTGAACATTCACAGCGATGATTCTAATCGGAGGTATGTTTTGGCGTGCTTCCTTAGATAAGACCCGTTGCAGCTTTCCCGGTTTTACACCCAGTTTTACCACACAACGGCAATAGAATTCTTGTTGTGTAGGTCCTGGTATGACAGTGTTTTCTTGGAACAAGATTTCGCTCGAGAAAAGCTTTTCTTCTCGCAGTGACCAGCTGTAAAGCCAACTCTGGTCTTGGAACGGGCATCGGCCGTCGGCGTCACCAGAATCTAAATGCAGACATCGGCTTTGGTCAGATTTGTGGTTATCCGCTTTGTCCAGACTGACTCAGCCCTGTCAGCCTTTATCCAGCGGAAACGTCGGCGACTTGTTGGGAAGCCGTTTGGCTTTTTCGCGGCTTTGGTGTACGGGCATCCGCCGTAACACGACAAGTGGCCACCGTGGTTATAATGTGTGCAGTTTCTTTCAACAGGAGCATTTTAGCTGTGGTTGGGTAGCGGAAAGCTCCATTCTCCCTGCTCGTCCCGCAGAGCAAGCATCAGGCTTTATGTGACGTGTCTCAAAATCTCACGACGTGTCCCAAAATTTATTAAAAGCATCTCACGACGAGGGGATTTTGCCATTCACAACGGATAATGCTGAAGCCAGCTGTGATTCCAACGCGCACGTATAGAGTCGAGCTTCAGCTTTCCCTTTAACAAATAACCCCTTGAATCACTATTTATTTAAGTTGTGCAACAATTTTTCAATGGATCGTACAGATCCCCCTCCAACTTTAGGTTAGTTTGGATTTTAAATCCAAGTAATGCGCCAATTTAATGACATATCTCCACGTTTTTTTAAAAGTTTAACGTGTTTCTTTCCTTAACAGCTTTTAAACTATCTTTGAAATGCATAGATCAAGAAAGGGTCTATTACGTATAGGAACTTTTCCGGTTTAAGCCGAAATCGTATAAGAGCTTTTAACATTGATATAACTTTTTCCTTCTCTTGATTATATGATTCTTAAATGATTAACTATTCCGATTAGATTTTTCACGGATTTTATACCCAGTGTTAATAAATAGATCAGTTTTTCTTTTTTCTTCGCTAATCCAACAAACAGTGTTTTTTAAAAAGATCAGGACAAAGTTTTATCCTGACACCATTTTCCCAATTTTTTCAATATGATACTGAGTCCTTTTCCATGATATTAATTTGCTCATAGCAAAATCGTAATTAAAATATAATCTGCGTAAATGCTTTTTTCAATGTTAGAGAGATCCACAATTAGATAAAAAGCGGATTTATGACAGATACCTGTGGAACTCATCTCTTAAGCAAATTCTCTTCGACATTGTTTTCCGATCCGTACAAATGATTCTCTTCCAAGATGAAACTCCTCATCAAACTCGGGCTGTCTTTCCTGCATTAAAATTGTATAAAGTTTGGTAGTAACCTGGCATGCCAGACACTACCAATGCATTTGATATATAAGACATGCGCTGTAATATATTATTTTTTCTTTGTCCTGTAAATATAGCCTCCTTTATCAGTGAAAGCAAATTCCGTTGTTCTTGCTACACCGAAATTCCCATTGCTTTTGCAAGAGATATTTTCAAAATATCTACAGTGTTAGTAATCCAATCTCTTTAGTGTTCATATTCTTCGCTCTCACTGCTTTCTTGAATAAAATGTTGAGATTCAAACTAAAAATTTTTTTAATTAAAAATTTAAACGCCCCAGAACATTCTAGAAAGATCTTTTATCCGTTAAAAAACTAATAAACATAGCAAATAAAGTATACTAGTAAATAATGTATTGATAATTATCGAGAATAACGAATTTTTCAAAAACAATATTGAAATGCTCCACCATTGTTCAACATTGCTATTTCAAAATCAGTTTTACATTCAAGTATGACAGAACACTTCATTTCACAGTCCACCTGAAATGAATAAGACACCCATTATCTTCAATCGAACCATACACTTAGGCTCAACCACAAAGAGAAGTCAATCTCATAAAACTCATTCCCAACCAATCCCAGAGTGTCAGATGTGATTCCTACAGCAAAGCATAAGAGAACAA
The DNA here is from genome assembly GCF_006345805.1 of Octopus sinensis. NCBI lineage: Eukaryota > Metazoa > Mollusca > Cephalopoda > Octopoda > Octopodidae > Octopus > Octopus sinensis. Next base: position 257,583 of record NW_021831284.1, on the reverse strand, counting down.
TCCCAGTGCTAATAGATCAAACCTCACCCATTCGAACATAGAACAAACAATGACACATTTAATCCCCTAATAATTACATTTGTACTCAATCTATACAATCACTGCAAGTTTTTTGGCTGTCAAATCTCCCTGGGTTGGCTACTTGCGAAATTATGCCCAGCAATGAGTATCATTGGCACTCCCACTTGCTATATCGGGCACAGGCAGCCCAGAGTGGAGAGGACTCGGAGGGAGGGATAGTGTAAAATTTGACAGCTACAGTAGTTTTCATTGTTAATAAATTCGGATTTCTCTTTCATTAATCTCTCCCGCTTTGGATTGCAGAACATATGCAATACATATATTTTATCATTTAGAGCAGTGATGTGATCTACAACAAATCATCACTGTGTATGCAAGATGGTAAGTATTCTAAAGGGAGGGTACCCTAAAAACTTAATATATAATACCAAAGAATGGGCAACTGAAGGAGGATTTACTGAAATTTTTCACGAAGGAAAAGAAAAGAAATAACAGTTGACAACGAGTGGGTGGTGCCTCATTGTTGATTAAGATTTTTGATGCTTATATTAATGTTGAATTTTGTAATTCTATTAGATTAAGTAAATATGTATGAAGATACATTAATAAAGGGTCGGATCAAGCAATTTTCACAATTGAGCAACGCGACAAGCCAAGTTTTTTTAACACGGACGATTTATCTGCAGTAATGAAGAAGCATGGAAAATTTTCGGATATCCGATTCATAAAAGATATCCATCATTAATGCATTTAAGGGTGCACTTGGAAAATGGCAAAGGACATATTATACAGAAGTTATGAATCCAAGAAATTCAACGCTCGACAGGGTGACCTACATAGTTTGACATTCAATAAAAAACGACAGGAATTTATTACAAAAAGAGTTTAACGTCATTTTATTTGATTAAAAAGTGGTATCACCCAAAAGATGTTGTATCAATATAGTTTCAATTCTTAGGTTACGTGAAAAATGACAGTGAATATCAAAATTTTGTAAACTACTCTCAAAAACCGTACAAACTACATTTAAATCTTAAAAATACAAATTTAAAAAACGCGAATCAAATTATGATAATTGGTGATCAGTATATTTTCAATTTCTAATTCATAGTTTTTATTTAAAGGACAATAATAATCAAAAACACGAAGAAAAACTTTAAAAAAATATTTATAAACGGACAACGGATTGGAATTCAAAAATAAACTGATAAATCAACTATGCGAAGAAAATAAAATCAAACATTTATAGACCATCCCCAGTCACAACTTTATAAGTTTGAAATAAATTAGAATGCAATTGAGCGCTTTAATAAAACATTCGACAAGAGGTATGGCAAAACTGATGGATAAGGAAGGAACTATAAATTGGAAAAAAAATTTAGACAAAGTATTTTTCCCTATAAAAAGACACATCAATCGGCGATTAATGAGACCCCCTTCAAATCGTTTAGGGGTATTATAGAATCAACACTGTGATTCATGGCTAATAATCTCATTTACATTTTCGATGAAAATTGTGAGAAAACTATGTAGGTCATCCTGTCAACTATCAAGTTCACCCTGGTTGCCACCATGGTATGGTCACCAGCGCAAGGCGACATATTATGTTGATGTTCCTAGATATTATGTCGCGAGTGTTAAATCAGGTGTTGAGGAAAATCCAAAAAGTTTTGATATGGAAGAATTGCAAGTTGTAGAAAATCCCGACATTTATAATAAAAATTTTATATTGTTATTTATTAGTAAAGATGATGAGTATCAGTTTAATTTTGAAAGGATGAATTTGCAGTCCTCATATTATAGAAGAATGAATAGGAAGATGGAGATCCATCGATCAAAATATGAGTTAGATCTTGGAGATATTGTATTCTATTTTTAATTACTTAAAGGCTCGTGTACAAAAAGATTATGGGACGAATCCTTCTCTTTGATTAAAAAAATTTGAACATTCGTATGGGAAATTGTCCAACAATTTTCTCAAAGTCACAGATAGTGCTGGGTCTATTAAGAAAGTTCATTCAATGCGACTAAAAAAATTCAAGAGGACTTAAATAATGGTTAATTAATTGTCAATAAATGACCTTAGTTAACTTTGATGTAATAGATTATTTTTATTTTTGACAATCATTGACATTGATAGATCGCTCTTAACGCTCGATCGCTCACTGCGCTCGCAACTACGTGCGATTTCGTTTAAAAGAAATTTAAAAGAATAAGAGGAGAGCCAGTAAATGGGCAATAACATAATTGTAAGTACAGATGCATTGGGTAGACTATATAACGTGTATCCGAATAATTTCGAATGTTATTGTGTTAGGTTACTTTTGCGAAACACACGAGGATCAGAATCATTCACTGATCTGCGGACTGTCGATGATGTACTCTTCGAGACATACAGAGAACCGTGTTTTTTAGAATAGGGTTACAACAAACCAGATCGTTTATATAACATAAACTTATAGTTGTTTGATAAAACTGGCTTTCCGCAGAAGCTAGGTCTTGGTAAGCGAGGCTAGCTGCCCAGGTAGTAAAAATAATAAAGTTTTCAATCATCAAAATTAATGATGCTCATTCTGACAGACCTTTTTCTTTTCAGCAGGAAAACTCATCAAAAATTCTTGTTTCAAAAAAGAGAAAGGAATCAAGATAAACATAAAAATACCAAAAATTCATTATCGCGATTATCGCGACTATTTAAAGGAGTTTTAATTAATTAGTAGAATAAATTTACATACATTAAAAAATTTAGATTTTGATTCTACAAATATTAATTTTACTTAAATTATCTAATACTACGTAAGTGATCATTAATCTTATTAAAATGACGAATAGCATAAATTAAAAAATTTTTTTCTTTAAATGTGGATTTCATATCATTCAAAAGTTTTTTTTATAACAATATAATTATGGAATAGCTTTTTTCCTTTTTGAATTCCGTGGTTTAATAGGGTCTTTGGATTTTTTATGATTATTGTTCACTCCATCCTCCTTTTAATATAAATAATTAATTTATTTAATTATATAAAATTTTAATAAAAACCTCGAGACTTGGAATGTAAGTTTGCATCGATTTCTAAATGAATTACTCGCCCAACGGCAAATTACCCTTCTCATTAATCCAGAATTGCTGATAATTTCCTATTATAAAATACTAACAAAAAAGCTTTAAAACCTTTATTTCCTCTGTTGGACGTCCAGTGATCTTAAGTATCCTTACTAAATCGTAAATTACGTCCACTTCAGGGATAGTATAGGATAGGTAAGTTTCGGTTCTGATTAAGGCATTTCTGAATTCTTTGTGTTCTTCTGATGTGTATTCACTTATTTTGTATTTCACCTTGTCGAAATCTCGCAACTCGGATGGATATACCCAATTACTAAAGTAATTCGTGAAATTCTTACTATATTTTTCTTTCAAAATAGCGAATAAGGATCTTATCTTTGACTACTTTAGCTCCAATGATAGGAGTTATAACCTAATGATAATTAAATTAACTTTCTAAACCAACCTTGACAGGCCAAAAATTGTAAGGAGCGCTGTGGGATATCCTAGAACACGTTTTAGCACAGGAAAGTTGATAATACTTTATTTTTATGTTAATGAACTAAGATAAACTATACCATTTTAGACTGCAAGACATTGTCGATGAAGTAACGAATTTTAAAAAATCTATTAACTATTCGTTTCCAATTTAAAAGAAATTTACTAAATAAAATAATTATAAAATTTATAATATTCATTAAAATTAAAATATATTAAAAAATATTTAAACTATGATCGTAAATAATATCTTAATTTTAGGTATCGAGATATAGTGACATAGATCGCGGGTTAAATCTGGTCGCTATCCATCCGGTGGAAGTTTTTCGTATCCACGATGTTAAACGGGTTAGACGAGTGACGCCGTCATTAGTGGTCTACTGCGGAAGCGGATTAGAAGGGACTCACAGGCAAGAAAAATAAATTCCAGTTGTTTGTTAAGATTTTGGGTATCAAAACAACTTTTTAAAGAATTGAGTAGTTTTTGTTTCCATATGAGAATAATTACATTTTACTAAGGCGTATATATTTTCGTCGTCATTTTCTACTTCATTTTCAGTAATCACTATAAGATTTTATCAACAAAACCAAGTTAACCCCTGCGGTGCCCCAAAAATAAGGATGGTCCACCCCAAATGTATGCTGCACTGTATCTGTTCGTCTTTAAGTTTTAATTCTAAATTTGGAAGTAAAAAATCGATTTATTGATAAAACAAGGTTGTTTCCATTTTTTGGGAAATAATGAAATCGTCAAAATTGGAAATAAAATGAAAAACAAGTTCCCGAATTTGACACTTTATATTCAAATCTAAGTACAGTTTACCCAAAATGGAAAGAGCCTAGAAGTGGGGCACTCCCTCATTTTGGTGCACTTTTTTTAAAAATCACATTTTGGCAGAACAAAATGAAAAATCAAAAAAATGGAAATTTTGGTTTTTTGTTCTGGTTACGGATCACGAAACTAAATTGAAAATTGCTAAAAAAATTTTGAGGAACAATTAATCTGAGAGGCAACTAATCAATAAGCACAAAACAAGTAGAGCAAGTTTTTTTAATTTTTTTGGTAAAAAGAAAACAAATTAAGTTAGGGATAGGCAGAGAGGAAACTCCGGGGGGCTAAAGCACGCGCCCTCTTGCGGAAAGTACCGCATGCGTGTCGCCACTGAGAATAGCGATGGATATTCTCTGCAATGGCCACGAAACCTCGCGTGGCTCTTTCATCCTGTGGGCCAATTTCCTCCCGATGTTGCTGATGAAGGCCGAGGTTAAAGGCCAGGCGACGCTCGATGTTTCCAAAGCGATTGGTACGAATATGAAGCGGCGTCCGAGTTCTTGATATTTTTTAATTTTGCCCGTCTCAGCCTTTCCGCAGCGAACCCCGGGGAAGTGGCAGATGACATGATTGCCGATGAAGAGAAAGTAGAGGAACTATTTGGAGAATCAAACGAAATATTGTACTTTCTTTACACATCGCAATACTATTTCAGTGCTTTATGAAGCATTTAACGGCGATAGAGAAAAATTTGATGATCAAGTCTTTGAAATAATTCAAAAATTTGAGATCGATAAAATTCTGGTTTAATCCCCTATTTTTAAAAAATCGCGTTAGTTACAGCTTCAAAAATTGGATTTACTTTTTTAAAGCTTCCGATGGGTGGTTTGATAGATTTAAATTACGACATGAGCTTCAATTCAAGTCAATATGTGGAGAAAAGGACTCAAACGAATTATCTCATCTAAAATATTATAAGAGAATCGACAGGAACCGTAGACAAAACAACTGAAGTAGAATGCGAAAAGTCCGACAATTATATCTATAATGGATTTTATATTTCAGAAAAGTTGTGTCGCGCTGTGGCCAGAACATGACTGAACATATTTGGGAGATAGTCCATGTGCTTTGTTACGTAATATTCACGATTTGGCATAACCACAAAGAGCGAATTGAAATCCTTCCAAAATCCGTAGAATATAAGTTGTAGGCGTTTATTCCCACCAGGGCTCTTTATCAATCAGTGACTAAGATCACCGGGATTTATAAGTTCGTAAGGTGTGGTCCCGTACTCACCCACCAAAGTAGTGCTGAATGGACAATTGTAGAGCAGGCCAGAGGTCAATGAATACATAGGGAGCATAGTCATGGACTTTGTAAGTATTGAACATAATGTACTCTTGTCCTGTAAGTAGCCGAACCGTCCATATTCCGCCAAATGACTTACCTCTGAGTCGTCCGACCTGACCCAAACAGACCCACTGTCGCTAGCGTAGTACAAACAAACAGACCCTTCTTAGAGTCATAAGAAACTGGGGTTTGAGGTGAAGAGACATACCTGATCTGCTTTGAGTATATTCCGTTCGTACATTCCGGGGACTAAGGAGAAGCGAGTGAACTGTCCTCGATATCCCCGACCTATTCTGCAACACCCGAGTCCCCTGAGAGGGCAGCCTGCGCTGAGAGTGCCGTCTTACCGTAAATTGGGAATGCCGTTGTTTTGGGCAATTTGGTAATAAAATCAGGACTTTACAAGTTTTGTTAGTAAATTAATATTTATTAAATAAATTTGGAGTGAATTCATGTGATGTTCTTGTAACGTGGTTTTCTTGTGAGCAAAATAAAAAAAATATATTAATAACAATTCACAATGAATTATTCAAAATCCAAAAAGAATCTTAAATCCCCGAATATCCAGCTTTCGGCCTTTGTTGACTACTGTACGTATACCCAGCCCTTTGGACCAAATGGCCACAAAATCGAGGAGGCAAAGCCACGTGCGTCCGTGATAATGCTTAGGAACCTCCAGAGTTGGGTTGGAACCGAGGAACTTGTAAAGTATCTGGGTAAACTAATCTCTCCGGGGTTTCTGGTTGAGAGATTTTTCCGAAATGGAAGTCCACTTCCTTTGGCTAAAGTGACCATCTCCTCTAGGGGTGAAGCAGCCTCTTTCTTGCGAATGGGGTTGAAAATCGGGTTCCGCGAAATTTTCTGTAGTTGGTACAAGCAACCAGAGACGCAATGTTTCCGCTGCCAGCGTTTTGGACATATCTCACGGTTCTGTAAAGAAAAAGTGAGATGTTTCATCTGTGAAGGCCCACATACCCGTTCGGAATGCCCTCTGATTGTAAACTACCTTACCAAGTGCATAAACTGTGGATCCTCAGCACACATGGCCAACTACGGAGGATGTCCTGTTGTCAAGGAGCTTCTCAAAAAGAGATTACCTCGGAAAACTACAGATCAGTCTACTAAACTGAAATTTGAAAAAAGGATCAAAACAGAAACAGAAAACGTGACAGTACAAAATACCTGGAAGGGATGGAACTTTATTAAAAATACAAAAATTTGTAGACGCTGAGGTTCAGACTTTCGATATCTATAAATCCATGTCAAACACTTTGAAAACTGCGACACACACTATATCTAGGCAAATAAAGTTGGAACAAGGCGTAAATACAACCGAATATATGATTCAACCCAAAAAAGGAATGGCATCTTTAAAACTCGGGGAAACTTCTAAATAAATCCCGAGACAACCACCATGGAACATACTGATGGCAGACGAAAAGACAATTGCAATTGAACATTTAAAAGCAAAACTGGAGGATCTCCATCTTAAATGGTTTTCAGTCGATTGATATCCCATGGCGACCTGACGCATTGGCTGGGACATCCATATATTATAAAGACAATCTGATGGTGAGGGACTTGAAAATCGTCGAACAAAATTTGTGCGAACTGATTACATTGAAACTACTAACATCCCTTTGGATGGATATCTGTAGGAGCTTTGTACTCCAAAGCAATGAAGAATTATCCAAATCTTATTGAAGAATTTTTCCAAAAAAATGATAGATGAATTCTAATAGGAGACTTTAACGCAAAACACACATCGTACGGATGTGCTAATACAAATTCGGACGGTCATATACTCTTCAGATTATCGGAGAACTGCGGCTTTAGTGTTTTGACCTCACGAGAACCAAACCATTTCTCTTGTTATGGAGAGGATTGTATTGCAGTTTTCCTCGTATCGGCTGATCTTGTTCATCAATGCAGCATACCAAGAATTGAGATAAACATTGGTAGTGATCATTTTCCTCAATCTTTATGTATGCGAACATCATCTACGATATGCGAAGATCTTTTCATCGGATATGATACTTCTCGGACAATCTGATCTGACTTCGAGATATCAATGAAAATGCATTTGATACCGTATCCAATAGAAAACATCTCTTTGAATATACAAATTGAAAAACTTGATAAAATTCTCAGAGAAGCTATACTGGACTTTCTCCGAAAATCTTCAATCAGAAAATCCACCATGTCAAATACTAACAGAAAAACCCGGATTGACGAATCTTTGGCAAAACTTATAAAATGGAAGGGAAACATTGAAAAGAAGATGAGACGATGCAGAGATAAATGATGTCGCAAAAAACATTCAGACCTTGCTTGGAAGAGTCAATGCTCGAAACTGAATAAGAAAAACCCTCATTTTTGGAAGGTTTTCAACAGACTAAGTAATATGGAGAACAAAGGAAAAGATCCGACTAATAACAACTGAAGGAATAGCTATCCCGCTCGATTAAGTTCCCTCACATTTGCGAAGTCAATTGGCAATAGTTAAAGAGATGGATCCGATCGACATGGTTCCGAAAAAATTTATATGTGAGGCACAGAGAAGTCTGCGAGCTAATTTGAGAGAGACATAACGTTGAAGAAACGTATGCGCCGCAATTATGAGCTGCAAGAACAATGCACCCGGCCATGACTACATTCCAATTACTGTTATTCTCTTACGATACTTGACCGCACTATACAATGCAAGCTGGAGACTTGGATACGTACCGGACTCTTGGAAAAAGTCAATCGTATGTATGATTCCAAAGCCTGGAAAATGAAGGACCATGCAGAGAACTATAGCCCGATAAGCCTAATATGCTCCGTCTCTAAAATTATGGAACGGATTGTTTTAACAAAACTTTCGAACTTCTTAGAGGAATCAGGTGCACTTGCAGCGGAGCAGTGGGGATTCCGACGAAAAAAATCCTGTGGAGATTTTTTCGGAGAACTCGAGAAAGTCATTTCGCTTAGTCTTGCTAACAATACAGCGACTATTGCTATCTGCCTCGATGTCTCAAAAGCTTTTGACAGCGTATGGCACCTGTGCCTCTTGGAAAGTGTCGCCAAAATCAAACCCGGGTGTAGAACGGTCAATTGGCTGAAGAGCTATATTTATCAATGAGGAGGTCATACATACGATGCGGAAACCGTTTGTCGGAATCTGTCGATCTCAAAAGAGGGGTACCTCAAGACTCGGTCTTGAGCCCTCTGCTTTTTAATATTTACTTTGCTGATATTCCAAAACCGAAAGATCCTACCAGTCATCTCATGATCTACGCCAGGGGTCGGCAAATACTTTTGGAGAAGAGCCAATTTTGAACATTTTTGGAATTTCGAAAAGTTGAAGAGCCACCTTTTACCAACTACTTTGTCAAAAATTTAAATTCATAAAATTAAATAGACATAATTTAAAAAATAATTAAGAATTCATTTTAAAAAATTAAATTAATTAGACGCATTAATGAGAAATGTGATTCCTCATTTCTTTGGAAAGTTGGTTAATGTCTGGGTCGTAAGTCGTTAATTTTAATCTGAGGTTAGATTCCAAATTCGAATCTGTAATTTTGTCCCTTAATTTCGATTTTATATAATTCATATGAGAAAAACTTTGTTCACACATATAAGTGGACCCGAATATTGTCAAAATTCCGTATGAAAATTTTTCTATTTCATAATAAGAATCTGGAAGAGAATTCAAGTTTCGAGAATCACATCTTCAAGTTTCTTTTGTTCTATATCCTCTTCAAACAGAATTAATATTTTTTTCAAATAATATCACTTCCTCATACATGAAAAATGCAATATTTCCACTTCTTTGCAATTTTGAATTAAGTTTGTTAATTCTGATGTTATGTCAACCATAAAATAGAATTTCCTGCAGCCATTGGTCATCACTTAATTCGGCATAATGAATTTTTTTCTCATTTAAAAAAGTTTGACTTCTTGCATACAAGAAGCAAACCGATTGAGAACGTTCCCCTCGAAAGCCAGCAAACTTTGTTGTATTGAAGTAGATCAATATCTTCACCACGGGTTTGACCCCTTAAAGGCAATAATGCCAAAAGTTCTTGCCTCAGGAAATCTCGAGACATAACGAAAAAGAGATACCTAAGTATGACATGAACAATGATACTTGTGCAATGTCATTTATATCAATAAATCATCTATTGCTATTGAAATTGAATTAGACAATTTCATCTTAGAACTTGTTGAACAAATAAATTCGAAGACATCTTAAAAGTCCTGTCGGCTACTATTTTCGCAGATAAAGCTATATTAATTATCTTATTCACGATTTCTACCTTATTTGAAAATCGTGAAAAAGTTCTTCAGAGGTTTTAATGAAACATGCCTTTATAAATTGCCATCGGTAAATGGTTTTCCCCTTTTTGCGATCTCGTGGTTTATCGAAAAACTGTGGCAATATTTGCAGTCCTGACATTGTGATACCAATATTTAAAAGCGGAATTCTCAATCTGATTATCTTTGCAAGTTCTTCTACAGCTTTCTTTCGCGAATCACCAATTGGATATTTTTTTGCGAAATTTGAGTGTTTTGTGTTAAGGTTTCTCTCTAAATTTGACTTTTTATTTTGATTCAAAGTTTCCTGGCAAATGAGACATTTCGGTAAGTGTTCTGAATTAGACGTGAATGCAAAAGTTTCAGTCCATTTTGATTGAAAATTTCGCGCAATATCGATTTTTTTATCAATTTTTTTATTGCTAGGAATATATCGATGTACCACAAAAAATTAATGTTAAACGTGCAAAGATTTTTTGTTATTAACAAAACAAAAACATAGTTAAAAATCATTTATAAAAAAAATAGTTAAAAATTGAAAGAGCCTACCGTAAGAGTTAAAGAGCCTTCAAAGGCTCGCGAGCCTGCTTTTGCCGACCCCTGATCTACGCGGACGACATACTAATAACGGATGCTTTGTGGAGAAAAGACATCTCGTGGAGGAAATTAAAAGGATACGTGACAAAAGTGGAAGAGTGGTGCATATCAAAAGGACTGACGCTCGCAAAAGAAAAGTGCACCGCCACTTGGATTGCAAAACAGGGAGCTAAACGAAAACCGCCGAGAAACCTCTATGGGTTTACAGTAAGGGAGAACCTGAAATACCTTGGGGTTGAAGTGGGCTCTTACTTCAGATACATCGAGGAGAAGGAAATGCGCTCAAATTCTCAGGAGCATAATTCACTTCCACCTTTGCCCGGAAACGTTTTTATATGTTTATAAAACGTGCGTCGAACCATTGCTTACCTACGGGTTCGAGGGATGGTACCCTACTGCTGAGAGGGATACAACGGAGAAGAGGCATACGTTGTCTCATTAACTTTCTCTCTCTTTTTTCGGCTTTTCCGTTTTAATAAAAAGTTCATTCATTAAATAAATTATTTATACCCCACTTGTTGGTGCCTTCTTGTAATAAATTTAGATCAATGGATGATGCTGAAATTCAACATTGTGCGTTCGACTAGTGTTGATACAAAATTATACTCAATTCCATATTTTTTTGACAATTGCCGAGTCTTCTCCAGTCAATCCATCACTATAATATCTTGGAGACTCAAAAGATCATAGTGATCCTCCACCACTACCTCACATTTCTCGCCAAAGAACACGTACTTTCTCGCTAATCGATAAAATAAAAGAAGTGCGAGAGTCTCTATCAATATTCCAATACAAGAGTGAAATAATAGAGGCCATAAACTCACACCAAGTCATTCTCGTTGCCTGAGACACGGGCTGTGGGAAATCCACGCAGGTCCCGCAGTATTTGATAGAGAGTGGATACAATAAAATTGTGTGTACACAACCCAGGAAAATTGCCTGTGTTTCTCTAAGCAAGTGCTTGGATTTTGAGACATTTAACCAACATGGAACAAGCATAGGCTTTCAGGTCAGATTTGAGCAAAACAATTTAAAAGCGACCAAAATATTGTTCATAACAGGACTAGTACTTCGCCTCCACTCTTCCAGTACGATGTAATTATAATCGACGGGGTAGCGTTCATTAGGGATTTTGTGTGTATACGAAAGACATGTAAACACTAACTTTATTCTGGGATATCTCAGATGTTTAATTTGCCACAGAAATGACTTAAAGTCATTTTAATGTTAGCCACTATCGACATTCAGCTTTATTCCTCTTTTTTAACAACTGCACTATAATCCAGGTGCTGGCTTTATATCATTATAATGTTCCTGGGTTACTGCTTTTTTCCATTTTCTAAATTGCCAGAAATATTTCATCGACGTCCTTATAATTGTTACAAACTAATCGATCTTAGGAAAAAAATTATTTTATTCTTTCAGACTTTTCGAAATTTTGCCACAAATATGGATTTTTAGTTAAAATAGGGTTCCTCTAACATTTGGCAGAGACTGTATTCCTTAGTGGAATAAACGAGATTATGGCTGAGGCTGCTCCGCGTGAACGATTGACTGCAGTCTTCAAGTATTTGCTGCAACAGGGAGCACTATTCCCTGATGGAAGTCTTACTCCGATGGATAGAAAGTTGACACGGCTTCCTATGGACGTGGTGATAGGAAAACTGCTGGTCTATTTCTCCAGATCACCGAATCAGTGGTGACGATGGCAGCGGCACTGTCCCTACAAAACATATTTGTCACCAAAACTAATTTTGATGCAGAAGTGATGGTATCGGGAGATTTTTTATGTGGTAGAAACAAAAGAAGTTTTAGAATGTTTCAGAAGAGACCCGTTTACTTTACTAAAAGTGTATAATTCTTGGATTAAGGTGATGTCTGTGCATATTTTAGGCGAAATTACAAGGAGAAAACTCAAAGAAATGATGTCGGCGATATGGAATCGAGGAACAGAGGTTTTATGAGCTAGTAAAGAGACAGTTTGAAGACTTGTTGCAGGTGTTATGACATGTCCTCAGTCTAGATTCTAGACTATAGAAGAATGGGTTTATGGAAGGGGGTAATCACTGGATGAAATGTCCCAGTATGACAGACTCTGTAGATTGGGGGACAAGAAAGTCCTCGATCAGCTCAAAAAAAGAGGAGAACGGAATCCCACAAAGTTTCTCCAACCCTAGATTTGTGCATAGAGTGAATGTAGTCGCATAAGCCTGTTTACTATGTGTAGGACAAGGCAGGGGGTCAAGACCACAACCGCATTGGTTGTCCCTTTACCCTCAGTTCGCCTACGACTTCAATCGTATAAAGAACAACCTATATTTTCATACGCGAGTTGATTCGTGACTCTCTAACGTAGTAGGAGGAACTATTTGTTCAGGTGTATTTCTCCACTCCTGAGATTTTGAAGGTGGAGGAAAGTTCAGTCAGGTTGTATGTGTAAGTGTGGTGAAGTCTATGTTAGTTCACTATTGGAGACATGCATTCCTTATCTCATCAATTTCATGCACATTTTTGCTTTGTAAGCACTGTTGTTATTCTCTGCACGTGTGGATACGGACAGTCAGTGCAGGAGGATTATGTGTGATGAGTGTTTGAGTGTTTGGATTTGAGGTTTCATCGAGGAGAGAAAGGGCAAGACGCACTACACTCTGTGGTTGGATATGCTCGAACCTAAATAGCAAGCAATGGGTAGGACAATTAATGTTATAGTAGAAAGTGAGGACATTGCCTTGAAAACAGGAAGAAAGTGGGCAAAATGAGGAGAAAGTTGGCTCATATACTTGTAGTCTGAGGGAAGTCCACATTATGGACATGAGAGAGAGTTTGGTGATCATATGCATAGACATTGGCATTGTTCGAACTCGAGAAGGATATGATTGTCACTGATTTTGTCAGTCACTCAAGTTTAATGTGATAAAATGTCTCATTTTTAACTAACGAGCCTTCGGTCTTTCCCGGAGCGACAGAAAGCGTCCCGACGGGATGACTACCTTCCCATTTAGAGAGGGCACTTGACTTGAAATGCGACTTGCGTTGACTTGTTCTGCGCCACGATGTTGCCCAATTCCGTCAGCAAACCCGGTTCCGCCAGTGCCCAGGCTAAGGAAAAGAAGAGGATGAAATACAAAGACATTTCTGATACCTTAGAGTTCCTTCCTCTCGCCTTCAAAATTTTTGGAATCGTCAGCAAGGCGGCGACTCAACTGCTATTGTTAATGAGATCGAAGATCTCGTCGAAAACAAACGATCAGAGGGAGACGAGCTGGCTTAGTCCAGAGTGGGTAATAAAATATGGACCTGAAAATGTATTTCATAGCGATGCAACCGCACTTGTTAGTGAAAGAACTCCCCAAAAATTATTTGTTGAAAAAGACGAACAGTGTTTTGGCTATAAACAAGGAAAAGAAAAACTCACTGTTTTTCCATGCAGCAATTTAATTAAAGTTTTTAATAGAATTTTTGAGTTTTCAAGATGTCGAAAACGATTTTATATATTCTATTTCAAATTTAAACTGGCGTCTTGTCATGATGCTAAAATGTTATTTGATGTTTATTATTGATTTAATGTAAAAATAATAACAAACCCATGTGTGGGGGTCGGACTGTAGAACTATTGACCGACCAGGGTTTTACTATTAAAATATCAGAGTATTTCAATTAATACTACTGAAGCTAATTTTTTTCTTATTTTACAAATTATTTACAAATGCTTTAAGATTTTTTCTCAAAAAGAAGAGACACTAGTATGTATGATAGATTTTTAAATTAATTCATCTGGTTTTGAGAACTCAGCAACACTAGTATTTACTAATAAATGATAGCGAATTAATGGATGGAATAGATAGTTATCGTTTTCGGTGATGGCAGTATAAAATCGGGCCATTTATTTAGAGAAATTTATGAGATGCTCTATCAGAAGATTAGTTTTTATAAATCTATAAAAATTTAAAACAAGCTGAGTACAGGCTCCTATGAATTTTTTTTATCAAAAAAAGTTTTCATACATTATTATTAACAAACACTAATGTCTCAATAACAGTAATGTCTCTTTAGTAAAAAATACTTAATTATTCTTATTGATCTAAAATATTAAAAAAATCAAAGACCGAATTTATTTTAGCTTGGATATTTTCAATCAACGAAAAATTATTTTTCAAAGAGTACGACGTATCTTGTTCTGAACTAGCATCTTTTGAATTTTTTTGATAAACTGCCAATGGTAGGTCATTATTTGATTGGGCTATTTTCGAAGGAAAATAATTTATATTTTGTATTCCACTGACTTCTGTGGATGTTTGAGCTAAATAAATTATTTATTCTTATACCAAGATAATTAAGTCTATTAAGAACTTCGCGTTTTCTCTGATAAATCTTGTCTCGAGTATCTTCAACTTTCTCTGACTCAAAGGCATATGAGATGTGCAGCAATCCTCCAAAAAATTCAAATTCGTTAAATTTTTTCTTAAATTGCCTGGATAGTTTATTATAAAAAATTATCAATACCTTGCATATGAAATATTTTTGAAGGCTATCCAATAAACAATAGTAAAAGGGGTAGTATTTGGGTAATCGCTCAGCTGATTGTAGACTTCTACAGCATCAGATAATTCCCCAAATATATCAAAAAAATCATCATGGCTAGTAATGGAAGGTACTCCTTGAACAATAACAAAACGAGATTCTTGCATAACAGTATATGCCTAGGGAACATCGAGAGTGTGATTTCTACTTTAACAGATGTATCTTTTTTCCCGGCTCTGTATTTTGGACGAGTTAAACATTTCGGAGATTTTTTGTGATGTTTATATCTTTCTTTTGGGATGTTGTAATTTGCACACATCAAAAATATTTAAATTATAAAAATAAATTTACTCATCAATAAGAGTTTTTAAAATATTTATAAAATAGCCGTAAGATACAAACAGCTACTACTGATCGCACCTAAAAACTCAGAGCAGTAAGGTTGAAGAAGAAAGAAGATTTATGTGGGCAAATAAAGTTCTGTTCCATGTTGAAACTGACAACATCAAATACTGCATACTAGTTGAAACTGTGACTAACATCAACAACCATCCCACTTGGTATTCAAGCACACAAAGTAAGACAAACTATCACCTGTTTGAGTCTGAAAGCTATACGCTAGTCACGAATATACCTGGCTTTGCGTGACTTGAGCTTCTCAACAAAATCATACAGAAATTAGCTAGCTGCACACACGTAGATAATTAGTTAACCGACTACTGATCTTTTAGCATGTTTACTTACAAAAACCTTGTTAGAACTTTTAATTTCTTTAAATGATTAGCCTCAGGTATCCGCATGCTATAGAACACGATCAAACAATCACACCAAAACAACCTCATTCATTGGTAGTAGTAAAGGCGGTGTGTACAAAGGGCAGGGACGTAATCATTGCAAGCTAATGACTTCCGATTACTAGGAATTTACTTGCTCACGAGGAATAATTACAAGCCTCGATTCCTGGCACGATGAAATTTGAAAGCTTAGTTCGCTTTTCGAACTTTCTTAATCAACCTGAATTTCTTAAATGTAGCAAGTGTGCAGGCCCGAACGTCTAAAAGCAATCACAGACCTGTTAATTGTTTATTTTCAAGTGTTATTCACACTTATTCTTCTTAGTAGTCCAACTAAAATCAAACGACTAGTAAGTCTGAGTCTCGTTCGTTATTTGAATAAACCAGACAAATCACTCTAACAACGGCCATGCACCACTACCCACAGTATCAAGAAAAAGCTATCAGTCTGTCAATCCTCACTGTGTTCGGCCCGGGTGAGTTTTTCTGCGTTGAGTCAAATTGAGCCGCAAGCTCCACTCCTGGTGATGCCCTTCCGTCAATTCCTTTAAGTTTCAGCCTTGAATCCATACTCCCCCCGGAGCCCAAAAACTTTGGTTTCCTGGAAGCTAGCCGTTAATGTATCCAAATATTACCAGCGGAGTGCTAGTTGGCATCGTTTATAGTTGGAACTACGACGAGATCTAATCGACTTCGATACTCCAACTGTCGTTCTTAATTAATGAAAACATTCTTGGCAAATGCTTTCGCTGTAGTACGTCCTGCACTGATCTACGAATTTCACATCTAACGGAGCAATACGGATGCCCCCGGCTGTCTCTGTTAATCATTGCTTTTACTATCGTAACCAATAGAAAAGTCTTATTCTGTCACAAGTTTAGGCCGTTACTGATCCTATGTTAGTTAGTTATGTTACCCCGGCTTCACTAACACGTAGGAAGCCGGCTGCAATCAGGTAGCGAGACGCGAAGATCGGGCGCTCCCAGAGATCCCGAATCACAATAGGCGGAGACAAGTGAGGCGGTCCAGGACAGGGAAGAGGTCTTCAACGATGTGGGTCACCTTCACGTGGTGTTGTTTGGATGCTGTAATTACAGTAACTAAAAGACCCTCAACAATCTCCCCATCCGATCGTTGTCACGATCTTTTGGCTGCAATTGAGCAAGCACAAAGCTCCCGCTCCCATGCTCCCCTTCCCTTGTGCGGTGACATAGAGAAGAATCCAGGACCTTCAAGTCAGCTAAGACTACTCCAATTGAACTGATCCTATGTAATCGTCCCGAATTGTGGACATAACACTCTCGAGCACGAGAACATGTGCCATGAAAGATACTTTACTGCAAAACGACAAATAATCCTCTAAAATGTTGCAGAATGTCAAATTTGCAAATTTTGGACGTCTTTAAAATTTCGGATAAAGAAAACCATGTGATTGCCAATTGTTCAAATGAAAGATTCCAGATAGATTTAATTGATCTGAACAGGCATCAATTTTTGGAATTGTTTATTAAAGATTTAAACAAGCAAATGAAACCACACTATTGCTTTTGACGGTCATTGACATCTCGAAATATGCATTTACTCAAAATCTAAAAATAAAAGCAGAAATAACGATTCTGAAAATCTCGAAAAAAATTTCTACGTTTTGGACCCTGTCAATATTTGCAATAAGATAATGGAACCGAATTTAAAATTCCAATGTCACTGCTTTGTGTGAACGTTTAAACATTCAACAGATACACAGTAGGCCAAACAATCTCAAAAGTCAAGGCATCATTGAGCGTTTTAACCAAACGATTACGAGGTCGCTATCTAAAACAGCGGTTCTCAAATGCGGCCCCCGGGGCCGCATGTGGCCCCCAGGATTTTTTTTGCGGCCCCTCTAGAGTAACTAACTTTTTTAATTTTTTAATAATGTTTAAATTTAATTATTCATTCTTAAGGTTAAACATATCCATAATTGGTGATTTTATTAATCAATTTGAAGCACGTTTTGGGGTACATTTATATAAATTTAATTTTTAGAATTTTAAAGAATTCCTTCCTTTAATGAAAATATTCGCAACTCCATTCAGCGTGGAAATTAAGGATGCGCCTGCAAAGTTTCAACTAGAACTCATTAATTTACAACATGATATAGAACTGGCGGCATTGTTCAAAAATGCGTCCATTATTAATTTTTACGAATTAATTCCTCAAGACAAATTCCAAAATATAACACACAATGCATATATGAATATATCAATGTTTGGATCTACATATTTATGCGAATCAATATTTAGTAAAATGATTCGAATAAAAAATAAATATTTTGCAGAATATTTGGCCCAAACTTAGGAGGCCCCTCAAAGGACGCGCCATCTTTGATGTCGGAGCCACTGTCGTGTACACTGCCGTCAGAACACTACCCAATCACCACAACAGAGGTGACCTGGGCTATCTGCTCGTCTAAAGACAACGCACCGGGCCTATACTCTGATGACGTCCTCGTCCTGGACACCTCGAAAGACGCAAAGACTTTTAAAAAAGGCTTGCCAACTACATTGAGGTGATAAAGGAGTAGTACGTCAGTAAGCGGCTCTTGCTAACAATGGACAAATCCGCTTACCTGCGAATCCACACAAGAAAGTCACCATATCAGAGACTCTAGCTGAAATTGATGGCCCCAACTGTATACGTTACCTTCGACTTACAATCGACGCTAACCTGGGTTACTGCCTGCATGTCAAGAAGAAAGGGAAAGCCATCGCAGCTCTCCGCCTATGAAGAAACATGCATCTGAATCAAATCAACAACGGACAGAGCGAAATTTTGCCAAGAATGTGGCTGGAAAGGTATAGTTCCAAATAAGGAATTTCTCTTGCTCGTAAGGGAAGGTGGACTTGGCGTTAGGCGTTTGTCGTCTCCTCTATTCAGCCACCTGGTCGAGAATTGACGGGACGCGCACGAGAGCAAGTTGCGATTATTAAGCAATCGTTGTCCACCAGATTTTCAGTGAAAGTGAGAGCCTTTAACCAAATACCGCTGCTTTAACAGCGATCTGCATATATACAGGCGATTCAATGTTAATTGGAAACAGAAGCCAGGTCTTTGAAAGTCGCCTGACAAGAGATCTCGTCCCACTGCCGCTGAATAAATGGAGAATTGGGCAGCCTCGAATCAAACCGGTTTCCCACTGACCACAAGTAATCGAGTAATCTTCAGACAATTTCCGTTCGGAAGGTTTTTTAAGAACGATGTCTGAGAGAGAACGAGAAGCAGAGTGAACGGATAGGAATTCCGGAAGAGTCAGATCGGAATAGGATCTGATGCTAGGGTCGTCTCACCGCACAGGTGAAGATGCCTAAGTCCAGCCGTGATCGTCGTAGGCCAGATCGAGCTCGCACCGATCCTGAGGATATTGTCAAAGTCTGAAAGAAGGTCACCTTTGTACACATCTTAACGTGTAAAAGATCTTAGCGGCGGAAAAGTCGAAGCCAAAAGAAGCAAAGCGGAACAGCTTGACGCAATCAGATTTCCCATCGGAAGCCAAAACATCATCAATTACCATGGACAAAGAGTAGACTGCTAGGATATGAGAAGCTTTATGGATTCTTGACAGAATTCGCCGGAGACAGCGGAGGAGTTTAGTGTATTTAGGAACGAAAGAGATAGATTGGGCCCCAGAAATGGACTCAGAGAATGAGAAGGAAGTGCCAAACGCCAGGAATCATAGTGGCGGAACGAGAGGATGAAAATAAGAGGCTGCCAGATAGACAGGCTGTACACACCCTGGATGGAATACGTTCCAAAGTGTGGCGAGGCAGGGATACACAAGAGAGATTCAAAACAAAGAACAGAAAGAACAAGATCGGCCCGTCTTTCTGACCCAACAAGTCACCACACATATCTCTCAATGCTCTTTTACTCACATATCTCACAACGAAACAAATGCCACCTCAGCACACAATTTCGTTCAAAATTGTTCTTAAAAGACACACGAATACTCTACTTTAGCCTAACCAGTTGACTGAAAAGGGCATTCCACCTTACTGGGAGGCCTTGAAAAGTTCATCAATCTGCACATCACTTGGCGGAAAAATAAGTTTCTAAGATCCCTAAAATCCTTGGCAGAGATATGTCGACAATCATTTCAACGTCGATCAGAACAAGACACTACCCCTCCACAACAACTCCTCTTTCACTAGCTTTTTTAGTCCATGACTGTGGGCACGGAGCAGCTCAGACATTCTCCTATAGAAAGGGACCTCCCTTGTAGAAGAACCGCCAAAAAAATCAGATTCTTAAAAGAAAGGACTCACCTCCTCAGTCTCCACTTTCTACAAATCTTCAATACCTCAATAAACACCCAAATGAGTCCATACAACTTGCCAAGAAATACTCCTACTTTATCCAGTATATCAACACACGGCAAACATGACTTTTAAACAATTAATAATCGATCAATTTCTTTAGAACAACAATTCACGACCCATTAATGACGTTCAAAAATCAAGTGAAGTCAGTGGTTTCACGAATCCAAAAGAAGATCGGAATTCTCAAAGTTTTTGCTAGATCTCCAATATCTTATATTCCTCATTTTGAGTTATTATACAAACAATATATACTGCCTACAATTGAACACGCATGTGCTTCGTGGATCAGGACACTGTCAATATCCGCACAAAACAAAGTGGAAGTCGTACAGAATCATTGCTTACGGATTTTACTGAAACGTGATAAAATGACGCCGACTTCGGAATTGAGAAATATACTCAACGATTTTCAAAGTACTAATCGACAAACATGATCCTAAGTCCAGAATAAAAAAGTTCTTTTAGTATGACACCATCATTTAAAAAATTTGGCATCTTCTTATTTTCCGTCACTTGAATATCCATTCGATAAAACCAGATCAATCTCTTTTTTTCTTATTTAAGATCTATCGACAGAAGCTCGTATTTGGATAGTCTTCCGTTCATTTTAGTGATGACATAACCTAATGTGTACCAAAAAATAAAAAAGAAATTGCAATAACAATTGCAATGGCGACAAAAAAATATCGCTGATATTTGCGAAAAAACTCCAATATGTCTGTGCCTATAACTCTCTTTAACAAAAAGTAGAAATCTACCAGAGCTCTTCCTTTCTCGCAAGTAGCGCAAAAATCTGTTATCTTCAGATTGTTAAAAAAACTCTATTTTGTTAAGGTTTTTAAAAAAAAATTTATGGAAGGAAAACCTTTATGTCTGTTGACATTTTCCCGTAACCATATCATTTTGATCATTCATCGCAAAAACCATTAACAACAACATTTAAATTTAAAGGGAGCTCTGCTCTTATAGATAAGAATGCCACAGATGGTTCTTCTTGAGAAGATTTCTCTAAACTCAAACATAGCATCAAACAAGCAGCCTCTGCTCGTCTTGGAGGTACAGCGTTTGGACTTCTTGCCCCTTCGAAATCTTTCGTCTTTGAGGTATAAGCGGTCATCAATAACAATAAATTTGGTAGATTTTTAGTTAATTTATATTTTATCTGCATTGAGGATGTCTTTACAGGTTCTCCGTTTAAGATACTCACTATAAATTGATATTCTGCGATATTTTTCACAAAACCTATCATTATATATAAAGAAAAACATTTTAGAAGGACATGTTGAAAATTTAGAAATAAGAAGAAAAAGGGGACATTTGGAGGCTCGGTTTGGTTCGAAGCTGCCCAATTCTCAATCTGTCTAGCGTCAATGGGACGAAATGTCTTGTAAGACAATTTTCAAAAGTCTCCTTCCTGTCTCCAATCAACACCATGTCGCTTGAATCTGTGCAGGTCGCTTTGAAGGCAGCGGTGTCTGGTTAAAGGCTCTCCCTCTCCCTTCCATCGGAAACCTGGTGGACAAGGAATGCCTGAGAATCGCAATCTCCCTCCATGTCGGGCTGAAAATTTGCCAATCGGAGTGCCGGTCGTGCTCCCCGTCACAGTGAACTTAACTCGATCATACAGAGAGCCCTCGCTTCAGCTGGCGTCCCGTCAATCCTCGAACCTGTTGGACTGGATAGAAAGGACGGCAAACGCCCAGACGGCATGTCCACCTTCTCATACGAGCAGGGGAAATCCCTTATTTGGGATTCTACAATTTTGTCGAACGGCATGCACGCTTTTTCGTATACGAAGAGTGCCGGCAGAATTCTTTGCCGCACTCAACTCAATGACGTTGTCAAGAGGGCTCTAGAGTCGGCTAGTTT
This sequence comes from Octopus sinensis, assembly GCF_006345805.1. Taxonomy (NCBI): domain Eukaryota; kingdom Metazoa; phylum Mollusca; class Cephalopoda; order Octopoda; family Octopodidae; genus Octopus; species Octopus sinensis. The sequence goes on along the minus strand of NW_021831284.1, from coordinate 235,461 downwards.
CCCTTCTACTCTAGATCCTGTCGGCCATTTTCGGAACGACGATAAGCGTCCCGACAGGATGGCGACCTTTCTTTTCAAGGAAGGCAACTCCCTGGTTTGGGATCAAAAGTATCTTAGTCAATTTGATCAAACACATCGAAACTAACTTCAGACGCGAGGAACATAATAAATCACTTCTAAACTAATCTAAAAATGCGTCTTTATTTTCACCAAAAAACGCGAGATCCCCACTTATGTAGAAACAATCGAGCTAAATTTTTTAGGACAACAGCCCCCATGATGGCCGACTATATTAATTTGTTCGATCTCATTTACATCCTTTTTCCATCCCATACTAAGGAACCATGTAACGTGTACTTAAAATGTGAGATCTACTATGAAAATGAAAAAAATTAATTAATAATTAAAAAATGGTCAAATATCACATAGAAAAGCTGATGACATTCCTTCGGGTTGTCTGGATCAACTAATTAATTTATTTAATTAACTGTTTGTGATTTGCGGTTAAATAAAAAACGCCATTAAATAGAGTGTGTAATTAACAGATTTTGAAAAACACTTAAACACCTATAAGTAAATTAGAACAATTATTAACACAATTACAAACCAATTGGCAGCGCGTTTAAAAGAATACACAAAGAAATATTAACTATTCATTGAAGTTGTCTTCGTTCTTTCGGTGCTCCCTTAATGATGCTCTTGTGGTGTTTCTGACATCCCCATGAAGTTCGGTGAGGGAGTGACCCGTCTCTCTTAATGGAAAACAGCCAGGGTCTATAAGGTGTATAGTTTCAATCTAAAAAATTGCAAACCAATCCATGATTACATGTGTCGAGCAATCGAGCAGTTTAAATTTGGCCCTGGCTTGATTCCAGAGTGTTTATGTGATGGGGTTGGGCTATTTATTTTTCCCAGGCAGTATTGCGCTTGATGGGTTGTGTTGGAGTGAGTCTGGTTTACAATTAGTTGTCCTGAACGAGTATACGAAATGGTCAGTTTTCCTTGCAGTCTAAGTTCGCACCGACTTTTCTTATTGTGCTTATTCTACTGCAGGGGTGGCCAACCTTTTTCACCGGCGAGCTACTTTTCATTTTGCGATTTTTTGGAGATCGAATTATATATTTTAATATCAAAAATTTTATTTTACAATTAAAAATTAATGCGATTTTTGGCATTGTAATTCACTTGCGATTATTTCAAATTCTGGCTCGTTAAGCTTATTGCTATTCTCATGCAATCCCCAAGATGGTCATCCGTTAAACGTGTCCTGTATTGAGATTTTATCATTTTCATACTTGAAAATGATGTTTCGGATAAATATGTGCTTCCAAAGCATGAAAGAATTCGTTGATACGAATCAATCAAAATTGGATATTTTTCCTGAGACATAATTTCCACATGTTGACATTTGAATGTAATTTTAAAGTGATGTCATTTTTTAGATTTATAATTTCTATTTGACTTTTTCTTCGATCAACGTCAAAAATCTTGCTAAATTCTTCTGAAATATTTTCGATGTCTACATCCATGAACGGAGAAACAAAGAAACTGCATAATATAGTAATTTTCTTGAAATCGCTAAATCTGTTATTAAACTCGTTCATTATTTTTTCTAGTACCATAGCAAATTCATTGACATAATGATTTTTATTCACAAGTTGTTTTGTGAATTCATCTTCAATGTTAGGAAAATGGGTAAAATTTTCTTTTCTGATTTGAGATATCCATAATTCCAACTTCATTATGAAAGCATTTATTGAACTGATCATATCGATAATATCTATTCTTTCCCTGTAATTCTAAATTGAGTTCATTCAGTTTGCTGGTAATATCGGTTAAAAATGCCAAGTTTATTAGCCAATCAGGATTTTCAAGAAAATGCCAATTCTTGTTGTTTTCTTTAGAAAATTCTTTAATGTATGATAATAATTCTCTGAAACGACTGAGAATTAATCCCTTGCTTAACCATCTTATGTCACAATGTAAAGGTAGATCGCCATAGATTGCATCGACTTGTTCTAGAAAAAGTCGAAATAATCTTCTTTGTAGGGGCTTGGCTCGGATGGAATTAATATTTTAACTGTTGTCTCCATAACATAGTTGAAATTTAACATTTTCCCACATAATGCATGTTGGTGAATGATGCAATGATATGATAAAAATTTCGGAAAATGTTCATCTTTCCGACAAAATGCAATAAATCCATTTTGATTCCCAATCATTGCAGGGGCTCCATCTGTTGTTATGGATACAAGTTTCTTCATTAACGGTAATAATTCGAATGATAACAAAAACGTTTTGAAAGAATTATAAATATTTTCACCAGTTGTTCTTTCTTTCATAGGTATAATAGCAAATAACTCTTCCTTGACAGTTAGATCATGGAAGATTAAACGGGAAAATACACATAGTTGGGCGATATCAATAGCATCGTTTGATTCGTCAAACTGTAGAGAAAAACACGAACATGCGTAAAGATCCTTTTTTAACTGCGAAAGAAGATTTTCAGAAATGCTTTCAGCCCTTCTGACAATTGACTGTTTTGAGAGCTGAAGCTCTTTGATGCAATTTGAAATTTCCTGTTTATTTTTCATACCATCAAATAGTGAATCGGCAGCTTCCAAAAAACAAGATTTTAAAATTCCCCATCAGTGAAAGGTTTTTTGTGTTTTACGAGGAGACGAGTCACTCGCAATGATGCAATTGTTGCAGATCTGGACGAATTAATAAACTTTTTCAAAATTGTATGTTGTGAAAAAAAAAGATTTTTTTAATTGTTCAACTTTCTCTTCCCGTAATAAGGAATTTAAAGGAAAGTGTTTGTTGAACTCGGGATGTAAAGAATTAAAATGCCGACAAAGATTTCCCCTTTTTGGTAATGAAATGATTTTATTGCATAGCATACATGTGCATTTTTCCATGTGCATCGTAAAAATATAGTCTTTTTCCCATTTGGCATTAAATTTATATGATTTGGACTTTTTGTTACACCTCATAACAAGACACGTGAAAAATACTTTAATATTGATAAATATTTTTTTTATAATAATTTAATACAAAAAAAATAATTAGCAATTTATATATCGAGCGATCGACCACGAAACATGCCGCGATCGACCGGTTGGCCACCCCTGTTCTACTGGATTCGAACCGTAATTCCCAGTTGCCCATTGTAATCACGGTAAGCTATCCTCGCCGTCAAAAATTAAAATTTATTTAATTTTTATTTAATTATTTCAATATTTTATTATCTTAAATAGTTATTTTTTCATGCTTATATTTTTTTGTTAAAATTATTTGTTGTTTTTTTATTTACTGTTGATGCATATAGATCTCCTTCATTTTTTCAAATGAAGATCAAAAATGTGCTATATTATTGACAGCTATTGAGGCCATCAAGTTGATGGTTAGTACTGCTGTTACAATCGAATCTATCTCCATTCAAATGGATAATCTAAGGTCTATTTGGTGGATTTGCATAAATTCATTGATTACTCAGTTATAATTGTTTATTTGATTGCCCGATTGTTAAAAAATATGCATTTTTAGATGACTTTGATTCGAGTTAGGATTTATTTTATATCAGTAAGGTTATTTGTAGTAATTATGCCATACAGAATAGCATGCTTTTTAGTATTATGTCTGATACTCACAAATAAATTTAAAGAACTTAAAGTAAGTATTAATTTATTAATCTTCTTTTTCTGGTGGATATATCCTCTATTCGCACAGTGATTCAGGTAGGCAGCTCGCCTCTTTCCTCTCTAGGTCCTAGCAGGTACTGACGATCTACGCTTATTTGGTGATAAAGTTCTTTTATTCTTTTGTCTAGTTTAAGGGTTCTTTTCCACGGTTTAACTCTGTTTTTATAAGAGACACTTATCTTACGGGTTTTATTTATAGTAAGTGATTTAATTTATGTGTGCTTTCTCTCGATAAATCAAAAATTATTAAAATTAATTAAAGTATTAGAGTTATTTAAATTCAATTCGAATATAATTCAAAAAGTTTAGAATGTAAAAATGTTAAAATCTCATTTTCCGGCTAAGTTTTTTCGTTCTTTTCGATTTTGCTTTTTAAATCTACAAAAAATAATTATTTATAATTTATAAAAATGTTTTGTTTAAATATTTTACTTTTCATAAGTAAATTCATAGGATTCTCTTCATTAGTTTTTTTCGGTGTACTTTCTATTCGATTTTTAATATTTTTCCAAGGCTATTAAAGTCAACTAAAATAATAAACTACCTCCTTGATGCATCGATTAATATTTAATTCGTGTTTTGCTTTTGCTATCTAATGATTTATATATAAGTCGGAATAACCTTATACATTCTAATGAAATTGTCCAAATTCGAAAAAATGGAAATCAATTCCGTCTTATTAGGAGATTCTCCAAAATATGAAATTTGTTTCTTTGACATTTCCTAAATTGGATTCATTTAACAAATACAAACATTTAGCTCGGAAACCTTTTCTTTTAAAGATTTAATTTCGTTGTCGTATTTTTTTATGAATTTATTTAAGTTATCTGAAGCTGACTTTGCGTTTATAGAACTTTGATTTTTTATGATATTGTACGATTTTTCAAGTTCTCCGAATCTAAATGAAATATCTTCAGTTGACGCTAAAGTAAAATAGTAATCACTACAGCCAGTATTTATGATTTCTGTCAAGTCTGGAAAATCTTCATAGAAAGAATATGCGTGATTAAACGATTTGTGAACAATTTTCACTAAATAGTCCAAAAGAGAATCTTGCCGATCAAAAGATTTTATTGTGTACAGCTAAATTTAAAATATATAAATTAAAACCTTGTCCAAAGATTTCATACGAAATCCAGATTGAAATGACTTTTTTCCAAAATTCATGAAATTTCCGATACACAATATAATCTGAATTGAATTAAAAATTATTACTTTCATAATTTCTGCTAAATTATGTGATTTTCCAATTTGATTCATATTCTTTTTCATGCTGGAGATGCTCTGAAAAGATATAATTATGTTGCTTTACTTTCAATAAAGTTTTAGAACTATCTTCAAAACTAGACATAAAAAGTATAGATTTTATTTTTATCTCCAAATTGTTTACTTGAACAAACTAGAAAATATTTTATTACATAAATTAAAAAAACCTTAATAAAAAACTTTTCCTGATCAGAAAGTTTAGAAATAGTAGAAGGATTTTCGATATAGGATTCGAATAAAGATTTCTTAAAATAAAAACAGAATCTAACCTCTTCATCAGTTGGTATGAGTTGGGGTATGACCTCAAGGTGATCCATTTTGATGTAATTCCAATCAAAACTTTAATTAAAATAATCAGAGTACTTATTAATTGCTCTAAAGTCTTCCTCCAACTGATTCGAAAGTGACCTTTTGGCAATTTCTTTAAAAATAGACAAAATTTTACCAACCAATGTTTCGAAGTCTATCTTTCGGAAGTATGTTACTTTTTACGATATTTTGATCCTTCTTTGATTCTGTCTTGATTTCACCAGCCTCTTGGGCATAAAACAAATCGGTAAGGCAATTCAAATCTATTTTCTACAAAGATATAATTTACAATCCAAAATTACTTTATAAAATGAACTTTCATCGATTTTTCCAAATATTGTAACAACATTCTCTTCATTAGTAATATCATCCCAATGAAGTGGTTTCATTGATTTTGATGGTTTCGGTACTTTATCATTAATTATTATTTCTTTAGGAGTTTGAATTATTTTTAATGGATCTGGTGGCAAAGGGACTCCAGGGACACAACTCATTTTTGGAGGAGGTGGAGGAATAGGTGTTGTTCCATTTTCGTTAGAAGAATCTGGAAGTTTTGGTTGAAGTGGTGGGGGAGGAGGTGGAACAGGAGAATCTGAAGCCTTAGAAGAATCTGGCGCCTTTACAACAAACGGGGGTGGAGGAGGTGGAACAAAGGCGTCGTTCTTTGAGTCAAAAGAAATGATTGATTTCATCATTGATGAGCATGTTGATAAAGTATTCATATAATCACTAGCACGTGAACTTTTTTCTGAAGATGGGGCAGGGGGAGGTATTTTTTTACTGAAGATAATATTTGACATTTTTTCAGCGTTTGATGCTAAATTATTATATTTTAGGCGTTCAATACCAAAAGCAGGTCTGTGCTCTTGTTGACGTTGTTCTACTTGGTGTGATCTGCGGAGAGTTCCAGACTGAAAATGTTTTGATTTTATTGTTGTGTTTTGTAAACTTTGATTTGAAGGTAATATTTTTGGCTGTTTTGAATGTCTATTCAAAATTTGATCTACGCAAAGTTAAATATAAATCAATTATAACCTTTAAGTTCGTCAATTACTATTAAACACTAAAATAAAATTCATATGTATTTACTTTCAAATATTCTCTTTCAATGTTAGATATTTGTTCTTTTTGATTACTGACTTTCACTTGGTTTTTCGCAATGTATTCCCTTCTTTTATTATATTTAATGACATATGTCCTGAGACTACTTCCTGATGAAGCAGCCATACTCTAAATTATATTTAAAAACAGCTTTTATACGTTTATTTGTTTTTCAAATTCATTTATCCTTGTATAATATTGAATTTTGATTCTAGTAGAAAATAAAGCCTGCTCGTTCAGTATTAAATCTGCAAATTTGATTAATCCTTTCTAAATGAAGTTTATTTTTAACATCACATACAATATGATCAATTTCACCATGTTTTAAAACGTGACATATCACATCAAATCGAAATGAATCCAAATCAGCCTATATATTTAAATTAATTATTTTTAACTTCGTATAATTTAATGATTGTTGATGTTACAAAATGCGTTGCTTTCTGTTTTTTGCAAAGTGTTGTCAATATTTGTACCATAGATGCTGTTATCCTAGAACTTTAAAAAATAATCATATAAACCTTATGTTTCCTACCATCGTAAACTTAATGAAATTTTCAATTAAATTTGGCACATCTAAGATTTCCAACACATTTGACTAATAAAAATATCTATTTAAAAATTACAGTTTTATTAAATATCTCTTCTAGTGAATCTACGAGAATGCATATGCAATCAACGATTTTTTGATTTTTTGAATTTAAATTGGTGTTCAGAATATTAATATTTTTTTCCAGTAGATACTTTTGTGATTTGTTTGTTTGAGAAGCTTTTCTAATTTTAAGTAAATATTTATAGATACAATTGACTAATTAGAAAAACGAGAGTTTGTAATAATAATTCGAATCCGTTAGCCTCTGAAAATTCCTGGACCAATCTAAACATTTTAAGATCATTAGATTATATTATACGTTTCAATTTTGTTTCCAATAAGTTGTTTAAATGCCATTAAGTTGTTGTATAGTTTATCAAACGCAGATTTCTATTATTTAATTTTATCTGTGCCAATACTTTTTTAATCAAAATTGGTGAAATTTCGTCAATTATAAGGCCAAGTGGAATCTTAAATGAAAATTCCTTCTAATAAATAATAATTTAAAATCATTTACAAACCCGAATATTTGTATGTCTTTGCTCGATATAAGAAGAAACATTGCTTATTATTGTTGAGTCAAATGTCTAATAGAGTAAAATAAAGTCATATTTAAATTACTGATAGGTTTTTATTCAAGGAATTCGACAAATTTAATGAATTTAGAGAGATTCCACTCTTCAAAGAATTTCCTATAGAAGACATGTGTAAATCCGTTGTATCTGGTAATTTAAATCTTAAAGTTGCGCATTAAATTTTTCTATAAAAGACGACATTTTAAAATTTGAGTTTTTCGCTAATTTTAAACACTACTAGTCTTTTGACACACAATCTAGCATGATTAAGTATCTTCGTGCAGACATTGTTACAAATTCTCATCTAAAAAAATTGCATTTAGAATTAGACTAAAGTTGCTATTAGATATAGGAACTGTATTAAAAACTGAGGAAGTAGTTAACGGAAGTATTATAAGTCATAGTCGGATAAATGGACACCTGATTTAAAAATATAAACAAAATATATAAATAGTAATTTTATGTCACCGGTTTGTGAGAGGACCCGATTTTGAAAAGACCACCCAAAAAATTGCATAAATCATTTTATTTTATCTAGAAAATAGTTATAAAAGAAATTAGACCATGTTTAAATAATTTCTTCCTTATACAATGACAAATTTTTAAATAACTAATTTCATTTGATTTGTGGCTAAAATATTTAAAAAAACATTCGATTTTTTATTTAATGATTTTAAATCAAAATATGTTTAACGAAAAAAGAAAATAATTATATAGAGTCTCGCAGACTTGAAGGTCAGTCCGACGACGACGCGCTGCAAATCGAGAGGCAGTTCTTGCGGAGAATTGAAACCGAGACGCGCTGAAAAAGCAAGCTCGTCGCACTTCCGGTCATTAGTCTTCAATGCGATTTTTTCGCCCACCAGCCGTAAAAACTTCTCAGCCTCCTTACCGACCATGCCAGTGGTCTCGAAGGAGACGGGCACAAACTTATAAACCTCCGAAAGCTAAGCGTATTTAAACAGTTTCTTTTCCTCCGCAAGCGCGCAAGCATAGCCGGGCGAGCATGCCGTCCTGGACAAAAACGTCTCCGACAGAGAATCCACACAGGTCACGCCCCAAACGAGAGACCTATTTCACCTGAATAAGACGTTTTCCATCACCTCGTAAGAGACCAACCGGTTCCAGGATAGACAGGAATCCCGCGGAATCAAATGCCCTCTTAATCATCTCATTAAGTAGAGGACAAAGCGTGTAATCCGTTCGAAGGGATCATAAAACGACATCGGCAACGGTTCGGTTGGCATATATCAAGTCCAAGTCGAATACACACTCCGATGCGAACAGCCTCGTCTTCTAAAAGTAGACTGTTGGACGCCAACGGGAGAGCGTACTAGAATCTACATTTTTTTTCCTAGAATCGCCTTGATAAGTATCATAAATTGAATTGTGAAGATTATAATGTCTTTGACAGAGAAGGTTTTTGACGATTTTATCGTTGCATGACATATTAAGCAATGTACTTTTATATTCTTTTGAATCATAAAAAACTTTCCTCCCATTCCCACAAAAACTTTCTTTTTTATGTATTAATTCTATTTAAAACAGAAAGAAAATGAGTAAGCTATATAGCAGAGACAAAGACGCAGTGTGCGTTGCCGCAATCAACAACCCGATCTCATTAATGAACAAATGAGTGTCGTTTTCCGCGGCTCCAGGGCAATTGGCAAAACACGATAGCAGTCCGCTAAGGTTAAATGCTTTTCCAATTTTATCTTTTCGGCGTAGTTTGCAGCCGAACGAGGGTTCGCAGCGGAGGAGACGATCCTCAACTTTGAAAATGTAACGACAACAGTTACATCCCACACATGGGCTCTCGCGGACGAGTAATTAATTGGTTAAATCTAAAAATTATTAAATTACTAATTACCTCTCCACTTGGCGTGGTCTTCCACAGAAAATATTTTTAAAAAGACTAAATATTTCTTTTACAGGCTCCTAACAATGAAGCAGAGTCAATACATGCACAATGATCGGAGTCATAATTTCACTGAAAGCAGAGAAGGCGTTAATCCTCACGTGCAATTAAGAAATTTCAAAGAATGTGCTTACAAGTCTTAGTAGTGTTGTAGTCAAATGACTAGACAATGAGTATATAAGGCACGTTTGGAGTATTTCTTCACCCAGTTGAATGATCTAATGATTTCTTGATTCATCGGTTGAAGCACAGTAGTCGTGTTTTTTGGCAAATATAAAACTTCTATCATACTTAATTCGTTTGTTATTTTATGAGAAGGACAATGGTCTACAACCAAAAGTATCTTCCTTTGTTTTTGTTTGAGAGTTTTATTCTAATTATACAAGCATTCATTAAATATTTCTACGTTCATCCAACCCTTTGAAGAATTGTGGTATTGTAAATACTTATCAAGAGGACTGGCTGTACACACGTTTCCGGATCCAGATGGAACCTGGTTAAGCTTTTGAGGATTCTAACGCCCCTCTTCCTCTGTTTAGCTACGTGGTCGGCGTACGAACCACGGCAGTTGACTATTACTCCAAGGTAGTGTAGATTCAAACTCTTGGAGAGATCCATATCATAACCACTCATAGGATAGGAACATTTAGCTGCACAACGTGTTCCTCTTCGCATCCATGAAATGGTGCTCTTCTCGGGTACTATGGTCAAGCTTTTCTCAGCAGTCCACTTCTTTAAATCGACAATGTACGACTTCAGTCGTCTCCAAGACTGTGATATCCTTTTCGAGGTATCCATAATTAGGATATCATCAGCGTATTCACAATAATCTCAAAAGGCTTTGTATGAATCTATTTCATTTTCAACGACATGATAATGCAAGCCAGGATTCAGTTCTCTTTTTGCAAATAAAACTAAATACAGAAATCGCCTGAATCCTAGACATGACAAAATGAAAAAATTTGACAAAATCATTAAAAATAAACATGAACAAAGAAGGCATTAATTGTTTACTTTTGTTCTTGTGTTACTGTATACTTTTGTTAATTTAAAATTTGTTGAGTTTATTGTTAAATTTTTTATTTTCTCTAAAGGCTGCGGGCTTTCCGTCAACACTTGAGCCTGTCGGATTGGACCGTGGAGACGGCAAGTGTCTCGTCTACGTGAATCGATTCATTCTCTCCATCGACAATCATGTCATCTGCCACTTCCCCCGGGTCCGCTGCAGAAAAGGCTGATACGGCCAAAACAAAAAAATACCAAGAACTCGGACGCCGCTTTATATTTGCACCAATCGCACTGGAGACATCGAGGGTCATCGGGCATCTAACCTCGGCCTTTATCAGCGACATCGGGAGAAAATTGGCCCATAGGACGAAAGAGCCACGCGAGGTTTCGTGGCTATTGCAGAGGATATTCATCGCCATTCTCCGTGGCAACACACATGCGGTACTTACCGCAGGAGGGCGCGTGCTTTGGCCCCTTCGGTGATTTCCTTTTGTTCATTTCTAACTTAATTTGTTTCATTAACAACAGAAAAAAAACTTTCTGTTTGTTTCGATTAATAAACTTCTGGTACGCATTAAAAATGCATTCAATAGCCTGAGGAGAGATGTGATTTTCGAAGCCTGCTTAGAAAGAACCCCCAATATTATCATCTTGGTTCACTTGGCATATGGATCAAACAGCTCTCTTCTTTTTGGAGATGAAATCATTAAATTGTGCACAAGAGTTCAGCAGGGCGACCTTATCGGTCCACTGCTGTTCGCCTTTGGTATTGACTCTGCCGTTGCAAAGCCGATTTGACTTTTAACCTGTGGTATCTCGATGATGCAATCATCGGGGGATCCGCTGATACTGTGATTGAGGATATTTCCGACATAATTCCCACCCTTCGTGAAATCGGACTAAAAGTAAACGTCAGCATGTGTGAGCATATAAATATCTCTTGTTTGCCCGAAAATTCGGTTTCGCACTAAACAAACTGAAACTTTGCCTCTGGGGCGGACAACCACACCCATTGAAGATGTTCTATTCCTCCCCACGCCCATGGGCCAAATCCAACTCAAGAGGTCGCTATCTGAGAAATCCAATTAGGTCACTGATTTTACAAATAAACTCATGCTGCTTGATACTCACTACGGATTTTTCATGCTCAGAGTAAGCCTTATACTGGCAAGAATTCTATACTTTCTGCGAATATCAAACTGCTCAATACAATTTGAAATGCTTTAATCGCTCGATACTTCTTCGAAGTTTGCCGCTGAAAAAATTCTAAACATGTGCTTTGATGACGCTGGATGGACTTTTTGCAAGTTAGCTCTACGCCTTGGTGGAGTTGGACTACGTTCGCCACTGGACATAGCTCTCCCTGTCTTTCTCTCCTCACGCGTCAGTTCCCACGTTCTCATCACCCAAAACCTACGTTACTCTTGCGGATTGGAAGAGGACTGGGTTTTTTCTAGAGCTTGTGAACTTTGAAAGGGATCTGGATTGGCCATTCCATCTAAAATTTCAAGCCAATGTGAATTGGATGATATCTCCGGCAAAGCTAAAATGGAGGCAATCAGACCTACATTGGATCAGCACCGCCTCGCTTGTTTTGGTGCTGCTGCTAGACCTGAAAGTGGTGCGTGGGTTAATGCCCTTCCTACCTCCCAGTCTGGAACTTTTCTTGATAATGATTGTGTGAGGATTGGTGTAGCAATGCGCTTGAGACTTTAGAGACCGTTATAGTTGTCAGCTCAATCACTGGGTCATTATCAATTAGCGAGTAGGCTTGAGATGTACAGTTAGTTAAAAAGATTGATTTTCTGAAAAGGGTTAAAAGGCCGCCGCCATTTACAGAGTTTGGTCTGTCTCGCCGGATCTGGCAGACGATTTTTAGATAAGAGCTTTGTTTCTTGCACCAAGACAATGTCCACATCATACTTATCCATGAAGGAACAGAGTTCAGTAGTCTTGTGAGTGATTTAATTTAGGTTTTCTAGCAAGATGAGGTTTTTTACTCCAGAAGCATGATTTTATTCGATGTCGTAGGGAAGGAAAAAGGCGAGTTCGGTTTACGAAAGAAAAATTCATGGGAGCAAAGAAATCGGGACTGTTCTAATACCCCCGAAATCACGGAAGATATCCGATCTGACAGAGGGGATTGTGGGTCTTTTGGTAGTTAATCTGACGAAAATTTAACATTTACCATAATGAGAAGGTTACCAAAATCAATAAATTAATAAACATACGACAGTGTTTGTTCCCAGGGAGAGTTAATCCGACGAAAATCTAACATTTGCCACTATGAGGTGTCCAAAATCGATACAGCCTGTAATTGCTTAAATGTCGTGTTCGGATGTTTACGGTATTTACGACTTGTATGATCATACATTTTTCTCCTCATTCTTTTTATAAGAATTATTACATTGGTTATAGAAATAAACTATTATAATTTTAAATTTAAACTTAAAATATAGATTTAATATTTTTTTATATACATAAAAATCAGAAATTTAATGTTTTCTATTCAATTTTCTTAACATTTCCCCAAGTCGCAAGAATGTTAATGTCGCAGCAGTTTTATAGGTGATTGCATTAATTTTATTCTGATAATTTTTTCCTGCCTCAATTTTTAAACTGATTATGTCATTGAAATCAGCAATAAATTGTTTTTCCAGCTCTTAAATATAAATGAAAAATTTTTCTATAAATTGAACTAATTTTGTAATTTTTAAATGATCTATGCTGTAAAAAAACTAGGTGCACTTTTATACTTTTGGAAAAACTTAAATAAAAACAGCTATGTTACAGAAAATAAAATTTTATTACGAATAAACAAGTGTCCCAGGACTAATTTGACCCACTGTATATTTGTTTTATAGTTATTAATTTACTAATTAAATCTTTCAAATCAACATATATATTCAAAAATTTCGATTATATATGTTACATGTGTTTGATCCATTAATTGTTAAACAAGAATTTTCAGAATCATTTTGTGATCCGTTAGAAATTGAATCATAAAATTTAGATTTTGCGTCTTTTCTGTTTACGTTCGTTTTGTTTGTTTGGTACTCAATCATTTCGGTTTCTTCGTGCATTCGCAAATGTTTTCGGAGAGAACTTGGATGAGTATAACTTTTCTTGCATTCTTTATATTTGCAAAAATATGGTCTGTCGGTTGTGTGAACATGTGAATGTTTTTTCCTGTCTGAACTGTTTGCAAAACGTCGATTACACCCATCAAATGTACAAATAAAAGGTTTTTCTCCTAAATCAATATTGAAAAAAAATTCACCTGTATGAGTTCGCTGATGGATTTTTAAATTTTCAGACCGAGCGAAAAACTTTCCACAACTATTACAAACAAACGGTTTCTCGCCGGTGTGAACCCGAATATGGTTAACGAGCTTGTATTTGGCTTTAAATGGTTTGCATGTTCGAGTACAGTCAAGCCACATACAACAATGCTCTGTTCTATCTGAACCACCAACATGATCTGCGGTAATATGATGAACAAAATCATTAAGTGATATAAAAATTTTCCCGCAAATATTTTTGGAATAAATATTTTCATCATGTTCTGTTTGCCACTTACAAACATATTGATTTGAATTCATTACAAATTGATTTGAAAATGTAGGATTTGTGTAATTTTGATAGTTTATATTTCTATCATAATTTGTGTTTAAATATGTTGGGGTTAAATTAGTGCAACCCGCTGGTTCAATATACTGATATGGATGCTGTTGGAATGTATTTTCGATAAATGAGCACGAAGATACATAAGGTTGATATGAGTGCATATGCTCATAGTCATACTTAGCATGAAAGTCGGGAATAAGATAATGGTCTCTAGAGAGACCATATGGTTCAATAAAATGTTGTTTGTGTATATAAGGAACTATATTTTCGTTACCATTCACTTCGTAAAAATCATGTATTTTCGAGTTTGAAAAATCAGATTTTTCCATATTTCCTGAATTCTATAGTCATTAGCCAAATTAAAAAAATAAAAACTAAATCAAGATTGCCCTTTTCCGGTTATAGGAAACGCACTCAATAATCAGTATACTACTTTAGGTAATTTTAATGCGGCTAGTCTTTATCTTTTTAGGTGTTCTTCAAATTATTGGTACTTTAAAATCATAAAAAGTCTATATCAAACGACGCGACATTATAAACACACACTCTACTTAACTATGAAAATACTTATAAGTCTTAAAAGTCATATTTGCAGAGCAAAAAGATAATATCGCCTAATTTTTAATAAAATAGAATCTAGCTGTGCATAAACTAATGAATCGTTATATAAACATTGATGCAAACCCCTGCTGCTCTGCCAAATCATATTTACACTAACTTATTTCGAATGAGAACTTAAACGGGAAATCAGCAAGGTACATAAAAACAATTGAATCTTACTGTGCAATGATTAAATCTAGAAATAGTGCAGATTAACGTTAAAAATTATGTATTATATCTTTGCGGAGTTAGCGCGACGTCTGGGAAAAGTATAATTTTTTATCTTAAATCTAGAATATTTTAGATATTATAGTTTTTATCAAAAAAGTTTCTCATTAATACTAGCTATCATTGAGTTTGATGTTTTTTAAATATACTTTTGTACATCAAATCAATATAAAATAGATTTAATTTAAATACCTGCATATTTTTGTTCTCATGGGAGATATAATATAGTCTGGGAAGAATTTGAATCTTTAATTTTAATAAAAAATCAAGTTTAACCTAAAATATAACTATTGTGGTATTCTTTACAATGATATTCGTTCGATCTACATTTATCTAATGATATCAGCTCATTGTTTTTAACAAAATTATCTAAGAAAACAATGAACTCATCCGTAATTTAAACAAGTTGACATAATTATAAAATCAGTTCAATAAGAACAATAGAAATAATTTTTTCTTCATAATTTGAAATCCATTTCATTTTCTGGTGCTTTAATATAGCTTTTTAAATAGCAAATCGAATGACTTTCTTACTTATCTGGACTACTGTCAAATAGACATGACATTAAAATTATGATTAAAGGTTTCCGCTCAATTATTGAAAACAGGAAATCTACAAATTAAAAAAAGACATTACCGGATGTAGTTTTATTGAGAACAGCACGTGATTTATAAATCATTTTAAGATCTTGAAAAATATTATCATGAAAAAATTCTATTTTTTTCATAAGGAAAATTAATTAGAAATCTTATAGGAACAAACATGTATTTTGATAAATAGAAACAAGTTTTCATTAACCACAACTTTCTTTATAATTCTTATAAACTGTCGTAGTTGTATTCTTTAAATTTAATTTAATTTTATGATTAATTAAACACATTTTATTTTTTTGAGACATGTCAGGTTTATTATTGAAACAAATCTATTGTTTTTGACTAGAGATTTTATTGAATTAATTTATTCATTTTCGAAGTGGAAATTAAATAAGTGTCAAGAAGGTTGTTCCACTAAAATATTCATAATTTTTAATACATTTAAATTGTTTATTAAACATAATTGATACTTTTCAGGTGAATTTTGTTTTAATGTAAATACTTGAGATTGCTATCAAAATTGGAACCATGCTGAGCAAATTGCTATACTTGTATAATATATAATTATTTCTATGTACTTGTTCCATGTCAATCGAAAACATTTAATATACTTTTTAATTATTTATTTTTTCAAAATAACACGAAATGCCTATTTCACGATCCCCTATAATGGAAACACTCAAGAAACTTCCCATTAACTACCAAAAAGTCATTTACAATGAAATTAACTAAAGTAGTTCACAGCTATTACTTTCAACGAGTTTTTCATTATTTAATTCTACGTCTAGATGTGAAATACTAAAAATCGAAATATTTTCTTATTGTTAAAATATGAAACAAATAACAATATACAGTAAACTTTTTTGAAGGTTTTTGATTTAAATTTAAAACAGAAGAAGAAAAAAGGTCATACTGCTCCAGCGGATAGAATTGCTTAGCTGTTCTCTTAATGACCGACATTGAAAGAAGCTAAAACCAAGACTATCGGCTGGACAATAAAGTCTTTGTTAAGTTTTTGGTATTTAATTAGTTATGCCTTTTCGTATGCTTTTGCTGCTGACCCCGAATCAGAGACCGAGTTAACGAGATTAGACTGCGAAAAAGTGTCGGTATATGCACAGTCCCATGCTAGACATTTATCCTTCAAGAAAGGGAAAAAAGTTACTCCATCTGGGCGTTTTCCATCTTTGAAAAAGTCCAGTTGAGCTGGAATGCCCTTCGGTTACCAATTTTTTACGAAATTTTCTGATTTTATTAGAAATTTGCCAATTCCGAAATTTGCTATTATTTGTTAGTCTTTAAGAAAATTACTATAAATTAAAACAACAAAACTATTTTTTAGTACTATGCCTTCTTGCGATTCTAGTGGTCAATGCTGGACTCAGTATTTAACTAAAAGTGTAAATATTGCGTTATAAGGATGACAACAACTTATAATCAAAGAATTCCCAATAAAATTTTTTTGTTTAAATTGAACATTTGCAGTTATCGTCATTTTAAAGAGTTTTGAATCAATTCTGGAACAATTCAAAGAGCTAAAGTTTCAAAAACTTTTATAGGTTTTACTCAAATTTATGAAAAGGCGTGGATTTCGGGTGAGAAAATTATATGCACAAATCGAGGGATTCAAGACATACTTCATTTTTTAGTTTAAATAAATAAAATGAAGAGTAAAAACATAAACGTCATTTTTATTAACTACAGAAAATTTTAAAGCAACGAGGTTTCTGATACTTTCCAATAATAAAGGGTATTTGTTTGTCTGCTTCACTCATATTCTTGCAAAGAAACGCAGTAAATGCTAAAATGTGCACATTAATCCATTCTGAACAAGCTATCTTTTGATGAGCTGGGTCACTTGATATAGAAATAAATTTAATTAGACACTGAGACGTGGTTTGGAATCCTCATAATCATAAAAGATTTCACCAGCTATCTAAAATAAAATCATATTGATTTTTTTAAATATCTTTTTTGAAATCTAATGAGTGTAATAGAACCAAACTCAAAAAATCCGTAGATAACAAAAAAGAAAAAAGGTAACACGGCAGAGCCAAGTTTTTGCAGAAGCGGACAGACACGGACCAGATTGCCACCCATGAATTTGGTGTTTAAGATTAATCAGATCAAATCCATTATTGTATCATCGATGGCTAAAGGACGATCGCCGGTTCGATAGCACGGTTAATGACAAAATATATAAACTAGTCTGAAAATTGGTAACAAGTTATTCAGGAAAAAAAGCGTGGTTAGAAAAACCAAACATGCAAATTCGCCTGCAAATGTACTGATTTTTTCTGAAGAGTTTCCAGGATGATAATTTTTTGGAATGAGCTAATCGGATGCTCGAGCAAGTTATTTATCCCATTAACCACCTTAGGCGGGATCCAAATGCTTATGGCCTCATATTATTGAAACTTAATCGGGGTTCTTTTGAAAGCAGTAGTTTCAAGCGAAAGCAAATCCCGAAGTGCCCTAAAACCTTTGATAATGTTCGAAGCAAAAATCCAAAGCGCAGATGAAACGTCTGTCGATTAAATATAGATTATGGGCATATTTCCAGGAGTTTAGTTTGGACAGCCGGCTACATTTTTTTTTTTAGAAATTAACTACAATATTTAGAAATTGAAACTAACTACAATGATCCTTTATCTCTTGAACCATTGATTTATGCGAAGTATACTGATGCATCAGTTATCAGGTTTGAATTAGCTTTTGACAAACAAGTTTGAAATAAAATAAACATGCAGTACACGCACGGACTTTTTTATGCATTTTCGCATTAACAAACAAAAAAATGAGAGACACTGAAATTGAAAAAAACTGAGTTTATACGATTTTTTTAAAGGAAATTAATTTATTTATAAAGAAAGGACAAGAGAAAAATCGTCATTGGCAGATAGCCAGAGTATTGCCTCTGACTATGCTATAGATATTCGTTCGATTAAATACCGGTACTCACACGGGTCGCCGGTAACCCAAAAAGGTAACATTTGCCACCATATGAAAATAACCAACATAGACAAATAAAATTGTACGACACTGTTTGTTCCCAGGCGGTCACCCAGCCAAGTACTAGAACAGCCTGTAATCGCTTAACTGCCGTGTTCGGATGGGAACGGGTATTTACGACTAAGTATGATCGTACTCCAAAAAGTCTATATGAGTAGAATAAAAATTTATGAGAAACTGAGAGGGCGATATTATAACAGAAGAATGGACAAAAGAATAATTAAATTTAGATAAACTAATTAATTTTGTTATATAATATAGATTTTTTTTCATTCAAACAACAATGAACTATTGTAGCCCCTGGCTGATTTTGTCTACATTTCTTGAGAACTTACAACGAGGCCAGAATACTGGGCTTAAAACGATAACCGGATGTTTAAGATCTTCCCTATTGATCACTTCTATTTGGAAACAAAAATCCTGCCATTTGCTGACAATTTTGAAATGCGCGGGCTCAAATTTTTGGATGACTCATAGCCTGTTTACCACCCGGCACACAATCTTCGCAAATCCGCAAACAAAAGAAAAATACGTGCTACCTGTGTTGATCTGGAAAGAACTCTGGCGAAAATCATCTTGGAAAACAGAGAAAAAAATATCGCCATTAATACACGACTTTATTTCTATGAGGACCACCCGGAGACTCTTACTGAACAAAATACCTCAAGTACCACCCCGGAAATCGATGAATCATTATTGCCAAGAAAGAAACATGTGATTCTCCAAGACTTTGCGGAGATCAATCCTGCCTTTGACGGTATTACATGAGAAAAAACCAGAAAGAAGTCCCTGACAACGTGTGTAACTTTAATACGATCTCCGTCCATCACTTGTTCTGTCGAATTTCTTGAAGTAGTCTTAACTGTTTTCTGTGGAAAGAGTTGAGCTGTTTTGGTTCTTTAGCTGCTAGATCCCATGTCTCCGCGTTGTAGAATAGGATTGTTTTGACAAAGGAGTTTTACAGTCGAATTCGAAGGTGGGTTCCCATGTACTTGCGTCTCATCCAGATCTTCCACATTATTTTGAAAGAGGAAACAGCCGGGACTTTCATTCAAATAACGTCCTCTGAGTTCCCAAAGAGAAATCAAACTTTCTTGCATATTATCTACTTGTCATATAGTAGTTCTTTTTGTTTTGTCTTGGTTTATTACCAAAGACCAGTCCTTTGACAAATGAGGGTTTCCAAGAAGTGACTACTCTTTGGACATATTTTAAGAGCCTCGCAAATGACGCCAGCCAATCAGGCCATGGAATTTTACTTGTGCTTATAACATATCGTAGCCGACAAAGAATAACATTGACGACCTCGCTTGACCATGAACTCAAGTTGATTGGAAGAAAACTGAAATCGGTAGATGATCTGAGAAATCTTGCACGAAACAGGGGAGGCTAAAAACGACTAACAGAACGTATTAAAACGTATCTCGAATCGTATGGCAAAAGTGGTATCTTTATAACTTCTTAATTTCGGAAGAATTTCATTAATAATAATATTTCGCGAGAATTTCATTTGAAAGCTCGTGCTATAACATAAATATATATTAGAGCAAAAGAACCATTATTCAAATTTAATGAAATATGTCAAATAAATCATTTAAACGTTCTGACGGGATGATTACGTTCCTTTCAGATAATTCTTCTCGCGGTAGCGCTCCTATTATTAGAGATTATAATTTTTTTCCAATTTTTGTTAAAGAGAAAAGAAGTAAGTTATATGTCAGCGGTAAGGACGCAGTGTGCGTTGCCGCGAACGATGGCCAGGCAGATGCACTGGCGGAACCAGTAGCTCTCTTTCGGATCCTTACGCCTCCTTCGACAACGCCATCTCGTTAAGGAACAAATGAGTGTCCTTTCCCGCAGCTTCAGCGGTCTCCAGGACAATTGGTAAAAAACTGTAGCGTTCCACCAGGGCTGAATAGTTTTCCAATTTTATCTTTTCGACGTGGTTTGCTGCCGGACGAGGGTTCGCAGCGGAAGAGACCTACTTTGAAAACGTATCAACAACAGTTACATCTTACAGGAGGGCTCTCCCGTACGAATAAGAGAATATTATCATCCCGTCGGGCCTTTGACGTCCCCTCGATCGAGTCCGACCGGTTCGAGGAGGCACAAATGGCTCGCTGACTTGAGATCGACCTTTACGAGTTTGTTGAGGGCCTTGTGTCTGTGTACTCTGCCTGCACTCATTTTGCAAGACAGTGGGTGCAGTGCCTTTTTTTAGCACAAACGTCCAAGCCGAGTCGGTGAGAAACTCCAATCCGCATGGAAACATCATCTAACCACGTCCCAATACTAAAGAGAGAAAAGCACTCAACCAGCTGCCTAGTGAGGGACTGATGCTGCACGGAAGCAAGCCAGGCGGTGTTGGTCATAGTTTAGAGAAAGCTCAGACACACAGGCTCGGCATGAGATAAGTTCCAGGCACGTTAGAAGGAGAAATCTCCAAACCTCTCAGAAAAGCAGCGATCCCAGGTAACAAGCCCATCCGACAAAGCACCGTCCAAGCAAGATCCGAAAGGTTTGTGTAGGGTCTCCGAGGCCAGGTTGTTGCAATACGAAAGGGAAGATATATATGCCAGGAGTGCAAAATCGAATGCAATACGAATTCCTGCACCTCCGAAACTCAGCGGGAGCGAGCATTAGGTCCATACCGATCATCGAGGACGGATTTATTGGCTTTTTTCAGAATGACGTCAAATACATGGAGTAGATCCATTTACAAGAAACAAGAATTGCTTTTGAGAGTGAAAATAAGTTTCCGCAGATGGATGATGTTCCTCAGGAGGAAAAAGGCACTGTGTGAGTCCGGGATAGAATGATTGATTGAAAATCTTTGAAAGTATTTGGTTTTGGCACATAACATGCATAGGAGCTTTGGGTCGAGAGGGAGCCGCCGAGAAAAGTGACGGCATTGATTGGAGTAACGTTGGCGCCAGGCAAGGTTGCTCTGAGGCGAGACACAGCGGATTAAAAGTCTGCCTCAGAACAGGAGACATTAATGACCTCGGTCTTTGTTGCGTGACCGAGAGGCCAAAGGCAGCCAGAACTGGAACGATCTGTTTAACATCCTAATGTGGCATCATCCAGACAACACAGATTGAAAGAAGACAGCAAGTCGAGCTAACTCATCAATTGTTATCGTAAAAAGAAGTGGAAGGGTCACCGCCAGTCTGAAGACGGATGATCTCATTAGCTTTTTAAGTTTATCAATTGAAAATGTAAGAATATTATTCGTCCGTGTCTAGTTCGCTGTGTGAGAGGTTGATGCGATCAAGAAAGAGTTAGTACGTACTCAAGGGATATCCACTCAAAAAATCATCTTGATCCGCGGGCGTCATCTGTGAATGTAGAAAACCGAGGCCCGATCTTCTGAACAAAGCTGATTGTCTTTTTTTTCTGGATTCTCTCGAAAATCCTTCGAAGTGAACTCATTCCTCTTAACACACAGTATTGACATTGCACTGTTCCAAGAGACGAGGCTCTCTCCATGTAAACCAACTCCAAAATTCAAAAACTACTCAATAATCCGAGCTGACCGCCATAATGGATCAAGTGGTGGTGGACTAATGACTCTCATCTACAAATCTATCCCATTCACTGACTCTTCCTATTCTACTCGCCAACTGATATCACACGACCCTCATATCGAGCTTTTTCCGAAAAACTATCATCAATTACAACCGGACAAATTGGGCCGCCTATCGTCAAGATACAGAAGCCGCCTTCGAAAGCTTCTCTGTAGAAGGCCATAACTCACTTGACTCCGCTATTCGATTCTTCACATCGACACTATTGGCGGCTGATAATAAGTATGTGCCAAAAGGATTCCACAAAAATGCTAAACCATTCTTCAACAGAGAAATAGTAGATCTCATACAAAAAAGACGCTTAATGAAAAAGAACAACCGCACAAACGTGCATGAATTGTCTGTCCTCAACGAGAAAATCAATCAGTTGATCGCAAAGGTTAAGAGAAATAAATGGTCAGAATTTATCTCCTCTCTCGATTACAGAACCAAGCTCTCGCATTTCTGGAGAGCTCTGAAAGGAATCCATACATCACAATTAGCCGAAACAACCTCACACGCCTCTGGCCTTAACAAAAAAGGGCAAACAAAATCTTTCAGAGAACAAGCAAATACTCTCACTATGCGAAGATCAGTCACACGAAGATGGATAAAGACAACCGTTGCCGAAAACTTAAACTCGACAAAAACTTCCCCTCTCCAGAAATCACAATATCGATTTCTGAAATAAGCCAACTCATCAAAAACGCTAAGAATTCTCACGCTTGTGGACCCGACGGTCTTTGCATATACCATCTGAAAAATCTTGGCCAAAATGGGTTGATTGCACTATCGGATATATTCAAAACATCGCTAAACTCAGGTCTAATACCTATGGTCTGGAAGAAATTTCTCGTTATTTTTCGTATTTTTTGAATTAATTTGTTTTCTAGACGGTCTTGGAATGTATACCCAATGTTTCTGAAAGATTTCATACAAAAAATCTTATCAAATTTTATACTTCCGCGACAATTATCGATATATTTGAGTTTTTGTTATATTTTTAGACCGTTATTCTCTTATGTGTGCATAATGGAGGAATCTATCAATTTGCGATAGATTCCTTCTCAATTGTAGAGTGTACATGCCGCGTAACGACAATTGGGTCGGGCGGAATAGAGGCGCGTACTTGGATCAATATGCAGTATTTTCTTTAATAATCATTGCCAGTTATCGTGGAATTCATACAACACAGAGTGAGGCTATTGAGTTAGCCCACAATTCCATTAAATATGCAGCACTGACTGATAGATTTACTGGAGGATTTTCAATAGTATATTTGCATATATAATACTTTAGTTTATACAATCTCGATTCTTGGAATAAATTCTGTCGGCCTTTTTCAGCTTTTTTAATGCGTATCGATTCTAATCTTCATTATTTTATTACTTCGTTATTTAATTTTTCTATGTGTGCATAATGCAGGAATCTATACATCTGCAATAGATTCCTTCTCCATTGAAGACTGTACATGTCGCGTTACGACAATCGGGTCAGGCGGAATAAGGGCGCATAATTGGATATATATGCAGTATTTTCTTTTATAAGGATTGCCAGTTATCATGGAATTTATACAACACAGAGTGAGGCCATTAGCCCACAATGGGATTAAAGAAACAGCACAGACTGACCGATTTACGGGAGGATTTTCCCATATTATATCTGCATATATAATACTTTATTTTATACCATATCTCTCCATGGGATAATCAATCAACTAAATTTCAAAAAAGATTTAAAAAAGGCAGATTAAACAAATAAAATAAAAAAATTTCAAAAAAGTGAAGGAAGCAGATTAGAGGAATAAAATCAAAAATATGTCAAAAATGATGAAATTTCAGATAAATTAATCATTAAAAGAAACTGCATCACGAAATATTCCTTCTGAATCCAATTAAACAAAAAAATTAATACAAAGTGGAATAAAAACAAGCACCACTAAATAAAAATAACAAGTGTGCGAGTTTGCCATGCTTTTATTAAAAATTTATGTAATTAAACAAACTTTTGTTAAAAATAAAATTTATTTATATTAAAAAAGACAAACTAAAAGTTTATCACGGGGGCACAATTGAATCCTAAAAAAATTTGTCCTGAAATCAATTTACCCTTTCCTCACTTTCTCAAAGTCACAACATGGTTTCCGACCACAGCACTCAACAACAACACATCTATCTACCCTAACGAGATTCATTGCAGACGGATTTAACAACTACTCTCCTCCCCAACGAACAATTCTGGCATCGATTGATATCAGCAAAGCGTTTGACCGGACTTCGCGTCATGTCCTAAGCTCAAAAATCTGCTCTTCTCCTATCCCTCATCGTCTGAAAATATGGCTGTGTAGTTTCTTATCTGGTAGACTGGCTCAGACCAAATTCGGGTCAAAAAACTCCAAGATCATTAATACAGCGACTAACTCACTCCAAACTCAACTTGACTCCCTAACCAAATGGCTAACATCTAACCATATGACTCCTTCGGCATTCAAATCATCTATCACTGTTTTTACCTCTGATAAACGACAATTCAACTTAAACCCAGCCCTCTATGTGGCCGGTGAAAGAATTCCTGTTGTAAAAAACCTACAAATCCTTGGTATCGTATTCGATCAATGCCTTTCTTTTACGCAACATGTAAAGTTCATTTCCACCAAAGTCAAACGCAAGCTGAACGCATTATGTGCCTTATCAGGACAATCTTATGGCCAAGCCACAGAATGCCTCGCACTGGTCTACAGACAATTTGTCAGATCATCAATGAACTATGGTAGTCCGGCTTGGTCATGGAACCTTTCTCTATCAAATCGCCAAAAACTACAAAGAATCCAAAACTCAGGCCTCCGCACAATAACTGGCTGCCTAGCCTCCACTCCCATCGATCATCTCCATTGGGAATCTTGTATCCTTCCGTTCGAAGACCATTTGGAGATGAGAGGACTTCAATTCCTCTACGAAATACAAGAAATATCTCATCCATGCCACAAAATCTCTATCTCAGAAAACAAAAGACATATTATGTGACATGGTTTGCGTGATACCTATGGGCCGCGTGATATCTGACGTGACCTTGAAGCCTAACTTAATGTCAATATTGTAATTAATATTAAACTTCAAAGAATAAAAACTTGTTAATTATTTTTTAAGTCTGGACATTGGCACAATCGAAATTTCGCTCATCGAATTTTTTATCTATTAAATTTAAATGTTTAAACTACCTCAACGCGATTGTTTGATAAAATACTGATAATTTCTGCAGATGGATAATATGGAGATTCAAACTTATCCAGTCGCAACGAAGGATTTGTTCCAAAGTCTTTTTTAACTCGAACCTAAACACTAATTTTTATGCATACTTTATCACCAACACTAAATTCATACTTACTATTGTGAACATTCATTTTTCTGTTCATCGCTTTGTAATAATTAGAATTAGGATCAATGGGGTTGATTTCGAACTGAAATCTTTTCGGACTTGTAAACGAATAATTACAATCATCTACATATAGAAATTCAAATTACATGAATTTTCAATTGGACTCGGACAATTGTTTGCATCATCGACTTGATCAGGACTCAACAAATCATTACTTGAATTATCTAAGGAATAATTTTATAATTACAACCATAAAATATTGTATTTATTCCACTTATTCCCCGGTATCTTTCAAAAGGGCTCTCATTAGAAGATGAGTGGACAGAAATGTTATAACTGTACACTGCATTTTCTAATTTTTCCAGCCACTTTTTATTATCATTGTCGATCATTTTTGCCATTTTTCTTGTAATTGACTGGTTGAAGCGTTCGACAATCCCTTGTGAGCGGGGATTGTTTGGCCTTGCGTGAATTCGTTTGAATTCCTCACATAGATTGGTCATTTCACGATTCTTGAATTCAGTCCCATTATCGGACTGAAGAAATTGACACGGACCATTTAAGAAAAATAATGATCTGAGGTTTTCACAAACTTCATTTGAGGACTTAGTGTAGAGCGGCCTCGCAAATGCAAATCTATAAAAATTGTTAAAAAAACTAACCTGCTATATACGTCAATGACCGTTAAAATCCATTTAAAATTTTTATTTATAGTAGAAAAACTTTTCAGATCTATAAGATCTATCTGAAATCTTTCATTTGGGCAAGATGCAAAGACATGGTTATTTATATCTCCAATCTAGGATTTAAAAAAGTTAAAACTTTTAAAGGTCGCGCAAATTTACAAATTTCACAGTTTCGAATGACTTTTCGAATAATCTCATTTTTAACTGTGAAATATCGTTGTCGACATTCATATTCAATTTTGTTAACTCCTCCATGCGAGAAGTCATGCAAACTTTTAGCAACGATCTCCATTTCGGGTTCATTGTCTAGACAAATCACTAGCTTGTGATCTGAATTCGCACATTTAAGATACAATCTATACATTTACAATTTGTATGATACCTTTCATTAATTACAGTAAAATTTTCAATTTTAACTAGTCTATATTTTTTTTGCTTTCTAAGATGTTCAGGAAATTTATCCTGTAAAGCATCTTTTAAAATTTGATATTCCAAACTATTCTTTACATAACCTTTGTACGAGGACATTGCTGCAAAATATACTTGCACGCTAGAAATAACTCAAGAAATTTAGGTTTTCCACCAAAAAAAATAATTTCTGATAATTAAATTCCTACAAATATAATTTTTTGTCAAAATTAGAGAGTCTTTAGCTAATTCCCCTCCCTGCTTGAACCCTCTGGGATCGATCGGGGGGACGGAAAAAGGCCTGACGGGATAACCGTGTTTCCTTTCAACAGGGGGAAGCCTCTCACCTGGGATGCCACGTGTGTGGACTCTTTCTCGCCTCAGAACCTGCTGATGTCGGCCTCCGCTCCTGGATCTATTGTCACAACCGCGGAATGCAAAAAGATGCGGAAGTACTCCTCACTTACGGAGAAGTTCCAATTCCTTCCATTCGCGGTTGAGACTTCCGGTTCCTTGGGCAGTAAGGCAATCAGCTTCGTTCAGGAGATCGGGTCCCGCATGTCTGCCATCACAGGCGACGCCCGCGAATCGAGATGGTTTTTTGAGCGGATATCCCTTGCGATAGTACGCTCTAACTCTTTCTCGATCGCGTCGGCTTCCCGCCCTTGAAGCTTTTAATTAATTAACTTGTAGTTATTGGTTGGTTTGTCAAAAAAAAAAAATTTAATAAATTATTAAATGATAAGAATGAGTTGCGGTCTAATTAAAAGATTTATAATTTAATCCCATCAATAATTAAAAATAATTAATTAAAACTGTATATATTAAATGTCTGACCTAATTTCTGTAGAATTTTGTCGCATGGTATTGGTGTTATCTAATGTCGCACTTCAGGGCTTATGTCAAGGATATTAATGAATACGACAACATTAAAAAGATATTATGTGGAATTCAAATTGAGGATACCAATACTCAGAGGAATCGCAGATTGCGAAAAAAATCCTCACATTTTTTCGTGAGGAACAATAAGTTCTACGTTTAATTCTAATTTAATTTAGACTGTTTCTGAAAGGAAATATTGAAAAATTGGTTATTCCTCTCGACTGTGAGTCAGAGATGGAAGCCCACGCCAGGTCCCTGCATGTGATCTCGCATAAAGGGATAAACAAAATAGAATTTCTCTGCCGTCAAAACTACTTTATTATAAAAAGTAGCGTTATAAGAAAAGTTATTAATGAATGTGAGATATGTAAGTTTTCCCTCCCTCTTAAAGTTGTCCTTTTTAAATAACGTCTTAGACTGTTGACGAGAATAATCATGTTTTTGCCACCGTTCCAAATGAGCGTTTTCAGATTGATCTGATAGATTTGAAAAAGTTTCAAAGTGTCAACCAAGGATATAAATGGATCTTATCCGTGATTGATATTTATAGTCGGTATTAATTTATGTATAACCAAATTAGTTTCGCTTTTGCAAGGCCATTGCTTAATAAGTTGGCAATTGAAGTATGCCACAATTTGGAGGATCTTTTCTACGTACATGGGCCATGTAAAATTCTACAGTCGGACAACGGGACAGAATTTAAAAATGCAGAAATTCAAAGTTTATGTCAAAGGTTCAGAATACTTCACATTCATGGAAGACCAAACAATCCTAGATCTCAGGTTATTCTAAGGTTCAGAATACTTCACATTCATGGAAGACCAAACAATCCTAGATCTCAGGTTATTCTACCAATTAATTTTTAGGGTATAGTGGAACGTTTTAATCAAACGATAACAAGATCAATCGCCAAACTTATTGAAGAAAATGGGAATCATAATGAATGGATGTCGATTCTACAGTATGCAGTTTACTGCTACAATACGACAATGCATTCGTTCCCATGAATAGAAGAATGGGTGTCCATTGTTCGAAATATAGTTATGCTATTGGAGATCAAGTTAAAATTAATGTGAATTTAGTTTAGGTACGATTTGCTAAAGATCACGGAACGAATCCATCTTTGGAGTCTTGGGCTACGGAGAAAGCCCTCTCCTTAGCACGAGACAAGTCCACCATCACGTGGGTTTCTAAAACTCTGAAAGGAAGAGAACCACTTCTGGAGACAATGGGACTAAGAATCTCTGACGACCTACGCTACCTTGGGGTAACGATCGGGGCTGACGGATCGTT
Organism: Octopus sinensis; assembly: GCF_006345805.1. NCBI lineage: Eukaryota > Metazoa > Mollusca > Cephalopoda > Octopoda > Octopodidae > Octopus > Octopus sinensis. The sequence continues at coordinate 206,717 of NW_021831284.1, read as the reverse complement.
CCTTAAGTTCGTGGAATCTAGAAGAAGGAAATGTTCCGGGATCCTGAGAAGCCTTATACGCTTCCATCTCTCCCCAGACACCTTTCTCTTCATCTATAAGGCGACTGTAGAACCAGTCCTTATCTATGGACATGAAGGTTGGTACCCTACAGACGAGAGAAATCGCATAATCACCAAACTGGAGAAAACAAGGCGCTTTGCGATTAAACTGGCGTATAAGCTACGGCTTGATCAGGATCTCCCCAGAGAGCTAGACGAACAAACTCAAAAAATTCGGCAAGTCCTCTGCTCATTGCAAAGGGCATGAGAAGTGAAAAGGAAAGCAAGGAGGAGGCTTTCGGTGTCTCGATTTTAATAAAACCTTTTCATATAACTCTTCTCTTTCGGTTGCTAAGTCAATAAAATCTGTTCGTTCGTTCGGTATTTGTCAATTTATAAATTTTTTATTGACAAAATCACCTGAGAAATTACCATAGCAACACGTAAAAGCTTCAAGTCACCCATAGGTATCGTTCGTCCCATGTGACACGGTCTAATTAAAAGATTTATATTTTAATCCCATCAATGTCATAATTGCACATTTCAAGGTCACGTTAGGTATCACGCGGCCCATAGGTATCGCGCAGCCCATGTCACATATTATCACTACTCTAGCCGATCAATGCAGACCTCTCTCAAAAATACTCTTAACGAACAATGGGAAAACTAAGAAGAAATTAATTCACGATTACATCTCAACTCGTGCTATCAGGATGCTTAAAAATAACAAACTCCTCCGCCACCAGTCCATCCTTCAGAGCAATCACTCGACAGGTACTTCCGTGTCCAGCTTGCACGACTTCGCTCGGAACATCACTCTTTTTCGAAACACTCCGCACCCTCGCCCCTGAAGACCTTTTTTCCTGTCCTGGACCGCCTCACCAGTCGCCACCTATTGGGATTCGGGATCTCTGGGAGCGCCCGATCGCCGCTGTCCGCTACCTGATTGCAGCCGGCTTCCTACATGCTAGAGAAGCCGGGGTAACTAACTAACTAACTTTTTTTTGTTTCGCATATTATTATAATTAAAATCCAAATCAAGATATAAATTAATTAAACTTCTAGTCGCTCCATCCTCTATTTGCAAAGTGATTCAGATAGGCAAGCCCGCCTCTTTCCCTTCGAGGTACTGACAGGCAGGGGCGATGTTAAAGACATACTCATTTGGTGATAAATTTCTCTTATTCGCTTGTCCAGTTCGAACGTTCTTTCCCATGGTTCAACCCTGTTTCTAAAAGAAAGGACAAAATCAAACTTTTAATATATATATGCCTAGAAATAAAAAAAAAGAAAATGTAATACAGTACGACCCCGTTTGGGGCAGACCCCATGGGTGGGGCACCCTCGGGTTTTGGGGCACCCCCGCTTTTAGGGGCAGTTTTTGAAAACAGTAAATTTTTCATTCTATTATTTATTTTTGATGACCCCGGTTTGGGCATTATTTAATTTATTTAATTACAAAATGTTAGTTTATTTATAATTATTAATTAATACTATTATTTCACGTGTTTATTTTGACTTTAGTATGGTTCGTAAAAAGAATTCAAAGATTAATTATGAAACAAAAATTAAAATCGCTAAAAGATATAAAACATGGTCAATTTTCAGAAAGAGATCTGCTAAAAAGTATAAAACGAGCAAAGGTATCTTTTTTAACTAATTATTAATTACAGGTACTATTTCTCGCATAAACAAAATTTGTTTATTATTTTGACGCGGGATTAACTGAATCCGATAGAATCAAGGAATCACATGATCCAAATAATGAATTAGATAGATTAGTTTTTGAAACTTTTCTACGTCTGAGAGATGAATTTCTTCCAATTTCTGGAACTATCTTAAAACTGATTGCAAATTAACCCAAAAGATAAATTATGAATCATTTAAGGCATCAAATGGATGGCTAGACCGGTTCAAGAAAAGACACGAGTTGCTATTTAAAACTATAAGTGGAGAAAAGAATTCATCTGACCTTTCTACGGTTTCCAATTTTTTTGCTGATTATGACAACTGTTTGGAAACTGTAGGAAGTGAAAATATTTTTAACTGTGATGAAACAGCTTTATATACATAAAGCGAACGCCGTCGAAATCTTTGTTCAATTTAATGACAAATGCAATGGAATTAAAATGAGCAAAGAGAAAGTTACCCTTCTCCTTTGTTGTAATGCACTTGGTGAAAAGTTAAAACCTCTATTAATTGGAAAATTCAAATCTCCTAGGTGTTTAAAAAATTTTAACGCTGAGGATCACGGAGTACTATATGCTGCATCAAAAAATCGTGGATGACTAGTGATATTTTTGGGAAATGGTTATGGAAAGTAAATCAAGATATGATCAATGAAAAGAGAAAAATTGTCTTAATACTGGATAATGCGAGCTGTCACAGAAATACAGAATATTCCAATGTTTATTTACTTTTTCTTCCCAAAAATACGACCGCTTTAATTCAACCCCTAGATATGGGAATAATAAAATCCTTCAAGTCCCTCTATTTCAATAAACTGATTGATTTTACTCTATTTGAAAGTCCTTAGATATTTGAAAAAGAACAGCTTTCTGATTTGAATTTGAATAATGTCAATCTTAGACAAGTCATTACAGTTGTCGGGGAGGCATGGAAAATGATGTCAGAGACAACGATAATTAATTGCTGGCAGAAAATAAATGAAAACAAATCAAAAATTTCGGATAATGTACAGTTGACGAAGAATTAATAGATGACGTGATTTCAGATGTTATTTCAATGGATTCGACAGATATTATTGAGGACAAATTACTTATGATGGATATGAATCTAAAAAATCATCAATTAAAGAAATCATAAACATCGTGAATTCTCTAGAAGATAATATTTTCAGTACATGTCCACAATTTTTGAAAATCTACTACGAATTTAGAAAAAACCTATCAGGAGAACTGAAAAAAAACCAATTCGGTGAAGAAAATTACTGATTACTTTTAATAGTATTTTTTGTTGGATTATTAAAATTTTTAATTTTATTAAGAAGGACTATGTTAGAATTTTTATTAATATTAAATAATTTAATTTATAGTCTAAAATGCATAAAAATCTATTGAGGAGAAAATAAAAGCAAAAAATCTTTACCCTCGCATTTTGGGGCACCCCCGCTTTTTGGGGCACTATGATAAAAATGCTGCCCCAAACGGGGTCGTACTGTAATATGCGACATTTTTAATCAACATGGACTGAATCTTGATTCAAATCTAACTCAAAAACTACCAAAATGTCTTATTTGGCAGGAAACTTTAAATCAAAACAAAAAATCAAATTTGAAGGCATGTTAGCACAAAGCACGCAAATTTTTCAAAAAAATATTCAATTGGTGACTCATGGAAAAAAGCTGTAGAAAAACTTGCTAAAAATATTCAGATTGAAAATTCAGCTTTTAAATATTAGCACCGTTCTACAAAATAATTTTATACTAAAAAAACCCTCGAGGATGAAATTTTCAAAACTTTGAATTCTCTTCCAGATTTTTTTACGAATTAAAAAAATTGCATTTGTATTTTGACAATATTTGGGTTCACTTATATGTTTGAACAAAATTATTCACACATGAATTATAACAAATCGAAATTAAGAAACAAAGTTACAGACTCGAAACTAGAATTAAACTTCGGATTAAAATAGATCCCGAAATTGGACAACTCTTCTAAAAGATGAGGAATCACATTTCTTATTAATTTTATTTTTTAATGAATTCTTAATTATTTTTGATTATAAGAGGTAAAAAGTGGCTTTTAAATTTGTCGAAATTTTCAAAAATGTCGATAATTGGCTCTTCTCCAAAAGTATTTGTTGACCCCTGATCTGGACGTTCCTGGTTGAAATGCCATCTTCTTCGACTCTTATTTGCGACGATGATATCCAAGACTTCAGTAATCCGGGCTCCGCTAGTGCTCAGGCCGAAGAGTCAAAAAGGACGAAATACCTGTATATTTCGGACGCTTTTAAGTTTGCCCTTCTTGCCTTTGAAACCTTTAAAATCGTCGGCAAAGCTGCGGCTCAAATCCTCACTGACATTGGTAAGAAAATCTCCACGAAAACAACCAACCGGAGAAGAACGAATCTTCGTTGCTGTGTCAGGAGAAATTGCCATTTGATAAGCAGTGCGGCGTCATTGAGCTAATCTTTAGGCTGACTATCTTTTCATCTACTTACCCTAGCTAGCATCTAACTTTGTTCATGTTCTGTTATTTAGACGTTTTTATTTTCTGAATCCAGATAAATCTTGAGAAAAATTAAATATAAATATTTTATCTAAAACGTTTATCCAAACCGTGACAATCAAAAAAACTTTAGAGACCATAATTGTTGAACACAGATATCAAATAAAGCTCGGCAAATCATCGATTAAGTTTTTTTGATTGTTATTATGTTATAAAGTCTTTTATTAATAAAAAGAAAGTAATTAACTAAGTAATTTTTCTAACCAAATCCAAAGCCTTCGAAGTGAGCAGAGGATGGCACTCCACGCACCTCCTCCCCTTCTTCCCTTCTTCTCTGGCACTGTAGACCCCCGAAAAGGTGCAGTCCACTTCCACTGTTTGCAAACGGTCTATGCCCACCTCCACAATAACAATCTCCCCGGTGACCTTATCGTTGACCACAATATCGGGATTTAAAAGTAAATATACTTTTGACAACTTTTTAACTTGATTAGACTTTCGTAAAATTCATTTTGGTTTCTCTCCTAATTAAAATTCTTTATTTTTTCATTGAAGTTGTCATAACTCTTCATTTTAATAAAACTTTGAGAGAATGATGCAAAGGAAAGATATCACAAGCAACTTACACTAAAAATTAGATAATACAGTTAGACCCCGCCCCAAGCCAGACCCCGTTTTTGGGGTACTTTCACTTTGTGAGGAGTTGTTGGGCACCCTCGCATTTTAGTCCATGCCAGTAATAAATTCTATTTTTCATAATTCCTAACAAATTTATAAATTTCAAATTGGGCAAAAATTAAGTATAATTTTATTATTTTTTGAATTTTAAATCACTTTTATGATATTATTTTTATTCCCACGTTAATTTATTTCAAATGGGTGGTTGATCGTTTAAAAGGAGGCATGAACTTTTATTCAAAACTCTTTATGGAGTGGCAAATTTTTCCGACAGGTTATTTTTGCCTTTGTTTTTGACCAGTATGATTATTATCGCGAAAATTATGGACCTACGAACATGCTTAATTGTGACGAAACTGAATTATATTTTAAACTTCTTTAATCGAAATCATTGTTAGTTTCAGTGATTCATGCCGTAGAATCAGGAAAGTGAATAAAAAAGTGACTGTTTTATTTTGTTGGAATTTCGTGAGTGATAAAATGTTTGCTTTATTAATTGGGAAATATAAAGCTCAGAGGTGTCTGAAAATTTTCTATCCAGAAGATAATGAAGTTATTTGTGCATCTTCAAAAAAATTATTATTAGATTCCGCCTCCCGGCTCCTGTGTTAAAGAATTTATAGTGAATTTGTCTGAACTTGAAAATGTGGAAAATTTGTTAGTTTCTGGAGATTTTAATGCCAAAAACCTCTCATGGTATTTAAACAACCTCCGGATAAGATGGAGAACCTAATAAACGTCTCAAGGAAGAAAAATTCAATCTATTAGTATTTATTTATCACGACTGGCATTTCTTGCTCATTGGTCTGTTAATTTAGACTTGGGGAGCGATCACAGTCCTATTCTTATAAAAATCAATTGTTCCCCATTAACCAGTTCAAAACATGCTGTATTTTATGATTACGCTATTGCCTACTGAACAGGATATAAAAAATATGTTGATTCATCACTATGGGGTTTTCTTTTCAGAATTTCTTTTCCTCGATATTTCAGTGAATTACTATAACAAAGTTATCATCAAGGGGGAGATCTAGTAGTCAAAAAAGGAGTCCTGAAACTCAGAAAAGAAAATACGATGCTAAAACAGTTAAACTAATAAAACTAATAAAAGACACATACATGGTCTAAATAGCATATAATCAATACGTGGAAGCTACGATCGACTATGTGTACGGTATCTGGGAAACAAACTTAACTGCAAACAATCAATCAAAAATTGACAAAATCTGGCCGAAGGCGGGAAGCCTGTTAAATATATATTTCTATAAAGAGATTAACCTAGAATAACATCATAAAGTCATCTGATGCAATCTAAATACGAGAGTTTTGTTCTAGAAATCCCCTTCTGCGATATGGAAAAAGAAGTACTGAGTATGAGACTGAGTGAGAATTAATAATTGCTCTTACAATTATGGCCATCACATTTTTCACAATTGTATACTCTAACTGTACTTTAACTAAAAACCGATTAATTATGAAAATTAAGTTTTAAATAAATTGAGTTTGATTTGCAGAAGGATCATTCACAACAAAAACATTTATTAGTTCAATTCACAGCAAATCACAGTAGCTCACAAACAAATCAATAAATTATAATTAGATAAATCAAAAATTGATTAAATTAGTATGCCAGATTTATCAAATCCGTAAACTTTATTTATTAAATAAAACACCAAAACCAGTCAAACCAAAAGATGGTTAAAGTTTAAACGGAGAAGTGGGAGTTAGGAAGTTCAACGAATCCGAATAAAAGCCAAGGAATGCCTTCCGTTTAGGAGAACTGTCATCACTTTCGAAATTACTAAAAGCTCCACTGTCATAACTATATATGGATTCCTTCAATTTTTGAGGACTGTGATAATTATATGAAGGAATCTTGTTTGAAGAAGATATCCAGGCATAGTTATGTTCTTTCAATATATCAGAAGCCCCGTACGAATTATGAATTGAACTTTTTAGTTCAGGTTTATAATCCATTAAAGATCCATCGTTTCCATCAAAAAGAGTCACATGAGAGTTTTCTCTCTTCACCGATGACGACTGTAGCGAATTTTCATTTGAAAATCCATTTCCATTTTTTATTAAAGAAAATGAAAGCAGAATAATCAAAAGCGTATAACAAATACGACTCAGAAACGGACCATTTATTCTATTTTTATATTCTTCAGTCAAGTTTACAAATATTTCTCTAAAAGTTAATAATAAAACAAAAATAATTGTCATTAAAATATAATTATTGACACTTACTGTTTTTGTCCATTGATTTGGTGCAATTTTTTAATCATTAAATCGTTTTGTTTTCGAAGTAGTTCATTTTCATGTTCGACCTCAATTTGTTTTTCTCTTTCAATGTCTGCCAAATCTTTTAAATGCATAATTTCATTTTCCAATTCAAAAACTTTTACTTCAAGAGACAAATGTTTCATTTTCCGGGAATCGCGGCTCCTTTTTGCGGATTTCTGTCAAAGTTATCTTCTTTGAGAAAAACCCGATTTCTAATCCTTCGGTTAATCTGTGCAATCAATTTCGCGGTTTCCCGTTTTAATGGAAGAATTAATTCATCCTCCGGGATTTTCATCACTTTAAATATTTCTTGTTGCTCAGCTGTGAGTTGAAAGTATTTAGAGGTGTCTTTTTTAATGTGCGGATCCAATTCTTGGCCAATATTTGCAGATTCAACATCTGTTTCCTTGAAATCGCAGTTGAAATTGTTTAGTAACTGGTTGTCGAGTGTATCTACACATAATTTAATTTAATGTCTTGAACCTGGTATTATATTATATAATTCGTTCTCATAATTGTCAAAAATTGGAGAATATGTTGATATTTCAGGATAATCAAAATCATTTAAATTTTCATTTTTGTCTAAAAAGTACATCTTGATATATTCCTTATAATCAACACACGTAATAATTAATAAAACTAAATTCAAACTGAATAAATTTAATTATTTATTTACAATTATAAAAATAAATATTAATTTTACTAAAATGAATTTTAATCTTGTAAATTCAAAAAAAAACTCTGATCACATATACATTCAGGCGTGTCCCATATATTGAAATTAGAGTATCTAGGAAACCTCGGAAAGCTTTTTTTATTATCAGTAATCTTTTAAGATTAATAATTTAAAAAAAATGGTAATAAGAGCAATCCAGATGTAGACACACTTTGATCCATCTGGATACGTTTTCAATAGACTTGTCTGAGATTAGCCAAAGTGATAACATATAGCCACCTTCTACTTTTAATTGTAATCTAAAGCTCCTTCAAAACCTTGGATGCACATAATGTCTTGTTCCTAAAAATATTTTTGTACTTTTTAAAAAAAACTGGGTCAAATGTATTGCATTTATTGTATTCCAAAACCATCGGGTTGGAGAGACAAGAAATTTCACAACCTAGGGTCAAAAATCGTTTTTTTCCTTGGAGGTAGGTTATTACTTTTTATTTGAAGTTCTTAAAAGTCATATAGATAAGTTAAGTTATCCATTGTAGAAGAAACGACTACATTTATCCAGTCGATTATGCTAAAGAGGACGCTAGAAACTATGATCAATAAACACAGATATGGAATGATGGTAGACGACGAAGAGTACGCCTCTGTCGCAAATCAACTTGCGGAGCTGGCATGCCGCGAAGCCACTCACCTGGACAAAAACCTCAAAACAGAAATGGAAAAGAAGTTTGTTGCAAACTTTTTTTCCAAGCCAAAAAGTGAAATCACTGACAATAGCGACTGCTAATTACATAATTTCGTTGACTATAATTAAGAGATTCTAATTGAATATTTCTTACTTTTATTTCATATGAGAAATACATTTAAGTACATATTTAATTTGTCCAGTAAATCTTTTTTTTATCATATAAATTTTCTTTTTTGTCAGTAACTCTAATCACATTTGTATATTTCCGGTTGAAAAGTAATATGTTGTTGTTTGTTTAGAATATTGTTGAGGTTTTAACTCTATGATCACTTGATTTATTTTGTGTGTTTCGAAAAATTTACGTCATCAACTTTTCTGGATCAGAAGCGTTGCAATCAAAGTCATACTATAAATAAATATGGAACCATTTTAATAATTGTGAGAATATCTAGCAAGGTTCGATAAAAATCTTGTAAAGTAAAATACGTTGAATCTCCAATATTTTATAGCTGATAATGCATAAATACATTATTATTTGGATGTAAAGAAAATTATCAGTTTTAATATTAATTTGATTTTTCTTCCCCCCTATTTGCTCTTTCTCATTGCAACAATTCTAATTTTGATCGCTACAAACCGAAATAAATCAAGAAACCATATAATAATAAGTTTGTATAAAAAATATGTATTCAAGTAATTGTTTTGTCCTGAAAAGATTTTAATAATTTAACCCAAAAATATTTTAGGAAAATTTTCAAATAAATGGAAAAATGGGGATAGGGAACCTCTTTCCGGAGTGCCCATATTGGTGCTAAATCTCATTGAATTGTTTGTTTCAATTCTCACGGATATGTCAGTTTCAGAAAGCAATATACTTATTAGTCTCAGGCAGAACTTGTCAAGCAGTTTCTTTGAATATTCCTGCGTGTTTCTCTGTAAATGCTGCCAAATGCCTTTGTAAGATCGATTTCTACAATGTGGAATACTTTTGAGTATTTTTGGAATATTGAAGTAAGTCATTTGTGATTCCATACGACATCTGAGGTAGGCTTTCCATTTCTGAACCCACTTTTACTTTTGGAGGGATATTTTCCCATTGGCTCTCATATATGGTTAAACACTATTCTCGTAGTTGACAGTAGGATAATCAGAATTAGTCCATCCTGTGATTTTTTTCAAAGTTTGTGTCGGGGAGTTATTTATATGAAATAACCAATGAAAGGATTCATCAATATCGACGTTGGGATCATTTAAACACTTGAAGAAAATTTCATACAATAGTTTTTTCCGAAATCCGTATTCATTCACGGTATCCTTCGTTGCCTTATCGAACTTCGAATTCACATTTTTTAGGTTCATTTGAAACGTTCTGTTAAGCCCACTAGGAAAAAACATGCATGTCACAACACCGAACGCAGATTCCCAATTACTTAATACAAAATTCAAAGCGCATATTATCTGAATAATTTATAAGAGAAGTTTTTATTTTTATTATTTTTGTTTGTACAGACAATTACGTAATCTTAAATTGATAAGTAAAATTTATAAATGTCAACATAAAATATTTTATTTTCATATGTTAGTTGTACTTTTTGATTAGTTTTTATTCAATTTTTTGTATTTAGACCTTCATCCGAATCTACAGAATGTTCAAATCTTAGGTTAACCAGATAGCATCGACTGGAGAAGTAAAAATGATTTTGACTGTGTTGGAGGTTTGTCTTTACTGTTACCAGAAAACACTCGAGGATAATCTTTATAGCTTGTAGGTACAATTCCATATGACTCGTCTTTTATATCAATCATGTTCCTATAACTTTTCTACATTTTATTTAGCCTTTTTAATAAAAAATTTAATTCATTTCCTGCTCGCAAAATTTCTGCTTTGGTTGCTGACAAGCTTGCGTTTATTGCATGATATTGTCCTATCGCTACAACAATATCTCCCAATTCTAGGCCCGCTCTATCGGCCAAACTTCTCGGAACAATCTAAATTATTTATCATAAATATTATTACCTTAATTATATAAATTGGTTTATTAAATTCTCTACCTCCAGCAATTGTGAATCCCCAAATGAAACTAGTAGTTTTGCGCTTCATAGTAATTTTAACAAAATCTTCATTTTGTAATATTTTTTGTAAATATTTTGCTTCCATGTTAATAGTCCCGAAACACCATACTTATATACACAATAATCTAATTTATCAATATTTTATATGCGTAAACTGTCAAATAAACTTCGTATTAATCATAAATTAGAATCTTGTTGAAATCATGAATTTCAACATATGCCTGTAAATTAATTATTAGAATTGGTACTTTTCTAAATTGGTACTTTTCTATTTCATGAATCACGAAAATAGGCACTAAATTAATTAATGAAAATGTATTTGAATATTAGAGGAAAAATTAAAAAAATGTTAAGCATTGCATGTCTTATACATAGATTATAGATTTACAATTTGTGATAAAATATTTTACTATTTATTAAAAGAATTCCTTTGGTCCTGGATTCGATTCCCAGGAGCTGCCTTTGCCGAAAGCTTTATTTGGGTTACAGCGTTATGACATCTCATCACATACGGATTCCAAACATCTATGAACTTTTGGATGGGACGCCACGAGTTTCCCAGCGTCGTTACAGCCCCACAACAACCAAAAAAACTGATGAGATAAAGACTCAATAATTCTGGATTAAGTAGAATAATTAACTTTCTTGTTCCCTCTTTAAAGTTCCCTTTGGACGGCTAGCGCAAGCGATACCTCAGTAATTTACGGGCCTCTGGTTTTTCAGTGCGCTAATTATTGTCAGAAAGAATTTGATTGTCGATAACTTAAATTTTTGAAGAGTTCTACTTAAAATGAAAAAAACAATATTCAAAATTTTTGAGATATTAAATCGATTTCTAAGTGATTCTTCATTTCATTTTGTTCATCTTGATTTTTTTATATAAAATCTGTTCAAACCACTTGGAAAATGTATGTTTTTTTAATTTTTGTGATTCATTTTAAAAGAAATAATGTTTCGATATTTTGACGGGTAAAGATATCATTTGCTAAACATTATACTCACGGTAAGATTTTGGGGAGGAAGTGTTCTAGCCTGGGGTTGTATTTCATCTTAAAGAGTAGGTCGGCTGTTTTTATTGATGAAATTATGACGGCTACACATTATGTGCAAATCTTAGCACAAAATTTAAATCAGTCCGCGGAAGAAATGTGTTTAACTGACTTTAAATTTATGCACGATAACCACCCAAAACATACAGCTCGAGTCAAAATTAAATTTCTAGAAGAAAAAAAAATAAAACAATCAAATAACCTCCACAAAGTTCAGATCTCAATCTAATCGACCATTTGTGAGCCTATATAAAGTTTTGATTACGTGAAATGGGAAGGTTGGATAAGGACTGTTAAATCACGAAATTATGAAAAATTTGGAATAATCTCCCCCTGAACTAATAAAAAATATCCTGTGAGATTCCATAGAAGAGTTCTAAAAGTCTAGGGGGCAAAAGGAAAACACAGAATGTACAGTGCTCGTCAAAAAAAATTGCTCAGCCATTTTTTCATGCTTTTATTGACAAATTAATAAAAAATTTAATCTTACGCTTCATTTTTTATTCTAATTCTTAAATATAATAATTTATTAATGCGATTTTATTTCAATATAAGGAATTTAAAGCATAAAAATTTAAATCTCGTGACAAAAAACATTGCTCACTTTTCTTGTTATTGCATATGCCACGTTCTCCCAAGAAACAGTTAACTGAATTTAAAAAAGGGATGATTATTGCGTACTTTAAAGAGAGTAAATCAATCAGAGAAATCTCAAAAATACTTAATTTGCCGTATTCCACAATTTCATTTAATATTCGAAAATTTCGAGAATTTGGAACACTGCATCGGAGACCGGGATATTCTCAGATGAGTCAATGTTCGATGTTTTTAACAACAGAAAACATCAGCTTGTTTACAGAAAAAATAAAACGGAGTTAAAAAATGCACATTTGCTGCCGACTGTTAAGTTCGGATTAGGGAGAGTTATGATTTGGGGCTGTATATCGTATAGTGGTGTAGGCAATTTGGTTTTATCGTAGAAACTATGAACTCTGGATATTATATAACTTTACTGTCTAATAATCTGGACCAATCAGTTGAAAAAATGGGCTTATCCTCGTTTATTTTTCAACAAGATAATGCTTCATGCCATACATCTCGTATGGTTAAGGCATATTTCGAGACCAAAAATATATTATTCTTGATTGGCCATCGCAATCACCGGATCTTAACCCAATAGAGCATGTATGGTGCTTTATGAAAAGAGAATTAGCTAAAAATCCCTCGAAAAGTAAAAAGGATCTAAAGACAAATATTATGAAAATTTGGCAGTCAATTCCTAAAAGTTTTTTACAAAACTTAGTAAATTCAATGAGAAAAAGGAGTTATTCTTTATATTTAGCAAGGGGAGGACATATTCATTACTGATAATGAGATTTCCAAATTTGTGCTAATGTTTTTTGTCTTGCAATTTTTGTTTTGTTAAGTTTGTAAATAAAAAAGAAAAATTTTATTATAAAAATTAAGGTATAATATTTTTAAACCAATGTTTAATAAAAATTAATTATGTAAATTCTATCTTAATTATTTAAGAATCCAGATCGTCAGTGATTTCTCTTCTTTGCTTGGAAGAAGAGTTTGCAACAAAATTCTCATCATTTTCCATTTCTGCGTCAAAGTAATTGTTCAACTGAGTGTTCTCACGACATGCCAGCTCCGCAAGTTGATTGGCGGCAGAGGCGTACTCCTCGTTGTCTACCTTCATCCCATGTCTGTGTTCAATAAGCATACTCTCTAGAGTCCTCTTCAGCACAACCGACTGGATGTATGTCCTCGTTCCTTCTTCAATGGATAATTTGTCCATATGACTTTTAAAGAACTTTGAGACAACTCCATCCCATGTCAAGACAATTGAATAATCTTCACTTTTGCTTCATAGAGAACCGACAGTTCGTTTGCAAGCAGGTCGTATTTGTGAAATTTCTCCACTTCAACTTGCTTTAAACGGTCTTGCGAGGTAACTCCCACTTCGATTAAATGAATTTCTCTTTTCCTCTTGTCATAAACGAAGATATCAGGTTTATTGAATTGAACCTTTGTTTCAGTCATAATTGAAGTGTCAACTCTGATTTCGACATTTTGGGTCGACATTGTTGACACGACTGAATGTCCTTTCAATTTCCTGCTTCGTTTTATTCCATACATTCGACACAAGTGGAGATGAATACACTTTACCACTTCGTTGTGTCTTCGGAGATAATCACTGTTTAGCATCCTACCACACACCGCGTGGCTAGATGGTCAACAGTCTGCCTGCTTTTTTTGCAGTGGACGCATAGTGATCCCGTGTATGCAAAGAACAAATTCCTATCTTGCAAAAGACAGTACAATGCTTCGCTTCGTGGACCATTGTTCCCTTTCGATAGCCATTGCGAAGAAGTAGATATGTCGACATCTGATTCCTCCATACATTTGAACATCACCGAGTGTAGTGATTTACTGTTAATTCGGTTAAGCAAGAGTTTCCTTTGTGCGTCCTTCAGTAACTCAATGGTCAGATTTTCCCTGCCGACAGCTGCATATTTGGAGACAAGAAATTCTGCGATTGTGGCTAAGTGCCATTTTTTTCCTTTTATTACTCGCAGAATACCCGACCTCCGCAGACAGGTAGTCGACTGTTTTTCCAAACTTTTAAGAAACTGGAAGAGCATTAATTCGCTTTTGAAAGAAATTGAGGCAAGTCCCCTTCAAGGGTCTTGCGGTCCAAATACAACCTTCCTTATTTGCAGGCTGGAGGTGTAACTTGAGAGTCGTAAGTAATCGGCGTATTTGTTGGTCAATATCATCAAATTCGTAAGGTTCAATATTGATTAGCCCAATATAATAATTATATAGGGATAATGCATATCATTGATTCCACGAAACAAATTTACAGAATTCAGGTTTGTTTTTGACAACATAGTTATCCTCTTCTTGACATTCTCCAATATGGAGTCCATAACTTATTCTTGAGAACATTACTTCCGCCATCTTCAAGTACACCCAAGTAGCGATATCCGTTGATTCCATCGACAGTATCACAGCATGATAAAGATTCCACATTAGATGCTGATTTTTCGGAATTCATCTCTAGGCCGACACTTTCAAAAAATCCATTAACAGCCTCCATCATTTTGACTAACACATCTTATTTGAGGGCAACTATTTTCAGATCGTCAATAAAGAAGAAATGATTGGTGGAGTATGTCAACATATTGGGATCTTCCCGACTAATTTCGAGTTTGGGAAACATGGAGTTAAGCATCCTGCTTAGGGGATCCATCGCCATAACGAATAGCAGCGGGGACAATGAATCTCCTTGGAGTATTCCGCGGCTTAACTTTACTTTCCCAATTCTTTTCCCATCGATATGTAAGTTTACTGTCCACTTCTTGACTATGTTCTTTACAAAATAAAATACTACTTAAAGATGTTTACAAAAAAAATAAATCAGAATAATGCTATATAAAGACATAAACATTGGTGAGCAATTTTTTTTGACGACCACTGTATTAAAATCAATCAGGATTGTTAAAAATAATGCTTTTTTGATTTAAACAGGATTTTTTTGATTTAAATCAGATTTTTATGAAATAAATTTTTATTCAAAAACAAAATAAATACAAATAAAAACAATAAAAATCGTATTTATTTAAAAGCTTGTAAATAAAGACAAGTTTTGCAGCTTTTTCAATTCCAAACCTATTTATTCTTTTCCACCTGTTAAAGCGGCTGCTCCAAGAATTTTTTGAAGAGTGTAACTGTTTCAGAAAGCAACTGGTAAGAATTCGACTTCCACCAGGCTATAGATGATACGTTACTCAATAAGTTTAAGGCAAACATTTATTGCTTAAATGGTCCAGCTCTTGTTCTGAAATTAATCAGAGTATGAAGAACATATTCATTATGTTCAGCACAATACTCCAAAACGAAGTCAATCCTTACAGTTGAAAGATATTTTCCACAACATGACTAATCTACGTAGAATCATTTTGCATTTTCTATAAAGCGACAGCAATTGGTTTAATCAGCCCCAAATATTCTTCAACACGACGTTTCAGGCAAATATTTTGGAAGCAATATCTGTATCAATATCGGATTTGTGTTCTTCACAAATTCTCAAAAATGTAGATAAATAAAAAAACAATTAAGATTTCTCAAAAGAAAATATAAATTAATTAAGGTTGCTTAAGAGCAGAAAGGATAGCGTGGCTATTACCCCTGACAACGGTTGTTGAAAGGCGTTGAAACAGCCATTCGGTCTCCCTTCTATCTTTCGTCTGAACCGAGATCAGGGATCCAAGTTTCCTAATGAAAGAGATTGATTCCGGACCGAAGACTCCAGATGACTCCACAATAATCGGTTCCACTATGAACCACAATAATCGGTAGATAAATTATCCAGATAAGATTCAAAACAATCTGATAAAGTGTTGATCAATCGGAAGAATAAGTTTTTTTCCTCAAGCAGATTTGTATTATGCTGCTGGAAAATAAACATTTCGAAAGTATTTATTCATTTTTAAGATGGTTTCTTTAACGTCAGCTACTTATACATTTTTGCGAAAATATTGAGATAATGTGCCGAGAAACCATATGTAATAATTTCACTGTCATCTTGCATCATTATCCGCCTCATTTCAGCCATGTTGGCAGCATTTTCCGTCACAAGACTCCAGATTTTACATCCAAACCGTTGTTTGGCAAACTTTCAGAATCTAATGCAGCAGATTGAAGATACTCCGCAGTGTTTCTATGTCTATAGGTGTTCATAGTGTCAATTAGATAGCTTTCTCCATTAGATGTTACAACCGAAACACAAATAACAGGTTCATTATAAATGTTACTCCACCCATCTAGCATCATAGACACTGTTTTGTCCTGGAATCTTTGTCGACAGTCCTCATGTAGTTGGTCGTACACCCAATCGAGCAATAAACTACCAATTTGATGACGAGAAGGTAAACAAATTGAACAAATTCGAGATTTTACAGAGCAGCAAAAGAAGTGTTAGTGGAATATACGCATCTAGCGAGTTGCATATCTATCAATTT
Organism: Octopus sinensis; assembly: GCF_006345805.1. Lineage (NCBI taxonomy): Eukaryota > Metazoa > Mollusca > Cephalopoda > Octopoda > Octopodidae > Octopus > Octopus sinensis. The sequence continues at coordinate 190,005 of NW_021831284.1, read as the reverse complement.
TTATTGATAACGTCATCGTAGTAACGAAATTGAGTAATTAAACCACTTTCAACTTTCGACCGATTTACAGGAATATCAAAATTAGTTCGGCACAACAAATAATGCTCCCTCATCCAAGATACAGGGTCTTGTACCTTTTCCCGCAATTACGGCATCTGGCTCGACTGCAAGTCTTTCCAGAAATAATATGTTTATCAAAGTGAAGTCACAAAAAATCACGCTTTCTACCAAACATTTAAACAATTTGAATAATTTTCTAATGATTTAAATCAAACAACCTTGATTAAAATACTTGCTGTCACGTTTTTTTGAACAAAGATTTTTTGGGTTGCTACTTTGGGAATTTGGCCGACTGTGACAAAAAATCAAAGTTAAATTGTGTAGATAAAAGGATTTTAATTTTAGTCTTTTTTGACAATTTTTAAAAAAAAGCTACAAAAATTTGAATAATCATACATTTTCAAATGGTTACGTTTTTTATGAACAGAAGTTTTTAATAGAGCCTCGGAGACTGGCTGTTTATATCTGCACGTCCAAAAATGGAGAGACGTCAAATCATTTCATTACAATTCCTGCTAGTAACTTCAATATGGTGGCTGGGAAGTTAGGCTCCGAGCAGAGTACTGGTCATGGAGGAGACTTTTGGCCTTCCAATCCATTGCTCTATGGAGGGTCTTATCTTAATCTTTTCAGAAAAAGTGACTGCCGCCTCTTTCCGGTGAAAACTCGACTCTTCCCGGGACCGATTGAGTATTCAAACAGTGCGGGATTATTTTTGATTGTCTTTTCCAACATGGAAGTAGAGGCATACAAGTACAGGGATTTTATACTCGGGGTGTCGAAACATGTTGAATGTTCTCACATACAACCCAGACTGAGTGAGACCTGACAATTGGAGAAACAGTCAGAGACATGAAAGTAGTTAAAAATTTTGTCTCGTCTAATGAAAATATATTTATTATACGTTAGCCATATAATATAATTAATACAGGGGACCATACATTCTATTCATTGACTTTAAACGGGAAAATAATATTCATGACCAAACTCCGAGACCATGTCTCTTGCTTCCTTGTCTACACGTGGAGTAAGGATTCAAGTTAATCGCAGTGCCCGAGTAGAAGCCGGGGATTCTTAAGGGGATGGCTCAGTTCTCCATTCGAGCTTACAAGGGAAGGGAGGTTTTTTGGTCATGTTAAGGCGATTTTTCCGCCATTTAACTGGTTACAGGCACTTTCGAGTAGTTTCCCTTATTAACTGGTTGTAGAAACAGCCAGTCTCCGAGGCTTTTTTATGAAGTTTTTAATGTTCTTAGCACCGTATAGCAAATAAGGCACTATGCCTTTCCCTTACAATCGACCAAAAAAATTTTTCTTCCCAATCTTTTGAAATACACGATTTTCTTGAGTGATGTTTCGATTTCGTTTAATACAACGAGACATACGAAGAATAAAAAATGCCACACTAAAATAGTTTATTTAAAGTTTATTTTAACCTTAAGAATAAATAATTAAATTTTAACATTATTAAAAAATTAAAAGTTAGTTACTCTAGAGGGGCCGCAAAAAAATCCTGCGGACCGCATTTGAGAACCGCTGCTATAGACACTTTATAGAAAATTATTTCTGAAAGTTAAGAATTTTATCGTCTCTGCTATGATAATTCTAAAATATTATATGCGACCTGAACAAGATTGATTAAATAAATTTATATGATTAAGTTATGTGCCTTGATCCGGGTGATTTCAGCCTAAAACACATGTTCTATAAGCCGTACGGTTTTTTCCCTATATGTCAGGTTAAATCTGCTTCAAAAGATGAAATCCTAAGAAAAGATACTTTTTTATTTAAATTAGGATTTGAGAACAATATTTTCTTAGACCATGAATTTTTTTAGAAAATTGTTTCTTAATTATAGTAGATAGCTCAGAATATCCTCATAAAAATGTTGTTCTATTTTTATTTTTGCCTTAATGTTTTTTATGCAAAGTAAGTAAAAACCAAAAAGTACAATCCTTCAGAACAATTGTAAATGAATCCTTTTGCCGGCTGCGTCACATAATTATTATTCACGGCATTTAAATCAAAAATAATTAATTTATGTATCGATTGATTTGCGTCATTAATACATTTTGCAACGAGTACAAAATTGATGACATCAATTGAATTTGGGTTTGTTTGAGTCAAAATAGTTATTATAATCAAGGATCTTGAATTTCAATATTTTGATTTCATCACCTTTTCGTTTTTTGAAAATTTGGCAAGGAAGCATTACAGACGAGTACGTGGTTTTGCGGTTTTATCGTCTAATTTGACAATCATTACGGTGCTTAAAGCTTATCGAAGAATTGCGGCTTAGAGTGTGTAATGGATATTGCTGCTCAACAACGCGCTCTTTTTAATTTGGATCCAATTATTAAAAAATTAAATTCTTACACTGAAGTGAGAATAGAGATTAAAAATTGTTTTTAGATGAAATATATTGGGCCTAAGGATTCTACAATTGGCGAAAAAAGAAATAATTTTTTTAAAGACTGTCAAGCTGGGAACGTTTCATTGGTCGTGTGGTTTATATTTATATTTTTATTACAATTGTTAAAATTTTTAAGGTATTTACAGGTCAAGGGATAACAATAACGTTTCTGGAAGATCAAAAAAATACAAATCCTTACTTTATAAAATTTGCTCATTTTGATCAGCTAACAAACAAAGTTAGCTCTAAATATTAATTTTTTAGATGAATTTGAAAGCACGTTGTATTTTTAATGGTGTTAGCGTCATATGTTTTGCAAGCATTGATGTTGATAATCTTACTGGTACTGGAATAATAGAATTTGATCCAATTTACGACCATTCTTGTTATAATAATAAATTACTGTAAAGTCAGAAAATATTTAGTTTTATATTTATTCAAGTCTTTTTTTAATTCTAAAAATTAATTCATTATTTTAAGATTTTGATTTAAAAAAATGACGAATGAATTTAAATCATCAACTAAGAAAATACGTGAGTTAGGATTCATAATTAATTTTAATTCAACATATTTCCCAAACAAAAAAAGCAAGACGATTGAAGGGACATTCTGTTCAGTCAACACTTTCGACGGGAAAAGTTGAAATCAGGGTTGATTCAACAATCCTCACCGAAACAAAAGTAGAATACAACAAGCCAGATATCTTTGTCGACGACAAAGTCAGAAACGAAATAAATCTAATTGAAGTGGGTATTACTTCACAGGATCGCCTCAAGCAAGTGGAGGTTGAAAAGTGTCACAAGTATGACCTATTGGCAAGTGAGCTTTCGCTTCTGTATAGCTGTCAAGTAAAAATAATTCCTGTGGTTATGACATGGGATGGAGTTGTCTCGAAATGCTTCAAAAATTATATGAAGAAACTATCTATTGAAGCAGGAATGAGGACATACATCCAATCCGTTGTACTGAAAAGAACGCTCGAGAGTATGATGATCGAACACAAGCACGGAATGAAGGTATCTGGTGAAGAATACGCTTCTGCTTCCAACCGGTATGTGGAGATGGCATGCAAAAATGAAGACGACCCAATGAATGCTAAAGAAGATGCAATGGTTGAATCAGATGTGGTAGTGGGGAGTAAGAGGCAGCTGGAAGTAGACTCTTCTTCCAAGAGAAGGAGAGTGGATATCAGCGAGCTGGAGTGAGATCTGCTTAGTTTCTGATTAACTATTAATTTATTATTGGTTCATAAAAATGATTTTCAGCTTTCCCAAACAAACCGAGACACTTAAAGACAGTGCTCAGTTCCGTCGACATATACATGAATTTTGAGCCTGTCTTGAGGAAGATTCTATTAAGTAAAATATTTCAAACATGGTTTCTAGGCAAATTCAAACAATGGATCACAAATTTCTCAAGTGGACGAAGAGGTAGGGTGTGCCTTGGAGAATTGAAGTCAATGTTACGTCTTCTGTCCAACAGAGTACTTGATGGTTTTCTCTTATCTCTTGTTTTGTTTAATCTCTTCATGGAAGACCTCCTGTCACTTTTGGACGATAATGATGTTTTACTGTCTTAAACGGATGATATTGTATTGGTTTCACGGTATCGGAATGCCACTAAAAAGATATAATTTATCCTGGATCTGCTCAATGCCTGGTTAATGGATAACCGACTCGTCGTGAATGCTGAGTAGAAACTGAACAATGTCGTCATACCTTTCAACAGAAGTTAGATCAAAAATCATCTTAGAAATGACTCTTGATATGCATCTCTGCTTTTTTTCACGTGTAGATAACATAATTTCGAAATGCGAAATGAAAATGAATGTGTTAAAAAGCTTGTTGGAAATATGGTAAAGTGGTTCTCACCCGGTCTTGGCGAACATATCATCAATACATCGAATTAAGCTTTTTCTACGCTTATGTATCTTGGACAAACAGGAGAAAAATGAAGGAGGCTGTATTAAGAATGTGGAGATTAACTGAACGTTGGTCGCAAGGAAAAAAACGTTCCGGGCCGGCTCCACTGAAGGATCTGATTAATTTGAACTCCAGAATTCCGGTTTATGTAGTTGCAAAACTGACTACCCACCCGGTCCGGTTTTGTTTGGAACGGAACAAATAAAGTCATATGATCTCGACACGTTTCAAGAGAGCCCTCATCTTTGCCAGATTTTACTTTTGTGAGCCTGTGCAACTTCGTCTTCGACATGTGGCCCTCGTCTCCGTGATTGCATTATATTCTTGCCATATGAGAGCATGAGGGCTACCAAGTTCGTAGGACCTGAGCACTTCATTCTAGTCCAGTGCTCCGTTAGTGTAAAGGCTCTCTCAGATTTTCCTTGATCTTCATTTTGTTGGTCTAGGGCAGGGGTTCTCAACCTTTTTTTACTCGTCGACCCCTTGATTTTTTTGACCCCCATAATATTTAATCGACACCCTTAAAAAATTTTATATACAACAGACAATATTAAGGCAATACTAGTAATTCTATATACAACAGCTTCCACAAAAAAGGATTCATCATCCAAGATGGAATTTATAATTCAAGAATATTTTGGAATTGGATAATCAAATCTTTTTCTATATTGAATAAACGTTGCAAAATACAGTATTATGCACATAATTTGACCGGGAAGGTATCTATATTAGGTATCTGTTGTTGTCTATTGGAAAACACGACATAAACTATCTATATCCCTAACTAGGTTTAAAAATGCGGAAGTATGCTTCACTGTGAACATTTATAAAGTCATAACGAGATGTTGAGGTTTATCAATTATTTGCTGTGTTACAAGGGGTATTTAAGGTAGGTTGATGTAGAGTAATCCTACTGGTCTTATATTATGTAAACTTTAACAATTCAATTCCTATCCGAACATTTAGTCAGCGTGATTCATTAATCTACACTTTCTCTTTGATATTTAAAGCATCAAAAGAGAAAAAAGAGGAAATGAATGTATTTAGAGTAGGAAAGAGACGGAAAAGAATTTGGGAAGTCGAATTTAGATAAGAAATATGTAGTTTAAAATAAATGTCACAGTCGGTTTATGAAACACGCCGTTAATAAAACGCCAACATCAAATTAGAAAAAAAATTGATTTTGTCAATAAAAAATTTATAAATTGACAAATACCTGAAAAGACAAGACAAGACAAGTTTTATTTCCCAACAAACCCATAAATTAAAGTTAGGGAGAAAGCCAAGAGCAGAACAAGAAACTATAAAATTTATAATTGATATTTTAGAAAAATGAGAAAAAATCTAAATGCTTCATAATGTATTAAAATGTCAAAACAAGAATCTTCTGAAGGAGCAAGCCTGTCTGCACAGTTCATTTGTGATTAGAAGACCTAAGTTTAGAGATTGAAACGAGAAATAGCAATGAGATCTGTCAAATTATTACCCCCCTCACAACCTAAACCAAATTAGCGTTCAGTATTTATTGATTTTACTTTTTCTATTAAGGTCTACTTATAAATTATTTTATGGGATTCAATGGAAAACTTAAGTTATTTCAATTTTAATTTTAAATCATGTTAAAATTTTAAAGATTTGCAAAGTTGCGTTTCATCGTTTTCGTTTTCGACAATTTCTAGTAGTGACTTTTTAATTTCTTTCAATTTTACACCAATTTCATTTTTAGTGAGATGAACAAACTTTTGTTCATTTGAAGATAATTCAAGATCTTCATTATCGAAATTACTTTCTTCGCTAATTGCATTTTCTTCTAAAAAATTTATAGAAATGAATTCTTAAATTTGAATAGATCATAAATATTTGTTTTAATTATTAATCAAAATTTTCATCTGTAGACTGTTCTCGAAAATTTATTTTTAGTTTGTGGTTCCCAGACATATTTGCATACAACATCACAGATTCTTAAACATTTTTATTAGTTTTCATCTCCCCATGTAATTTTCTCGAACGGAATTCATGTCTTTTTTATTTTAAACAAGAATCGAGTAGTTTTTAAATTTATCGAGAGAGATCTCGATAAAAAATTTCTGCTTTGTTGAAAAGGCATCATTTAGTAATGCACCTTAAAACTTTAAAAATATTAAAACTACCTTTCAATTCCATCTTATCAATCACTAGACAAGCTTTTCATCAAGTTCCGGATATTTCAGCTGTTTTAAAGTTTTTGTAAAGGAATTGACACTTTTATATTGTGCAAAAATCCTTTACCGAATCTTCGAAATATTGTTAATTGTCCTTTTCGAAATCTTTACTTTAAACAAATGAAAAAATCTGTCAGGAATTCTCTGACAAAATAGCAGTTTATTTTCATAACGCAAAAAATTAATTTTTTCTACATTGTAAGTCGAGCGTAATTTTTGAACGGTTATATGATAGTAAAAATAAGAGAAGTTATAAAAGAAGGAATTGTATATTATTCTAAATCAGAACAATTCAAAAATTATAATTTATTAAGAATTTGAAAGTTTTTAATAATGTATTTTTAAAGTATAATTAATTTAGTTGATCATGTGTGAGATTCCCTCTGATGATTGGAAGCCTGCAAATGTTGCATTTGAAACCAGGTATCAGTACAAAATCTTTAAAATCTAGTTTGGGGAAAATTACATTCGAATTATATTGGGACTATGCAAAAAATACATGCAGAAATTTTGCTCAATTAAGTAAGATTGGGTACTACAATGGAGTAACCTTCCATCGAGTCGTCAATAACTTCATAATCCAAGGAGGCGACCCAACAGGCACAGGTCGAGGTGGGCAGTCAATATATGGGAAAAATTTTGACGATGAAATTACTGGTAGCTTGAAGCATACTGGAGCAGGGATCTTATCAATGGCAAATTCCGGTAAAGATTCAAATGGATCTCAGTTTTTTATAACTTTGTGTCCCTGCCAACAACTTGACATGAAACATACTATTTTCGGACGTGTGGATAGTGGAATGAGTGTTATTAGGCGTATTGGAATGGTCGACACCGACCATAATGACAAGCCTATCGATCCAATTATTATCCATAAAGCGTATGAGTTTTAATTTGTTCCATTTTTAAAATTTTTGGCAATATTTTTAACTAGATAGTCTAGAAATCAAATTTTACATTTCTGTATTACAGGGTCGTATTGGCCACCGGGTGGATGTGTGCGGGAAGTTTCTCTAGGCTTGTGTCTAATAAACTATTCTTAATAGGATTCTTGTTTGCTACTGACCGATTTATTGTTCTCTGTGTACTTTAAAAGAAAAAAGACCGTAGACCGTCCAGAGGCATCAATAAGCTAGTTTTTTGAAACGAGTAGTTTGGGCGTCTGATTAGATACTCACTGCTTTAAAATTTTGCTCAATTAAGCGCTTGTTATTTTACTTTTTAAAATTCCTGTTTTACAAATAGTGAATTTAGGGCTCTTTTTGAAGACGTAAAAAGTTTTATGTAAAATGATTTCTTAAAAATAACTTCTGTTTTTATTTTAGAACAGTTTTTACATTGTGCCATTTGGCTCTGTTAATGATTTTTTTAAGTTCTTTGGGATTTTACATTCAGTTCAAATTTTATTATTGATAAACTTCTGAGGAGATAGTGCTGATCGACGATGTTTTTGAGCTTTTTAAAAATAATTGACTATAATTTATTGAATTTAGCGAAATACAATAAGCGCACCGCGAAATCAGAGGCCCGTAGGTTACTGAGGTTTCGCTTGCGGCGGCTACACGAAGAGAACTTTTAATGAGAGAACTAAAAAGTTAATTATTCTAACTAATAGGAAGTATTGAGTCCTGTTCTCATCAGTTTTCTTTAGTTGCTGGCGGCTGTTACAACGCTAGGAAGCTCGTGATGTCCCATCCGAAGGTCCATACATGTTTGGCGTCCGAATATGATGAGATGTCATGACGGCATCCCCCGTCAAACCCAATCAGAGCTTCCGGCACAAGCAGCTTCTAGGAATTAATTCGAGACCAAGGAGATTAATAGCAGATAGTAAACTACTCAATCAGTGAAATGAGTTCATTCACTCTGCAATCTGGCCTTCGACTGGACTCAGGCATCTGTGCGCTGGGGCGGCTTTGGCATAAAATCCTATTTCGATCTGGTCCTTCCGGCATTCCTATCCGTTTACACTGCTTCTCGTTCTTTCTTAGACATCGTTTTCAGAAATCTTCCCGAACGGAAATTGTCTCAAGATTACTCGGCTGCTTATGGTCGGTTGAAAGCCTGGTTTGGTTCGCTCTGCTTCCTTGACGGATATCAAGGATATGACACAATTCCAGAAAGTCATCTTGGCTCTTGAAACGTCTGTCAATCGCTATGATTCTTGGGAATGACTTTGCTATTCACGAGGCAGGACGAGCGTCTCGTGAGCTATTAACTAATCAAATTATTCATGAATAACTTTGAAATTCAAGCAAAGTACTCTTCGAATCCCAGCTTTCTATTCTAATGAATTTTTAAATTTCCAATCTTTTTTGTTTCATTTTGCATGGATAGTTTTTTCCTTCTTTTAGGTTGTTAAATCAATCCTTTCCTAATCTAATAAAATATCAGTTGACTCTTGTAACCGGGACCTTTGTTTTTTGCCGAAACCTGGACAATCTCTATTCACAACGGTTAATAGATATGAGGGCACTTAAATTGCTATTCAATGAACACATTTTAAATATTCGTACGTATTTCTTGAAGGAATTTCCATCACCTTTCACCGACGAGCGAAATAAATATCTTGAAAGAATTTCTGATGAGAAATTTACCTCCACTAAAGGGAATGTAGTCATCTCATCTGAGCATTTTAAAACTAGAAAGTCCGTACTTCGGGGCTACTAACTAACAAAATTTTGATAGTATCTTTTAATAATTGTACCTTACTTTGAAACCCAGAGACTACTAACAACGGCTAAAAAAATAGATTAATTTGGATCCTGAGACTATCTCCTAATTAAAAAAAAATATTCTCAACTCTTAATAGGGTTCAAGTGAGAATAAGAGTTAGTTTAAGCATTTAAGTCATTCTAAATTTTTGAGGTTTGTTTATCAGGGGTAATTTTTTCTGTTTTTCAAGGAAAATTTACATTTAGAAAACGTTCACTGTCTGTCACAATTGTTGTTTAAATGAACGGAATGAATAATATATTCCTGATTAATTTAGCACATAAGCATAACTTCAAACATGAAGCAATTAACTGTGCAAAACAGATTAGAAATTGTCGCCTAGAAATATAATTAAGGCCATCAAACAATGTAGCACACAAGCGAAACCTTAAAAATAAGGCAATTTAGATGTGCAAATAGTTTAACAACAAAGAACTAAAAGCTGAACATGCTTTTTAATTGTATAAATAAATTTTTTAAATATTAATAATGTAACATAAAAATTTTAAATAGCATTTTATTGATTTTTAGAATGATAATAGATTTGAATGTTAAAACTCAAAAAAGATCCAACATAAATTCAACGTGAAATAACATTTTCATAAAAAGTATTAAAAGTATAAAAATAAAATAATTTCAAATGTTTCGTGAACTTTTTAGATATTTCCTACAATCAAGGTTTTAACTTAAACAGTTAAATTTAATGTTTAATTGTATTGTCCAATAATTTTATTGAAAGCGTAAAGGCTCAAACATTCTCTATGGGGTTAAAATCTGGGTTTTGTAGCTATTCGATATTATTTATTTAAAAAACGCTTTGCTATTGCCGAAGTATGTTTCGGATAATTGTCTTGTTAGTAAATATGATCTTTAAGTTCGATTTTGTTTAGAAATGAGATAAGTTTATTCATTAGTATGTTAACATACAAAGCTCAATCCATCTTCTCTTTTATTTAAACCAAATTACTGAATCCATTTGAGACCATATTCTATGTTAGGTATGTCATCAATCGTCGAAGTTTGTTTTGTTTTGTAAGAAGTGGCCTTTTCGTGGGCGAATAAGCATTCAGACCAATTTTTTTCATTGTATTTCTTATAGTTTGAGCTGTTACTGATTTTCCTGTTTTTTGTAAAAGTTTTGGCATATTTAACACAGTTGAAATAGACATTTACTTTTCGAGCCTCATTCATTTGAAATATTTCTTGACGATTAAGCAACGATGATTGACAAGACCCGGGTTTTCTGGTCGTCGTGCAGTTTATTTATTTAACCCCATTCCTCCCCCTTAAATTGAAAGGAATGCGGCAAGATGAAAATCGACAGACCTCTTAGGGTCACACCATAAATTAAGGATGGAGTTAATTTTATAAGATCTTCTTATGACGGTGAGATTTTCGCAATCCAGAACGACGTGCGTTACTATGTGTCGTCCGTCATGGCAGATTGGACAGGACAGGTCGACGTCCTTATCCAGTTTGTTTTGATAGTCGAGGAGTAAAGGGTGATGCCCACAGCGAAATCTTGCGAGTTCGACCAGATCTTTGCGGCTGAGATCCTTTTCAGCTGAGTTTATTTTTGGGGGTGATTGTTAAGGATATTGTTTGCGGTTAATGCGTTCAAGGAGGATTTAGTTATTAGTTCTTTTATTTCCGATAGTTTTTTGTTGAGGAATGAGCTTAGGATAAGACAGTACTGGAGTGCTGATGTGTTTTTGATGCAGTGAAATGAGTTCATTCACTCTGCAATCTGGCCATGGTTTTTATCATACTCGCGGAGGCGAAGAATTGGGTTTCATAGATGTCGAAGTGGTCTGCAAGTTTGATCATGTTAGTTTCCTGATGCATATGGTCGGTCGGAGTAGACTTCATACAATCCGTAATGATTTTGAGTGCTTGGTTTTGGATTAATTGTAACTTTTGAAGGAGATTTTTGACAGCAGAGGCGCCCATGATGGACTTGCGTAGAACAATGTTGAAAGAATTTATTGTTTGTATACGAGTATTAAGCCTTCATTGTTTTGTCCAAAGTCTGTTGCGGTGAGTGAGCGGTGGGCATTCATTTTGCATTTGAATTTCAATGTGTTGGTAAAATGATAAAGAGGTATCGTACGTTATCCCGAGTATTTTGACTGTTTTAGTGTGGGGAATTTGAATATTGTTAATTCTGATTGTCGGAGTGAAATTGTGTTCTCGTGTATTACTTGTTAGAAGAGTTGCTGATGATTTGGCTGGTGATATGGATAGCCCTTCTAGAGTGATCCAGTTATACAGGGTATCAACGAATGGTTGAACTTGGCGACATGTTGCCGTTGGATTTGTGTTTGATGACGTGATTTTAATATCATCTGCGTATAGGAACAGAGATACATTTTCGGGTGGTGTAGAAATGTCACTTAGGTAAGTGTTAAAAAGTGTGGGGGATAGGACTGAGCCCTGAGGTATTCCATTGGGGAGGATGCATGTATTTGAGCGTTTTTATGAGTTTGACATAACCTTGTCTCCCAATGAGGTAATTGGATATTTATCGTTTTGAGTTATTATCGATATTTGTGTTGATGATTTTGTTTATTAGTGAGAGTCGCGGAATGGAGTCAAAAGCTTTGCTTAGATCCAGAGTGATTAATATTGTCCGAAGGGGAGAGTTTTTTCTTGAATCCGTTCGATATTGTTTGTGGCATATTTGTGAGTAGAGTTGTTGAATGATATTGTCTGAAGCCATGTTGGAAGTTTATGAGATATTCTGTTTAAAATTAGACGTTCCACTATTTTTGAGGAGGTGCACAGAAGTGTGATTGGTCTGTATGATGATGGGTCGACAGCTGGTTTATGTGGTTTTAATTTCGTGAAAATTTTCTCAATTTTCCATATTTGTTGGATGGTGTTGTTAAAAGATTCATTTAGTATCGATGTGAGATATTTTAATCCATGATCACCCAGACCTTTAAGATGAAACTGCTAATGTTGTCGGGTCCAGTTGCATGGGATTGTTTGAGGTTGGCAAATAAGTTTTTTACTTCTTGGGTGAACGGATTGGAATTGTGATCAAGGGGGTATACTCGTGATTTGTGTGAGTGGCAGTCTGATGTTCTTGAAGTTTTTCATTAACAGATTGGCATTTTCTTTGTCAGTGGGTAGACCATTTTTGAATTTTATAGACTCATGGGTTCTCAATTGTTGGAGTTAACATCCCGTACTTTTGAAGAGCTTTGAGCCAGTCTCCGCTGTTTGGCTGGCATGTAAAGAGGCCAGCTGAAGTTGATCCAGTTTAGAACGAATTGACTGCAAATTTTTTTTGCAGTGAATGTCATCCCAGCTTCTTTGGACTGAGGGGAGTCTCTGGAAAACCGAGGCCAACTGTGTTCCAAATACAGCAACCAGAAGAGTATTCTGGGAGCTCATTGAGTTCGAGAAAGGGATAATGAGCAGAGCAAACAGAAATCCTGGAAGCTGATGTGGAAGATAGATAGCAAGGCAAAGCCAGGTCGGCACAAGAGCGAATCCAGATTCTCCCAAATCTCGTTGGGAGCCTGGCCCCGGAAAAACCGTCAGTTTATGTAATATATGAAGGACTGATGTATAATATCATCAATTCTGAAAAAGAAATCACCAGCAGTAAAACATGAAGACAGAAAACATTTTTTAATTTTCTTGGCGGGAAGGTTTTAAGATTTTTGGGTGGAAGAACTTCGTCATTTTTGATTTGTTCCCCATTGTTGGCTATTTAAGGGAGAAATGATTTTTCACAATTTAATCTGTATTTTGCTAATTTGAAATTGGTTAATTGGATTGAGCAAAATTCGATTTCTATTAGTCTTTAATTCAATTTAAGAACACATTCATTTGATTTTAAATCATTTTTATCTGATGATTCGCGAAAGCTGTTAAAGATTTAATTTAAGAACATAGAAATACGCTTGCCTTATTGAAATGATTGGAATAAATAAAAACAGAATTATTGAAATGATTGGAAGAGTCGACCAGTGCGGAAAATTAAATTCGAGTGATTATTTGATAAAAATTTTTTATTTAATTTGACATCTTTATTAATTGATACTTCAAAAAAGAATTTTACTTGTATTTTATTTGATGGATTTTAGAAATTAAGTATACGATCACTGTTTTATGTAGTTTGATGAAATTTTAAAGGTATATGAATTTAGAGGAAAACAAATTGAAAATATCGCCATATATATTCTGTTGGTCGTTTTTGAAAAATTATTTTTGTTGAAATTGTATTTTTAAAAATATTTGTAAACCGTAGAAGAAATGAAGGTTCTAGTCAATTTTAAATTGTCAAACAATTATATTTGATTTTAAATCATTTTTATCTGATGATTCGCGAAAGCAAAGATTGCCAGACGAAACAAGTTCCGGGGTCATCGGCCCAAAATCGCTTTCTTTCCTTCGTCGGCTGGGGTCGAAGATTGCCAGACGAAACAAGGATCCCAACGAGACTCGTCATCTTTTCCAAAGAGTCTCGTTGGCGAAAATTATATTTGTTTTTTTTGTTTTTTGTTTTTTTTTTAACTGAATAATTTAATTTTATTTAATTATTATATTTGTGTCAATTTGGTAGAACTAATAAAAATTAATATTTTTAAATTAATAAAAAAATAATTTATTCGGAAATAATTGACCTGTTGATGTTCGCGGATCAATTGCCACAACTGCCGAGTGTAAAAAATGCGAAAGTGGAAAAGTACCAATTCCTCCCATTCGCAATTGAGACGTTTGGTACTTTGGGTGGAAAGGCAATCGGTTTGTTCAGGAGATCGGGTCTCGTATGTCGACACTCACAGGTGACGCCCGCGAATTGAGATGGTTTTCTGAGCGGATACCCCTCGCGATAGTACGCTCGACCTCTTTCTCTATCGCGTCAGCCTCTCGCCCAGTAAAGATTCAGGCCTTTTAATTCATTAAATTAATTAATTAATCTACAAAACAGGGGACGAATTTAAAGAAAAATTTAATTTACTTTATTTAAAAAAATAAAATCAAAATTTTATTAAATAAAAGCAAGATAGTGGAAATTAGCATTTTTATTTCCTATTATTGATTTTATAATATTTTAAGAATATAAAGGAACAAAAGTGGTGGAAATAGTTTTTATTATATGGATTTTCTAGATCAGGTCCATATATTTCTAATAATGCATTTATTAATTGGTCCAGCAATTAATACTTGTTTTCCCCCTATAATGGACATGTCTGAAACAACATATATGCTGAATTATTTGAAATACGTCATAGAATGTCCTATAGAAATGAATCCAGTTGATGGATACACGTATTTTTATCTAAACTTAAATATAGCTGGGCTAAAGCGGGCATCCCCATTAACTTTACTGGAAATCTTCCTTATCATCAAGATGGCAGAAAATTGATATTTAACGAAAACTTTAAAGTCGCAGGAGTGTTCAGCTGTACTGCTGAAAATGAATGTGGCAGAGAAACATCTCTTCCAATAAAAGTTGAACCATTAATAAAAGAAAATAGTAATGTTTAAGCATGCTTTTTCTAGTCTACGACCTTCAAGATCGTTATTTTACTGTACTTAGGACTGAAGGCGTTAGTACAAAATGCTTGTGGTATAAAACATGTCCAGAAAAAGAAGAAAATACATTGATAATTTTTGAGTCGATAAACGACAGATTGATCGTTGAGAATAACGATTTATACATAAAATACTTCCACAGAGATGACTCATCTTGTTTCTATGTCTGCCAGGGAGATTATGAAGAAAAAAAGTTTTCTTTTGTTCAAGAAATAACAGGTTTTTTTGTTCTTTGACAAAAAGGCCTTAACCTATTCCTGGTTCATACTTTTCCTAGAGGTCAAAACATAACAATCGAGCTTAATTCCGTTGAGAAAATTCATCCTTGTTTATTTTTTGGAAAGTTTATTCATAAATATTAATTTTAGTCTGTATGACTCAATTTTATATTACAAAGAAGATATATTAGTAGACATTGACGGAATGAATTTGAATGCAAATGAAGAGCTGATGAATACAGAATTTTCCTGTGTTCCTTCATTCTACGGAGAAGAAATTTTTAATAAAAGAGAATATTTCACAATTTCAATTTATGGTTAAATTTTATTAAAAAATTTTAGAATCACCTCTAATTTCCGATTCCTTAAAATCGGTAAATGTAACAGAAAAGGATAACGCCACTTTTTTTTGTTTTTTAAAAGCAGGATATCCAAAACCTACAATAACCTGGTATTTGGATTCAGTAGAATATGGTATTATTATTTGCTGATACTAGTTTCAGGAACAAACATTCTTGACTTTAATTCAACTTTATCAACAGATAAAACCACATTGAAAGTTATCAATCCAACTCGGTCTATGAGTGTTAAATGCCTCGTTTCCAATGCTTTTGCAAAATCTGCAAAAACAGTTTATCTTAAGATCATTAAAGAACCAATAATAAATATGCCTTATTCGTACCGAATTGATATGATTACGTCAAATATATATAAAATTACTTGTGATGGAACAGTTGACCCGGTGCGAAAAATAAAAATAAATTGGTTGCTCAATGGAAAGCAAATGAAACACATAAAAAATGATTTCCTCTATTATATCATAGCTGCCGAAAATAGGAGTAGTTTCATATTTAACCTAACATCCTACAATAAACCAATAATTGATTCTCCATCGATTATTCTCACGTGTATCATATCAGATGGATTTCTGGAAAAAAATCATTCAGTTACAGTTTCTCTTCTTTTTGGTAAGATTGATTAATTGATATGAACATAGAGAGAAAAAAAATCCCGGTGTCTCATGTGAACATTTTGTTGATTGTTCTGTCGGCAATTATTTTTATTGAAATCTTTTTATTAAAAAAATTTGTATATCGTCAAAAAATTACAGGTTTTATTTTATAAATATACATAATTTTAGGCAAAAATTCCAAGTATAGTTTAATGTATTTTTATTTTCAGACCCTTGACAGACTTTATTCGCAAGAATCAAAACCGATTAAAAGGATATTGTTACGTCAAATCAAATATGAATCGAAGCAAAGGTCCACTAACATTACAAGAGATCTATGAGTACTACTGAATATACAATTTTTAAATAAATTAAAAAAACTTAAAAAGAATAGTTATTTAGAATGCGATAATTTTCCTGTCAAAGACAAGATGATTCATAAACTTTTCCCGAAGTCATTATGAAGGCCATGGTGGAACCCCTTAAAATTTCTAAGGTTTAACACAATCCTGACAAAAGAGATTTCGTGGGTATCTTGGGCTGTACATCTTTCTCACATATTGGAGTTTTCTAAACATTAACAATCGGAGTACGTATAATACGAAATGACAGGCTAAATAAGTTTCACTCACAACACTGTTTATGTAGCAAACAGATTCAGAAATAACAACTCAAATAAAATAAACATTTCTTTAATAATTTTAATTCAACTTTCTTTCTATAAAAGACAATCATCCTCTCAAGGGTTTTCTTTATAGTAGATTGTATGCCTCTGTTCGCTCACTGAGTTGAGAAAATGCATATTGTATAAATTTCTGCGATTAAATCAAATTCTTTTTGCCGTAGATTTATGCAGCGTGGAGTCTGTTCCATTTTCCTTGTTTAACTCTGTTCATTAAAGCAGAGCTTCATTGTTTTCAGAGAAAAATTCCACAAACTCTCCAAGCTTAGTATTTAAACATTTTATCATTAGTTCATAGAGAGACCCCATACATGTTATAGGCCGTAACTCTTTTGGGGACACCATTGCTTGAGATGATTTCTTGGACTACCTTAGTTCACACCGGGTTTTCACACTTTGGAATAAAATGTGTCACCCCTGTTTAGAAACAATCTCCTGGAGTAGTTTTCCTTCTATGACATTAATTATTTGTCCGAAAATTGACTCATGAAGTAATGTGAACTTCAGAAAGAAATTATACACACCATCGGAGCCTGGGTTCTTCCACTTAGCAAATATTTGACGATCTCCTGAAATAAACTTTTCAAAACGTAGACTGTTACGTCCTCTATTCCAATCATCCTGTTTTCAATCTCCATATTCTGAACACTCAACTGTTTTTTTCGCCACATATTCTGCCAATATGTTCCAAACTCTTCACTATCCACTTGAATAAAATTTTTAGTCTCGCCTCCCTTCAATCATTTGTAAAAAGCTTTCCGATTAAGCTCAAATGTTTGATTATCTAGTCAGAATCCTTTCCTTTCTCGTGCGTAGATAACCTCTTTTTATTCAACATGGGTTTTTCATTAATTAAGGAAGTTATTATTTGCTTTTTCTTTTCTTTTATATCCAACAAGAAATAATGCATTCAAACAAGTGGCTTTTTTTCAGCCGTGAGAGATTTTACAAAGAACTTCGATATGGCCCAACCTTGCTCTCCACTGCTCAATTTTTCCTTCATATCAATACTCCAATTAGACTTTTCAGAATTTTTCATACTCAATATTTAGCACACTTTTCCAGCATAGACTATTGTCGAAATCTGCACCAATCAGTTAGATAGATTCTTGTTGATATACGCAGCTACCATATAATTAAGACACTCCAATAAGGAGAGGCTTAATTTGGAATGAGGAATCTTTTTCTACACGGCCCAAGCATAACAACAATTATTATCAAAAAGAAATTTTATTTTAAAAATCTGCGAATAACAGAATTGAGCAAATAATAGAATATTTTTATGTAAATCAACAAAATGTTCTGAAAATAAAGGAATGGCAACTAACAGAGTTAGCAAATCTCTCTCCTTTTAGAAAAAAAAGTTTTCTACTAATTTCTCCTCTCCTCGTTCTCTATCTCTCCGCTGAACAAAGTTGTTACAGTAAATATTTTCCAATGAATTACGTGATGGCTGATGTGGGGTTGAATTTTGCTGTGAATAAACAAGAAACTTTGATGCTTACGGACAACTACAATGAAGAACAATGCATGTTGTTAAGTGAAACTATCATTCCGAACATCATTCCAAAAAGAGAGAACACGATATGCTCTTCCTGCGAACTGAGCAACAAACGCCGGTTTGGCATGAACTGTTCATCTTGCGGTGAATTTTTCCATCTTTCATGTGTTAAAATCACCAACAAAGCAGCAAAGACGCTATACAAATGGGACTGTCGTCGATGCATGAGTTCTTGTACAAACCGAATTTCAATCCTCCTGAAATAAATATGCGCCTAACCCGCCTGATCTTCCCTCAAATACAGATCTCATCCTTCTACACCTATCGGAGCTACGGAAGCCCAGGAAGATTCCTCTAAGGATTCCGAAATCCGCCCGTATTTCTGCTGCTTCATGTCTTAGCCAGCTAATTGATAATGCTCTCTCCACTAACAGCTTGGCCTCTTTGGTTCAATTGCTGAGCTTTGCACCTCTTGCTCTTGGAGTACAATTCAAAAACGCTACGCAGAATGAGTCCATATCCTGTATTATCAAGAGAAATATAAAATCAATTGACGACAAAGTACACCACACAAAGCTGAATGAAAGACGAAATATAACTCTAAACCAGGATAGCATAAGAGACAGAGTGAATAGGAAACTCATTGAGGGTGATATCCGTGCTGCTTTGCGCGTCGTGAGCAACGACGATACGGTTTTAGTCCCGACTCCTTCAGTGATCGAACATCTGATACGTAAACACCCTTACCCACCTACGGACTACCAAGAATTCACTATGCCGGAAAATTTGCTCAGCATTATCATCACCGAACAGGAGGTGATTTCCGGAATCGTGTCGTTTGCTCCAAGCAGCAGTGGAGGCTTGGAGGGCCTGCGACCGGGACATGTCAAAGATTTTACTGCGAGATCAGTTCATAGTTCAAATTTGGTTAAATCCATTACGTCGCTGATTTCTAAAATTGTCAATGGAAAGATCCCTTCTTATGCAAGGGAACTACTATTCTTTGCGCACCTATTGGCCTTTAAAAAGAATGACGGGGGAGTAAGACCGATCGCAGTTATTAATTACTTCAGAAGACTTGCGGCAAAGATTGTCGCTAAAAGAGTCTGTCCGCGGATAAGCGGAGAACTTTCGCCAGTTCAATTGGGAGTCGGTATTACAAATGGATGTGAGGCCTCTGTGCATGCGACAAGATGCTACTTTGGCTGTAGTGCGAAAACCCCCCGCATGGGGCTCAAAATAGACATATCTAATGCTTTCAACACACTGCGACGAGATCGACTTATGATCGTGCTGGAAGAGAGTTCCGGAGATAATTCAGATAGTGAACCTCTCTTATGGGAAAGAATCGTCTCTAGTCTTCGGTAACGAAATTATCAAGTCACGAACTGGAGTACAGCAAGGAGATCCACTAGGACCTTTACTGTTTTCGTTGGCCATCGATGATGTTGCACGTTCAACTGGAACTGAACTCAATCTCTGGTATCTCGACGATGCCACTATCGGTGGAACTTGGGAATCTGTTTACGAAGGAATTTCGCAAATTGCTCCTGCTTTAAAAAACCTCGGTTTGGAAATTAATACAAACAAATCGGAATTGATCAATATTACGTACTCCAATGACGAATTCATGCGAATTACTCAACAGTTCAACCATTTGCTTAAAGGGATTTCTACCACGGCTCGGGACGAGGTATATTTCCTCGGTGGTCCACTTGGTGACGCAGAATTGCGTAAACACCTTCGGAAGAAAGCAGAAAACCTATCACTATTTACACAACAAATATCCCTCCTTGATGCGCATACTGCGTTTTTTTTCATGAGAGCGAGTATCTGCATGCGAAGACTTCTTTATGCTCTAAGGAGCTGCCCTTGCTATGCACAACGAGACAGCCTTTTATTACTTGATCAGACACTGAAAGACACGGCCGAAACTATTTTAAACGTTCGTTTTGATGATCTGGAATGGATTCAGTGTAAACTGCCAACGAAATCAGGTCCGCATTGGAAGTAGCAGCACCAGCTTATCTCTCGTCGCTCTCAAGCAGCTGGGATCTGGTCCAGGAAATTCTACGTAACCCTTCTGAATTTTCCTTGGAGCCGGAGTTCGCTAGAGCTTGTGAACGGTGGAGTGGAACTTGGTTGATGATTCCGGCGGAGACATTCAAACAGACTAACTGGGATTCGATTTTATGCAACGACATCGTCCAAAAATACAAACAGAGGGGCAATCAGCATCGACTCACATGTCTCTTGTCCGGAGCACGCCATCATAGTGGCGCGTGGCTTGATGCTCTCCCGTGTCCTGCCCTTGGCAATCTATTGGACAATAATTCTATGAGAATCGGTGTAGCACTTCGTCTGGGACTGGATATTTGCCAAGTTCACGGCTGTCGTTGCGGAGGCCTTGTTGATGCCAAAGGACTGCACCCTCTATCCTGCGGAAGAAGTGCAGGTCGAACCCCTCGACATGCCGCATTGAATGATGTGATACGACGTGCCCTAGAGGCAGCAGGATTCCCAGCAAGACTGGAACCTGCGGGTCTTAACCGTAATGATGGGAGAAGGCCAGATGGAGTGACTCTTTTCCCCTACTCTGGGGGAAAACCACTAGTTTGGGACTCGACATGCGTGGACACTTTTACTTTAAAGAACATCACATTTCCTTTTCGTTCGTCCCTGGATCGGCCGCTAACTTTGCTGAAAAAGCAAAATTGCCAAATATTCCACAATCGGGGATTCGTACCGCTTTGTTCCTGTGGCAGTCGAGACTTCGGTGTCACAGGAACTGTAACTGAGTCATTCCTTAAAGAAATCGGACGAAAAATTGCTCATATAAAAAACGATTAGAGGGAACAACATGGCTTCGACAAAGAATAGGTTTGGCCGTTGTTCGCGGCAATGCCTATTCGATTATGTCGTCAGCCGCGGAAAACTAGCCTGTCTTATAATTAACTCGTTTCTGAAATAAATGTATAGATTGTTAAAAAAACAAAATGTTCTGAAAATAAAGGAATGGCAACTAACAGAGTTAGCAAATAGGAAAATATTTACTGTAACAACTTTGTTCGGCGGAGAGATAGAGAACGAGAAGAGTGAGAAATTAGTAGAAAACTTTTTTTCTAAAAGGAGAGAGATCTCCAACAATTAGGAGTCAAAATTTTACTTAATAATGTAACCTTAGATAAATTTTGTTTTGGTTATAAATATTACAAAGAAATCTTAATATTCTTATCATCTGAACATGGTAATTATTTTAAAACTTTATCTTAAAAAATACTTGTTTATATCAAGGATTTTCAACAACTGCCCACCACAATTTAGGTGCGGTCCGTTTGAAATTATAAAAATATACACACTACGAAGTTAAAGACCCACTCTGTTCAGTAGATAGTCTCTGATGAGGTGGTCGAAATACGGGTGGACACGATGATCAAGACAGATACCAAAGTCAATAATAATAAACCGGACATTTTTATCTACGACAAGATTCAGAACATCCTTAACTCATCAAAGTTGGAATTACTTCTCAAAAATCTTTAAATCATGTAGAAGTCGAGAAATTACATAAATATGATCTCTTGGCAAGTAAATTAAAGTTAATCCACAATGCAAGTGGACGTCGTACACAGTGATTCTCACAAAGGATGGAATAATATCCAAATTTTACAAATACTACTAAAATTCTCTAAAAATTGAAGATTCGACTCTTGTCTATGTCCGGATGATTGTAATTTAAAAGACATTAGAGAGCATGCGTCCGGAACACAAACTTTCAGCTACGGCAGCAAATCACGTAACAAGTATTGCAATGGATGTTAAAGCAATAAATTAACGACTGAATGAGAAAGTAGTCATCACAAGACATCAGTAAACCTGCTAGGTCGCACGGACGCTATATCCTGACCCATTAGTCTTGCAGGAGGAAGCGGATCGGAAGCGAAGAGGGGGAAGCTGGGATCAGTATTATCTGGATAAGATATTTTTCCACTTTAATTAATAGAACAGAATTATTTATTTTCTATATAACAAACTCGTCTTAAAAAAGGAAGAGAATAAAAAAGGAGAAAAACCAAACGAAACCAAGAAAACGAAAGAACCAAGTTTGTTTGCTGATTGAAGTCTAATCTAATGAGACAACATATTTCCTTTGACAAAATAATGACCCCTTGTACCACTATTTATTCAATTCTTGAGTATTTGGCACTTTCATAGACATGTAAAAATAATGACCCTTTATACCACTATTTATTCAATTCTTGAGTATTTGGCACTTTCATAGACATGTAAAAATTGAAATGATTTCAATCAATGTTGCTGATATTATAACCAAGAAATACATCCTCAATAAGAACTGTTTCCGTTCGTAGTTTCATCTTTGTGCAAGATGGTCACTCCCCACATCATTTTCAAAATAAAAACGATCACACAAACAGACATTTGCAACAATAAACAATCCTAATCGATTAACATTTTGCTGCTGAAAGTGGTTATGCACTTCAGACGTTGAAATTTGAAAATTTGTCAATCTTAAATAAACAAATTACATCCTGATTTGACCTTTGTAACCAAATGCCGTTAAGCATTTAAGTCTCCCGCAAGAATTGGATTTTCATTTCCTTCCATAAAATTTCTGAAAATCGACGTGACCTTTTGGAGTATACAGTCTGTTCAAAAAAAACTAGACCACTTGAAAAGTTTTTTTTTAATTTTTGTAACTTATTTTCGGAAGTTTTCAAGAAATACTAAATTAAAAATTTTTCTATTTATGGGATTCATTATTTATCATTTCATGATCGGCTATATTCCTAAAGTAACCAAATATTATTTAAAAAATCAAATAAATAATCAATGGGTGCTAATTCATCTGTTCAATTATTCTTAAGTTCCAATATCAATAGACTTTTTGTAAAATACTGATGTTCCTGTGTCACCGTTAGTATCAGAATACCAAAGGATATTAATTGAGCTGTATCCAGGACTAGTGATACTTTCAAACTTCTTATTTTCTTCTCGTTAATGATAAAGACACCCATCTTAACTGTGTTGATAAGAGCTATCAGCTTTGCTGCCCGCTTTCGAAAAGAGCGGGAATTAACCAGGGTAATCCTGGTTACATTTAATTTATTTGGTCGTTGCTTCCCTCTTTTAAGATAGCCACCAGACCAAGTAAAAACTTGGCACCCTTTTAAGTTCTGGTCACGTTTTTTAGACCTTACAAGCTCATTGATTAATTTAGCTCGAGGTCGACCCGTCATTCACCCAGCTTCAGAAGTCGACAAAGTCTGCACATCAGAGTGAGATATAGTCGTCTTTTCCGTCTGTATTCCAACTTCAACTGTTTTTCTAACTCTTGGAACTTTTCATTCTTATATTTACTGAAGAATGCTGTTCTTCATAATTTAAAATTTGTTCTAAACTTACAGTGACCAGTGATACAGTTTCTCGGTCAATCGAGAGGATATCTGACGGCCTGTAATCCTAACTACTCACTTAATTTAATTTTTGTACAGTTTTTTATTTTTTTGACACCAATGTTTATTTTGGGTGTCATGCCTGACTTTAAAATTTACGAAGAATTTCTCACTTTACATAATTTTCATAGTTCTAATCAAGGAGCTGGAATATTCCGTTAATTCTGCGATTTCCTTGAAAAGGCACATTTAGATCTCTCAAAAAAATTTTCAATTAGACGACTTGCTGTGTTATTTGAGTAAAGTGAACTACTGGATTTTAGTCGAATTCTACAATAGAAATATTCAAACTTGGTCGTTAATGCTCAAAAAATGCATCAGTCTTTAGAACAGCGTATGTATGTGAAGCACTTTCAGCAAATTTACTCGAATAAAAACGAATTGTCGAAATTGCTTGACGAATACCTAACTCAACGTTTATGTACATCGTCTTAGGGATTTACTCCCCGTTTTGAAAAATAATAGACGCGAAACAGAATCAAGTTCTAAATTGGGTTTCTGCTAAAGATGGAAAGCTTCTATTTTAAGATATTTAAAATCAAAATGACTAAAACTAGATAAATTGCCGCATACCTTTCTATGGACCAAAATGGAAATAGATTTAATTTTTGTCGAATATGGAAATAAATACATTTAAATTAAAAAATAAAGGAAAATCGCAGTAATTCCATCAAAATGCTATTGAATATCCTGATATTTTTGTTTCATACTGCGACTGCTTTTTTTCCTCCAACTATGCATATGTCTGACACAACTTACTATCTGAATCAGTTAAGCTACGTTATACAATGTCCCATAAAAGCTAATCCAGGCGATGAATACAAGTACATGATAATTACATAATATATTTATAGATGGTTTAAAGGAGGAGTTCCCATTGATTTTACACAGAATTTACCTTATAGAAGTAATGGTCGAAATCTCATATTCAACAAGATTTACTCTATATCAGAGATTTTTAGTTGCGCTGTTGAAAACAAACATGGTCGAGAAATATCTCTTCCATTCAAAGTGGAGCCTCTAATTAAAAACACGGGTATTTATTAAATTCAAAATAATTTTAGTCTTTTCCTCTTATGAAAAACCTTACGCAATACTCAGAAGTGAGGGAGTTAGCACCGAGTGCTCATGGTATAAATATTGTGAAAAAAACGGAACCAAATCAATAATTACTTCCTCATTGAACACTGATAGACTTATAGTCGAAAATAACGATTTATACATAAGATACTTCATCGAAGAAGATATAAACTGTTCTTTTATTTGCGAGGGAAAATATGAAAGTAAAGAATTTCACTTTGAAAATAACGTTACAAGTTTGTTCGGTTTCAAATATTTAAGCAACTCCGTTTGATCTGACACATGTTTTTACAAGGGGACAAAATGTCATAATTAAGTATGGAATGTCCGAAAATATTAAACCCTGTCTGTTTTTTGGGAGGTTTTTACTGGAATGAAAATTTTAGAAAACTCGACGAAATTGTCTATTCAGAAGTAAAAGAAGGAAAAACAACATTATTAGAATCGAATCACTTTGATTTTAACGGGAAAATAAAAATGCCAACACGGACTTTTCTCTGCATCAGTAAAGAAATTTTCGATACAAATAATACCATTCTCGATGCCGACAATACCATTCTGGAAGCAAATAATAACATTCAGAATTGGACTAACACCATTCTGGATACAAATAATACTATCCTGGATACAAATAATACTATCCTGGATACGAATAACACGATTGTGGATGTCAATAACACCATTCTTGTTGCAAACAATATCACTCTGGATGCGAATAGCATGACTTTTGACACAAACAATACCATTTTGGATACAAATAATACTATCTTACATGATCCAATCGAATATAAATTCACTGTTTCAATTTACGGTTTAATTTCTTTTAAACATTATTAGAACCCCCTTCTATTTCCGATTTATTGGTCTCGCTAAATGTAACTCAAGGAGATAATGCAGTATTCCGCTGTTTCTGGAAATCAGGGTACCCAGTACCCACAATAACATGGTATTTGGATTCAGTGGAATATGGTACTTCATGCTTCTAACAATATTTAGGCACAACAAAACTGGATTTTAAGTCTTATTTGTCTATGGAAAACACTACACTTAATATAATCAATGCGAGCCGATCTATGAGTGTTCGTTGCCTTGTTCACAACGAATATTCACAAACTGCTAAAACAGTTTACCTCAAAACTATAGAAAGGCCGAAAATATTTATGCCATATTTAAATTTTACAGAAATGACTCAGCTAAATCTTCATGAAATTACATGTGATGGAACTGTTGATACACTCAGGAAAATGAAAATAAGCTGGTTATTTGGCGGGAAACCGGCACAAATCAGCAGAAAAAACTACGTCTACTCTATAATATTCAAGAAAGGCGGAAGCAGTTTTTTATTTAATAAGACATCAAAAATGAAATTGACATACCCCCTACCAATCTCACGTGCATCGTTTCAGATGGGATTCTAGAAGCAAGACACACAATCACCGTTTCATTGAAATTTGGTAAGTTGGGTAAATGGCTATAATTTAGTGCCATCAAAAATTACGGTTTTTTTCAGAATGCTATGGGGTTTTTTGCCAGTGCTGATAATTATTATCGTGCTATATTTCGCAACAAACTCGTGTCGTCAAAATAAACGCAAAAACAAAAAGGATTTATTTAATTATAACTTACACTAATTTCTTTCCTAGTTCTCGTTATTAAATAATAAGGAATTAAATTCAATAAATCCAAATATAATGTCTTAAATAGTTTTAATAATCAAAAAAATAAATGATTTATTAAAAAACTGATAAATAATTACTACTTTTAGTTTTTTCTTGTTCCTGGAAGTTGTCTTTAGAGTGGAAGGCTATTTGTAAACAAAAAATTACTCAATTTCCAATCAAAAATAAATTCTTTTTGGAGTCTGAACCATTTACTTAAATCCGATTTTCCAATTTAAAATCCGATGCAATAAAACATAATCTCTACATAGTGAAAATCCTTTTCGAGTGTTAAAACAAAGATATTTTTAAATATAAAAAAAGAAAAATTACAAATTTACTTCTCAACTATACCATTCTGACATTTTTATATCTATTTTGACTTTACGATATTGTTGCAGTCTATTGTAAGTAAACTAACCCACCATATGCTTTGTGTGTTTTTAATGTTGCCAGTTGATTTAAATATCTATTTACTGCACAAGTTAGTCAAGATAAAACGTTAATGGGAAGTATTGTTTTGTTTTACATATATTTGTAACCCTAATATGAAACTCGGTCAATTAAAATATCGAAGAATTAAAATATCGAAGTAATGTCAAAATTTGGACTAAAGAGGTGTCAATCAGATAATCGGATTGTTAATCAATGAAACGATTTTTGGATGAGACTGAGCCCGGTAAGGAAAAATTTGTAAATATTCTTAATGAAAAATAACGGATCTTCAAATTACCTATCTTATCGAATTAAATTCTTCGCCGAATGCATCAATTATATTTCAGATTGTGGATGATATAATTAGATGTAAAAATGTTGAAAGGAAAAATTTTCTGACCAGCCTATTTATAATTCCACAGGTTCCTATCAAATATGCACCTTCTTTGAGAGGATGATGGTTCTTCCCGCCAACAAGAAGCCATGTCCGTTCTCGATGATCGTTTCTCCTTCTGCTTGCCAGGTCCCCAGTTTAATAAGGAATTTTTTAGTTCTCGGACCGAGGATTCCCGACGTCTCCACTGCGATCGGGGAAAAGATATGACGGCGAGATAGCTCATTGAAGGACAAGTTCTGAAAAATAGTAGTCAAAGGCAACTATTTGCTGAAATACGACTACCTTCCTAACCTATTGTTACTAAATGGGAGAACTGTTTCCGAGCAATCAAATACTACGCGGAAAATTTGCCCAGAGTGATGGAAATATGCAATTAGCTATAGGGGAATTATTTAAAAAATCTTTTTAAATCTACATTTTGGCCAACTTTCCTCTATTTTAATCAACTTTGTTGACTTTTGGGAAGTTAATTATTGAGTTTTTAAGGAAGTTTTGTGGTTGCCCTAATTATAACTATCAAGTGAGGTTTAATCAGAATGGCTAAGAAATATAACTCCAAGTTCAAACTGAGTTGTTGTGCGAGTACTTGGTTAAATCCGTAGGAAAAGATAAAATGTAATATATAGTTAATGTACATGTATTATTATGTGCATTTCCGAGATTTAACAAGATTCAACCATTAACGTTAATTCATAAATATTATAATAAAGAAAAAATTAATCATAAATATAAAAATGCGAGTGTACTTGGATGGGTGGTGAGTGTTTTATGTTGGCGATAAGTAGTTTTGATTTGGTGCACTACGGGCACGCGAATGCTCTGTTCAAGGTAGAGAGAGTGAGTAATGTAGGCGAGCTGTTTTGGCCACGACTTGGTGGTGGGGGTGCACTCGGACGGTAAGGAATGTGAATATTGTAGAGGAGATTGGGAAAGTGAAGGGAATGCCAGTGTTTAGTCAGTCGGAGAGAATACGAATCCTGGAGTCATTCCGATGGCCGAAAGAGGTGGATTAAGTGAGTGATTTGTGAGGTGGTGGGGGACTGTCCGTATGTAGTGCAAATGAATACTTTGGACGAGCTAAAATGTGACTTTTGTGCTCATGCGGGTATTTTGAGTGTAGTATGATAGACGATATCACTCGGGACTCGAACAACGAGGACTGCTATCGGTTTATAAAGGCCAGTGGCCGATATTTGTATTCCACACGGTAACCCACAGAGAGTATCCACGGACCATCGGAGTTTCGTCGACTGACATTATCGACAGGTCACAATTCAACCACATGTGTAGAATTCTGACCAATCCGGTCCCTACTCTTGACAGTTGCTTGTATCCCTCCGCCAAGGTTATCACTCAATTCCTGGCCCTGGCACGACCAAGAACTCCCCAGTCGAAGGTGGTCTATGTCGACGGGGCCTTTGATATATATCGTATACTTTATTGAGGACTCGCAGATGTGGGGGTCGTGTCTTTCCTTGAAAAGGCCAAACAGTTGGGAGACTATCTCATTGTGGGGCTATACTCTGACCAGCGAATATACAATTCCACGGGGTCTTACCCAATATGTACCTTCTTTGAAAGGATGATGGTTCTTCTCGCCAACAAGAATGTCGACGACGTTATTATGGAGGCTCCATTTCAATTGGGGGATGATTTCTTGGACTATCTTAACGTCTCCTTCCCAGCTATTCTTAGATCGGGGTGGTGTGCCATGGCAAGACAAAGTCCATGACAGGAGACCCCTATAAGGTATCTTTTGTTCCGAGGGACCCCTAGTTTGCGTACAAGAGGGGGATTGTGAGGGAAATCGACTCGGGGAGTGAGGTCACCACGGCTACAATCATCAGTCGAGTCGTGTCCAACAAGTACTGGAGGGATGTCACGTGCCTAGTGAGCACTACCAAGAAAGGAATAGAAGGAAACGAAATAATGTCTAATATTACTAATCTGCGAATATCTTCGTCCATTCCTTGGCTAAACATGATATACTCATTACACCCTTAGAAATGGCCCCCTCAGGGTTCGCCAGCCAATGTTCCGCGATAGAAGGGTCTAATGGGTCATTTGGGTTGGGACTGCTCAGGAGGGACTGGATGGCGATCAGCACAGCCCAGATCTGCATTGCTGGCGACCATTTGTCTGTCTTCACTCCAATCACTAACCTTTTATTACGTCCAGACATATCCTCCCCAGTTTGTCAATGTTCGGGTGGTAAATGCTAGTCAGGAACCGAACTTTCGGGGGCACCATCGGGTAGTCTTCGGGCAGAAATAATTCCAATTTGAACTTTCCGCCCTCGTATGGACTCTAACATCACTCACATATAAATTTACGTCTACTGGGCCATCCATGCACACGTAGAAAAGGCGGGAGTTGTTTTCGTCTTGTTCTATTTGTATTCCTTCCTCCTTCTGCTCCAACAGTAATTTGGTCTCCTTCATTACTCTTTTTTGTGATATCATGGCCACCACACCACTTAGTTAATAACACAATTTAGTAGAATAATATATTAGTTTATTATTAACTTCTTCCGACTGATAATGATATCCACAATAACAAGCCCGACATATTTGTTCACGACAAAACGAGGTGGGGATCAGCAGGTCGAAGTGGAAAAGTTAAATAAATACGACTTGATGGCAAATGAACTGTGAGCCTGAAGATCGGGCGAGAGTGAAGATCGTAATTGTGTCAAAATTTTCTGGACGTAATTGTGTCGAAATTTTTCAAGAATTATCGAGAGGCGGTCGGAGTCGAGGACAGGGTGAAGGCATAACTGCTGTTGCGGACGATCTTAGAGAGGATGCAAAGCGAATCAAAGCACGGATTATTGATGCCTGTTGAGGAGATAGCCCCTGAATCTATAGATTCCGCGTTTACATGAATCTGCTCATCCTTCCACTGAACGTGGGCCCTAAGAGGGTGAAGTTGATGTAACAAAATACTTCAAATTACGAAAACGGAAACTGAATAAATATTTATTATTTTACGTATAATTAACTAATCACCCAGTATACCCATGTTCTACCGACTTAATATTACTTTAAAGTTAGAGCTCGTAAATAATGTCCTCTCTGCCAGCCAATTCTTCCCCACCCGTGTTATTACAAGGTGACTGCCAAACCTAGCAGACGTCTATTAATCTATGTAATTGTCCAGGTCCAGGATTTTATTTTTTCGATTAATTTAGCTGTCCTTAACTACATGACGGAGGGGTTCCCACGATTACAGTGGGAACGTAAAAAAGTGACCAAATAGTCCAAAATTATCAGTATTTCCCAAACTAGACTGACGACTAAAGTGACCTACATAGTTTGACTGACAGATCAAAAAACTCTATTTATAGTAACTCGTGGAGGTGGGCATCACGTGCCTAGACCGTTTGCAGATAGTGGAAGTGAAGAAAAGGAGGAAGTATGACCTCCTTGCAAACGAGCTAGGACTGATGCACCAGTGCAAAGTCCATGTCATTCCGTGTGTGATGACATGGGATGGACTGGTCACCAAATACCACAAGCGGTACTTAAGACAGTTGGATGTAGATAAGTCTCTACAGGCTTATATACAGTCAACTGTTCTTAAGAGGACTCTGGAGAGTGTCTCGTTTGATGCTCGCCGATCCAACCCTTTCCTGATGTTTAGTCAGCGAGAGGCGCTGGACTGCACCTTCTCGAAGGTCTACAGTGCCAGAGAAGAGGAGGAAGAAGGGTAGGAGGTGCGTGGAGTGCCACCTTCTGCTCACTTCGAAGGCTCTGGACTTAGTTAGTAAAATTACTTAGTTAATTAGTTTCATTTTTAATAAAGGGACTATCTTAGTTTCATTGGATTGCTCTGGAATACCACATTGGATTGTCAGCTTTGTAAAGAACATAGTCAAGAAGTGGACAGTAAACTTACATATCGATGGAAAAGAATTGGGAAAGTAAAGTTAAGCCGGGGAATACTCAAGGAGATTCATTGTCCCCGCTGCTATTCGTTATGGCGATGGATCCCCTAAGCAGGATGCTTAACTCCATGTTTCCCAAACTCGAAATTATCGGGAAGATCCCAATATGTTGACATACTCCACCAATCATTTCTTCTTTATTGACGATCTGAAAATAGTTGCCCTCAAAGAAGATGTGTTAGTCAAAATGATGGAGGCTGTTAATGGATTTTTTGAAAGTGTCGGTCTAGAGATGAATTCCGAAAAATCAGCATCTAATGTGGAATCTTTATCATGCTGTGAGACTGTCGATGGAATCAACGGATATCGCTACTTGGGTGTACTTGAAGATGGCGGAAGTAATGTTCTCAAGAATAAAGTTATGGACTCCATATTGGAGAATGTCAAGAAGAGGATAACTATGTTGTCAAAACACAAACTGAATGCTGTAAATTTGTTTCGTGGAATCAATGAATATGCATTATCCCTATATAATTATTATATTGGGCTAATCAATATCGAACCTACGAATTGATGAGATTGACCAACAAATACGCCGATTACTTACGACTCTCAAGTTACACCTCCAGCCTGCAAATAAGGAGAGGTTGTATTTGGACCGCAAGACCCTGGAAGAGGACTTGCCTCAATTTCTTTCAAAAGCGAATTAATGCTCTTCCAGTTTCTTAAAAGTTTGGAAAAACAGTCGACTACCTGTCTGCGGAGGTCGGTATTCTGCGAGTAATAAAAGGAAAAAAATGGCACTTAGCCACAATCGCAGAATTTCTTGTCTCCAAATATGCAGCTGTCGGCAGGGAAAATCTGACCATGAGTTACTGAAGGACGCACAAAGGAAACTCTTGCTTAACGAAATTAACAGTAAATCACTACACTCGGTGATGTTCAAATGTATGGAGGAATCAGATGTCGACATATCTACTTCTTCGCAATGCTATCGAAAGGGAACAATGGTCCACGAGCGAAGCATTGTACTGTCTTTTGCAAGATAGGAATTTGTTCTTTGCATACACGGGATCACTATGCGTCCACTGCAAAAAAAAGCAGGCAGACTGTTGACCATCTAGCCACGCGGTGTGGTAGGATGCTAAACAGTGATTATCTCCGAAGACACAACGAAGTGGTAAAGTGTATTCATCTCCACTTGTGTCGAATGTATGGAATAAAACGAAGCAGGAAATTGAAAGGCCATTCAGTCGTGTCAACAATGTCGACCCATAATGTCGAAATCAGAGTTGACACTTCAATTATGACTGAAACAAAGGTTCAATTCAATAAACCTGATATCTTCGTTTATGACAAGAGGAAAAGAGAAATTCATTTAATCGAAGTGGGAGTTACTCGCAAGACGTTTAAAGCAAGTGGAAGTGGAGAAATTTCACAAATATGACCTGCTTGCAAACGAACTGTCAGTTCTCTATGAAGCAAAAGTGAAGATTATTCCAATTGTCTTGACATGGGATGGAGTTGTCTCAAAGTTCTTTAAAAGTCATATGGACAAGTTATCCATTGAAAAGGAACGAGGACATACATCAGTCGGTTGTGCTGAAGAGGACTCTAGAGAGTATGCTTATTGAACACAGACATGGGATGAAGGTAGACAACGAGGAGTACGGCCTCTGCCGCCAATCAACTTGCGGAGCTGGCATGTCGTGAGGACACTCAGTTGAACAATTACTTTGACGCAGAAATGGAAAATGATGAGAATTTTGTTGCAAACTCTTCTTTTAAGCGAAGAAGAGAAATCACTGACGATCTGGATTCTTAAATAATTTAAGATAGAATTTACATAATTAATTTTTATTAAACATTGGTTAGTTAAAAAAAAAAAAAATATATTGATTAGACATTAATTTTTTTCTTTTTCTTCATATGAAGATTCAAATCTGTGTAGTTTCAATGAAGGATTTATTGATTTTATATTCTTCTTATAGTTGATCCATAACTCCACGGAAAAACAGTGACTCTATCTAGGCGTTTACAGTCTCCACAGTCAAGCCCAACGGGTTCCAGTTCTGTGGGAAATCCATCAGCTTGTAACTCAGATGAAATAGTTTCATTGATAGCGGAATGTTAGGAGCACGGCCGGCACTCCTTTTGCCCTCTTCCAACGAGAATGGGTCAATTCTAGGAAAACATGAACTCCCACAATCATAAAAGGATAACAACTGACGAGAATTTCCGTGATTGTGCATTTGATCATTCGGGAAGCTACACCGAGCACGTGTAACACTCAATTCTTCACTCTGCTGATGAAATTTCAAATTCTGTACACAAAAATCAGTCAACTTTCCAAAAAACGACAAAAACTAGTCCCGCCAGCTTTGGATTTATAATGAATGGTCGACATGAGCATCTACGTTCAGCAAACACGAAATACACGGTTTTTAAGTTCAAGGGAGAACAAGAAAGTTAACAAAAGAAAAATTTGTCCGGAGGTGTGACCAGAATATCGTTTGGGACACTCTGCGGTCCAAAAAGAAGGGAACAAGACTCAACTTGTCTGTCAAATAATTAATAAATCATAGTACTTTAGTGGTCGTGTAGTTTTGAACACGGACCAGCCTGACAGTGGAATTTCAGTGCCAGTTAACCCCTCGAGCCAGGAGGAGGTTAGCTACCTTTCTCAGTTAATTCAAACGATTGGGCAATTGATTGGACATAGTAGAGGCTCTGCATTTGGAGGGAATGGACTACCGAATGTCGACTTCCCAGGTCTGTTGGAGGCAGAACGAACCGTCGGAGATGTTTCAGACTTAGAAGAAAGTTTTTCATTTTTTATTTGTCGACGTGATCAAGGGCGCGTAGGAGGGTTTTTATGGCTGCATAGAGGGATGCGACATGTCCGAGTTGTCCGTTTCCTCATTAAAGTACATTTTAATAATAAAATACCTCTGAAACCTCCGCTTTGTGGGTCGTATGAGTCATCGTTGAGAAATTTGATGGCTCTAACATCGATGGCTTTAATTTAAACTAAGGCAAGGACACCCCAAAAATAGTCAGAGAATTCAAAATCCAAAAACAAAGCCACGATTAACTGCAACTAAGTTTCTAATTCTCAAATAATAAGTACATACTTCGAGGTGGGAAGTCATATATTTGAGCAAATTATTCGAATTGGAATTATATTTGAGAACATATACATTACTAAGCTTACTATGATTCTACAGGATGGCTATAACGGCAAACCATCAAATTGATTGCCAAGGACACATGTTGTATGTATATTATTTTCTGAACTCGAATAAATGCCACCAACACATCACAGAGGGACTTGTTAAAACATTTCTGGGAGAATGACTGCTCGTGTCTCATAAGGGGAAAGAGCATTGAGAGACATATATAAGGCCAGTTTTCATCAGAGATAGAACAACTCTCAATTATCAGTTCTAACCCACTTCCCATAGACAAAAGCCAAGAAAGGAGACCCTCGGTTGTAGAAATATTTATTTCCTTTGACAGAATGCTCAAGTTCGAAATTAAATGTTGCTTGAATGCCTTGTAGTACAAAGAAATTATAGTTTTTGCTATTGATGACAACTTTCCCTTGGCAATCCAGTGTTTATACTTGCGACTGTGACAGAGAGCAAATCAACATTTAGCATATTTGTGAAAAACTGATTTGGGGCTGATGAAATGAGAGCCTCAACACAGTCTGAGTGAGTAATGAGCTGACTGAGCAGAGAGTCAATCAACTCTTCAGACTGTTTACCGAACTCCCCCCACAACTCACAACGCGAAAAATGACCTCACTGACCTTCCTCTTTTCCACGTGACTCAATAACTCAATCCTCAGACAAGACAGGATCCATCTCCGGGATCTCGTATCACGCCTAACCCTCGATTCCGGTAGGGACTTATTATCCTCCATCACCCGTCTTTGTTCGCGCATTGTGTCCGGCACGATCCCAGCCGTCGCAAGTGAGCTTCTCTTTTCTGCGGGGCTTATTGCCCTGAAGAAAGCCGAGGGCGGTGTGAGACCGATTGCTATCGGCAACGTCTTCAGAAGGCTCTCAGCCAAAATCATGTCATTCAGGGTGGTTCCAACTATGAGTTCGGAGTTCTTATCCTTCCAGTACGGTGTTGGCGTTAAGGGTTCCTGCGAAATCCTAGCGCACGGCACCCGACAACTCTACATTCTAAAGCCAACGATTGTGAGTTTATTGTCAAACTGGATGTCAGTAATGCTTTCAATTGTGTCCGTCGTGACCAAATGCTCGAGGTGGTCTCAAAACGATCCCCAGAGCTCTGGCCAATCGTAAATCTTGCGTATTCTTCCCCAAGCTGTCTCCTCTTTCATGGCGAAACCATTATGTCCGAATGCGGTATTCAGCAGAGTGACCCTCTGGGGCCATTGCTGTTTGCCCTCTCTGTTGACCATATTGACCATATTGCACGCAACCTTGCGTCCAACGTCAATTTTTGGTACTTGGACGATGTTACTTTTGGAGGACCTTTGGATGTCGTTATGGAAAACATTAACAAAATCACGTCTGGTTTCGCGGAGATCGGTCTATCTTTAAATGGTCGTAAATGCGAACTCGTAAATATTTCGCTATCCTCGGGGGCTCTTTCTCACACATTTTCTTCCCTATGCGGTCTGATTGCTGGGTTAAGGCTCACACCTTCCAACGACCTAGTTATTCTGGGGTCACCAATTTCCGAACATGGAATTTTAAAGACCTTATCGTCTAAATGGGAAGAATTCAAGCTGCTTATCTAGCGGATCCGGGGGCTTGACTCGCACATGGCGTTTTTCTTGCTGAGGAATTTCCTTTTTATCCCGAGGCTTACATACATCCTCCGTTCTTCGCCTTGTTTCGTGGCTCCCAATTCTTTATTTGCAATCGACAATCTAATCCACACTTCGCTGATATTCCATCTTAATTCGAGATTCACTGGCGTTGGTCTTACCCGTGCGTGCCTACCTATACGTTTCGGGGGGATCGGGATTCGCTCCTGCAAGGACCTAGCCTTTCCTTGCTATCTCTCTTCGACCTCGGCATCCAGGAATTCGGTCTGCTCGGTTCTTTTTCCCTCTCTCGAACTTAACGAGCTTTCCGAATTCTCATCAGCCTCCCGTATTTGGTTGTCACTCGGTCTGGATTTTCCGACGATCCCTTCAGTTCAAAAGAACTGGGTCAAAATCTTTTGCTCAGGCACTCTGTGCAAACTTCGGTCAAAGTTGGACTAAGTCCAACTGGGATCTTTAAACTGCGCTTGCCAGCCGCATACGGGAGACTGGCTCAAAGCACTCCCTACCCCTAGTACGGGACTACTTCTTGACGACGAATCCTTACGGATTGGTGTTTGCTTACGCTTGGGCCTGGACATCTGTCAGCCGGTGCGGGTCCACGATCTCGCCGAACGGTTTGCACGCCCTATCGTGCAAGAAGAGCGCTGGCAGAATTCCTCGCCACACTCACCTCAATGACGTCGTGAAAAGGGCACTAGAGTAGGCAGGTTTCCCCTCCACTCTAGACCCAGTCGGTCTCTGTCGGAGTGATGGAAAGCGTCCTGACGGAATGACTACATTCCCTTTCAGGGAAGTCCCCTCTATCTCGTCGAAGTGAACAGTCTTGATAAGGTTAGCCGAGGATATGAGGAGATTGGTGTAGAGGTGGGACAGTTCAAGGAAGTTGGTGGACTTGAGAAAGTTATAAATATCGGGGATGACATTGGGAAGGGTTGAAGAAGAGATTATTAATTTAGCAAACGAGGAGATCTTCTGTTGGTTCATAATGGGGATGAGAATACTACTATTCTGTAGTATAAACACAACATAGTCAGCCAACTCCATCTTTGTCATTAATATCATTAAATACATGTTTTTCCAAATATTCCAAACATTCAAAAATAGCATGATGAAGTTATATGTCATCCACAAATTTTTCAATATCATAAAGATGGCAGAAAATTTATATTATACAAGAATTACAACGTTTCAGGTGTGTCTGGGAACACGCCCAGCACTCCTTTTGCATGAAAGGGGATGTAATCCTTTGGTATCGAGTTCACTACCACATCGGCATTGACCTTCCAACAAACATTAAGTCCAAAACGCATTTCTACGCCAATCCTTACACAGTCATTACGAGAAGAGTTCCAGAGTGTAAGGAAGTGATGGCATTAAGCCACGCACCCTTTTCAGGTCTAGTGCGCTGCCGAAACAAGCGAGACTGCTTTTCCAATGTAAGTATGACCGCTTTCGCTTTAGCTTTGCTGGAGATATCATCACATCCCCATTGGCGTGAGATTTTAGATGGAATAAGCAATTTGGATACATTTCAGAGTTCACAAGCTCCAGAAAATTTTCGGTCCTCTTTCAATCCGCCAAATTTACGTCGGATTTGAGTGATGAGGACGTAGTACAGGGGTCGATCGCCTTCGATATATAAAATCTCAAAACCGTTTAACGGATAGCCATCTTGCGGATTGTATGAGAATAGCATTAAGCCAGAATTTGAAATAATCGCAAGAGAGTTACAATACCAAAAATCCCATTAACTTTTAATTATAAAATAAAAATTGAAATTAATTGCCTCGCGTAGGACTCTACGTGGAAGAACACCTTTTTGAAGAAGAACATAGTTCACTCTGTACTCAGTCCAGGTTCACCCGCTAAGAAGACTGAAGAATATAAAATCTCAAAATATTCAAATCTGTCAGACATCATATTTTTTTCAATTTCTGTAGAAATGTCCGAAGCCATGGGTAATAAATTGTTTGAACTCGTTAAAAAAATTGGGAAACTGATCTCAAGAAGACGAAGAGAGCCTCTGGAAAACAATGGTTGTTCCAAAAAATCTCAATAGCGATTCTGAGGGACAATGTCTTCTTATCATAAGTAGTTTTGGACGAAGTAATAGTTACTTTGAACAATTAATTTTAATAATAAAATAGTATGGTGTGTGCATACCAATTTAAAATTAATAAAATACAGATAAATTGTGAAAATCCTTTCCCCTTACGATAAATTGGCAATAATGGAGAATAAATCCGAAATGACGAGGTCCTCCAAGGCCTTTCACCCATATCAAGAATATCTTCGATGATCTCCATTCGTCGTTTCAAGGGTTCCCGCAGAATAATGAGCATTCCACATATACGTGCAGACCTTCCAAGCGAAAAATAAAAGAAGAAGAATACCTAAGGAAAACGGTTCCGCGCCATGAGAAAGTGTGTTGGCTCAAAAGTCCAACACATAGTAAAGCTGAGGACCTTCCTTCGGGTTGTCGGGATCACCTAATTTATTTAATTAACTGTAGGAGATTTTGAGGTTTAATAAAACAAACTTGAATAGATTGTGCAATTAACAGATTTCGAAAAACACTTTACAGTTCTTAAAAATCACTTGAATCAACTTTGGACTCTGAATTCTGCACTCTTTCTTTGGAAGGAAAAGGATTCCGTCTTACCGTCAGAATTATCTCTCCAGTGTGAATAGGATAAAATTATTTGTGAAAATTATGTTGACTTGCAAAAGCGTCTCTCGGACCAGCACAGACTAGCTTGCTTTATGCCAGTCGCTAGCCGTATTCTGGCTATTGACTTAACTGCCTTCTTACGACCCATTTAGATACCTGCCTCGACTCTGGTGCTCTCCGTTTCTGAATATTCCTTTGTCTCGGACTACCTGATTGAGTGGATCAACAATGGACACATACGAGCTTCATGCTCTTTCCTGCAAGAAAAGAGAAGGTCATATACTTCGCCATTCGGCTCTAAAAACTAACATCAAATTTAAAAGATTTTAACGAGTTGGCCAAACAGACCATAATGCTTTGCTGCACATCTTTGGCCACGTTTCAGAAAAGTAGGACTATTCAGAGAAAAATACAATTTTCCTACATTTTCGTCCCTGAATTGCATAAAAGTGCATCCCTCAGTAAATTTTGTCCCAAAGTCTCCCGTGATGTCTAATGTAATTCAAGACACGTACATAGGTCATATTCTTGAAGATTTCTGCAGTGGTACCGTCGACCGATATATGGTCTTCATCCTCTCTTTAACCGGCGAACAAAGACAGCCTGTATTTATGTAGGAAAAACCTTGGAAATGGATTAACGTCGATTGTTTTTAAAAGTGAATTGATGCTATTCCAGTTTTTGGGTGGCTTTAGAAAATGTTTTTAGTCTGCCTGAGGAGGTCGGGAATATTGAGATCAATAAAAAAATCAATTGCACTTATCAACAATCGCAGGATTTCTAGCCTCAAAATATGTATTGAGAGCAGAGAATCCATCTGTGCAGAGTTTATCAAAACCGCCCAGACGAATTTTTTAATGAGAAAGATTGAATGCAAACCTTTGCATTCCATATTATTAAAATATCTGAATGATCAGAATGTTGATGCGGAAACTTCAAGCGGGTGGCTTTGGAAAGGGAATGTTTCTTCCAGAAGTGAAACACTATATGGCTTACTACGGGATAGGAATCAGTTCTTTTAAAACTAAGGGAGCATTGTGCAACCATTGTATGAGAAGCAAAATTTTTTTTTGTCATTTGGCAACCTAGTGTGGGAAAATGCTCAACAGTGATTATGTCATAAGACATAACGGGTTTGTGAGATGTATTCATTTGCATTTCTGTAGGAAGTATAGAATCAACAAAGTCAAAAAATTGAAAGTTACTCAGTCCAGTCAATCATATCCACACAAAATGTTGAAATATGCGTCAATTCTTCAATGATTACAGACAGAAAAATTCAGTGAAATAAGCCAGATATATTCATGTACGACAAAATGAAAAATAAAATTAATCTCATCGAAATTGAAATCATTTCCTAGGACCGCCTATAGCTGACCAAACTTGAGAAATGCCACAAATACAATCTAATTGACCGGGATGTTGTCCAGCTTTTACGTTGCTCAAGTGAAAATAATTCTACTGGTTCTGATCTGGGACGAGGTCTTTTCCAAGTTTTAAAGAACTACATTGAAAGACAGGACTCGGACTAGCAAAGAAGGAACTTGGACTTACATACAGTCAGTTGTGTTGAAGAAATTAGTGAAGAATATGATGGTTGAGCACAGGCACGGGAACTCTCAAAAGTATATTAATTGAACACAATCATGGGATGAGGGTATCTGGTGAAGAATACCTCCTCTGCTACCGACCAACTTGAAACTGGCATGCAGTTAGGACATGTCAATTGTAGCTATAGGACATATAACAACTTTGTCCTGCGGAGAGATTGAAAGCGAGAAACTAGCAGCAAATTCTTTCCCTATAAGAGAGAATAATTTCCAACAATAAGGAGTGAAAACGTTAATTAAATACTGCAACCTTAGTTAAATTTGGCTTTCCTTGTGAATATAAATTTGATTGCAATAGAAAAAATTTTGAGAAATTAGAAAAACTATATTTGAAATATTGACAAAACCAGAAACAGCCAATTTTCTGAATATACTGCGAAAACATGTCTGCATTTTTTCGACTAATGACCAAACCAAACAACAAATAAAACGTGCATATAAAACTTGAATGCTCTGGGTTTAAACACAAATACGTAGAGCGTCAAGGCTAATATTTATGAATTAACGGTAATGATTAGGGTCTCAACCCTAAAGCCCCAAAAACCCCATAAAAATAAATTTTGATTTTAAAAGTTTCAAATCGTAATCAAGTATATAAATTAATCAGTGTATCTGCCCCACACGAAAAAATCCATGGCTGTTCTGGATGGAACAAACAGGCCGTGACTTTATCAAGATGCCCCCGCAATATCTTTAGTGGAATAATCTCTGCATTTTTCAACAAATCACTATAAAATTTTAGGAACTAGCATATACTCATACACACGACCATGGAAAATAAGCACTGACCTATCCGCTGAAGTGCTAGCAAAGAGAGGATACTTCCTATGCATGTCCACAGACAAAACAGGTTTTTCATGATGTCTATAAAAAATAAGAATTAAACAATCATACGATAACGTTTTATATGGCTTATTGCTCAACTGTGAGTCAAACCAGTGAAGACGACAGTCATAACTCCCCACTACAAAGTCATGTCCACTAGGATGGACAGCAAAACATGAAATCCATTGAGAAGAGCAATCAAATCTCTTGACCAGAGACTGTTTTAAAAGATTATACAACAAGACATGACGCTTAGTCTATTTATGCTTGGAATTACAAAATTTACAGTCACAAACAGCCATGGCTTGATTGGGTGGAATTTAACAGCTTGTAAATGTCCCTTTGGACGTCGAAAGAGAAACTAATTTTAAGAAACGTGAAATTATAACCTGAGAATTTGCTTTGGTGAGTTGATGGACAGCCAGACTTCTAGAGTCCTGTTGGGGCTGAATAGTGGCAAAATAATTGCATTTTTTGTGCCAAGTAAACTGCGAGAACTCGGCAAACGAGCTTATTGACAGGACAGAGTTCGAATTTTGTCGATTCCATTTGAAGTAATCATATTCTCCATTCAAATCTAAAGACGAAAACAATTCTTTTGACTTTTCTGTGTCCATAGGATTTAGAAATGAGGGCAAAACAAATTCGATTGTCTGTTTTCTATAGAAAATTACAAAATCAAATAAAAATACAATAAAACAGCCAAGAATGAGCCCCTTTCGTGTTCAATAAAAGCAACACCAACACATTCAGTCTCAAATGTAATAGTTTGAAGACATCTCGACGTCGTGAGTGACCAAACCCTAACACTACAGTCATCGGAGCCTAAATTATGATAAAAATACCCTTAAAGCTAACCAGACACCAAAAATAAACCCGACGAGTCAATTGCCAAGCATTTAACACATTTCTCGTGTCCTTTAAATTGCTAAACACATAAAAATGTGATTATAAACAACCATAGACAACTTGCTTGGAAATGGCTCCAAATCCTTGATATTCGGCATTGGAGGAAGCAAATCTCTGACCGTATAATTAGCCTGAGTTTATCAATAGGCTATGCATATTTACCTTAACTCTCTTTTGTCGTGGACATAAGTATAAATCAAGTAATCTGTCGAATCTTTCCTTAATAAAGTTGTCATATGCCTCAATAGAACGAAGACTGCTATGCTTGCGAGGACGGAATGTTTCAGGAGGAAGATCTGCCTCCTAAGGATTTATATTATTTAAATTACTTCTTCCGGCGTGAAAAGATATTCTGCAGGTGGATTATATGACTCTTCGTTTCCTGGCATAACCATTTTAGGAGGCGGGATATGATCTTTCCGATCTCTGATTGAAGTACCCTCCTATTTATATGCCAATAACATTCAATACAGTTTGCCACAAGTCGTATAAAAGTTTTATTTTTGTGTCATTCACGTGATTTGTAGGTTTTATTTTTTTTAGTTTTTTCTCCGCCTTTATTTGAAATTTAAATTTGATTACATCTATTGCCTTGAGAAGCTCTCTAGGTTGGAAACTCTTTTTTGAACGTTGACCATTTGTCAATGGATGAATGCAAACAGATTTAGGAGGATTCAGAAGCTGAAATTAAAATAAATAATCAAAACTACTTTATATGGGTCAAACCCACACGGCACTTCATTACCAGAGGTTATCCTACGAATGAGTCGAAGATCACTGTCGTCTAATATTACTTGCTGTTTAGTAACATCGTCGGTAACGGTCCGCCTGTATTATATAAATGTTTATTACCAGTAATTTGGATTTTCTATCTTTTCAAGTAAATTGTCTATTTGGTCACTTGATTTTGGCTTGATTAGTTTTTTTGAGTCGACAGAGTAGCCAATGTGGTCGAGATGCTCGTACCATTCGTTAGGGACATTGCCAATTGTTGTAATTACATCCTAGACGGTTTAAATGCCTATAAAATTTAATACTTCGTCATCTGAAGTAACAAACTCATCTTCATTATGATTTGGTTGAATTTTATCTTTGTCACACATTATTTAGTATTTAAACGTGATAAGTTTTATTTATTTTTATTTAAAATTACTAAAACGATTTAATTAAATGTTTATAATTATTAGTAAAGATTTCATAGAAATTTATTAAAATTTTTGTTGGTAAAGGTGGTGCCTTTGTTCCGATGTTTCCATCATGCCTAAACACTACTCGCCTCACTCTCACATTGCTCAACGTCCGGGGTCTATCAAAAAAACTTGTTTAGAATTTTAAAAAAATACAAAATTGAGATTTTCTGTTTTCAGGAAACAAGTGCGTCTTCTGCTTTTGACGGAATTTGTACAAATTACGTCATAATTCTGTTATTGTCGAAAACCGGCATTTTGGTCCTGGCTTTAGGATCAGTCCATCTTTAATTAATCATTTATACTGCGATGATGACATTCGAATGGAAGTTAAGGACATTAATCCCGAAAATTGATGACAGCAAAGATTTTTGATGCATGGCTAAAGAGAAACTCAAGTCATTTTGGGAACCCCGCTGAACTTTTAATAAAATATATTCTGAACAAGTAAAGAGGTACCTAATACCTATCTCCCGGTTTTTTTATACATTAGTCTATCTAAATTTAAACTGAAAATGTTTAAGATTTTAAGTTCCCTTGCTGAGAATCGAACCCGGATCTCCGGCATAATCTGGCGTAATGCCATTATACTAGTGGCTAAATTTCTCAAATGCAAATTCGTGTCGCTAAAGCCTGGATAGATATAGTGCTCCTCGTAATTTACAAATGTAGGTTTAAGAATTTTTGTTATGTAATACTTTATTTATTAGTAGTTAGCATTATTAATATAGGTTATTTTTTAATCGATTCTGAAAAACGGGATTAGTATTATTTCCTGGCAGTGCATCCAATACAGAATAATGAAAAGACTGCCCATTAGAAATGATCCAAAAAGGACGTAAGAGGTATTGCTGTAACCACGTCCCCTATATTCAGTGATCAGTATTTGAAATACTACCGGCGTCTTCCGAACATGTTTGATGAATATCCCAAATCATAAGACCTACTTCGTCTATTCAACTTTTTAACAATAAAACAACCTTTTCTTATTTCTGCTCATTTTATCAAAATTGTCATCAAAAATGTTTTTTGTACGACCAAATCCTCTTCCCATTTGATGTGCAATTATTTTAATACTCTTTCTATTTATATTAAAGAATTAAACCCGTGGGAATTTATATATTTTTAAAACATCAATTATTGAAATCAGGTCAGTTAATTCAGATCCCTGCATCTAAAAATCAATGAAAATTATTTATTAGAATACTTTTATGGAAATAAAGTGTAGAATTAGGGGGTAAGATTACATTACTAATTTTAAATGTGATCGTCATCATGAAATTTGAAGAATTCATCAGGGAATCCATAATTTTTAAAAAATAATAAAATAAATATTTTTTATACAAAATGTAATTAGGACATTAAAAAGTGAAATAATTTATCGGAGATCTTCAGAGGCATATGAAAGTTTAACAAAAACTATCTAATTTGAGTTCAGAAAAAATTTGTCTTAGTGCTCTAAATTTTATAAAATAAATTTTCCTAGCAAGAAAGATGAATAGAGTGTG
The DNA here is from genome assembly GCF_006345805.1 of Octopus sinensis. NCBI lineage: Eukaryota > Metazoa > Mollusca > Cephalopoda > Octopoda > Octopodidae > Octopus > Octopus sinensis. The sequence continues at coordinate 145,336 of NW_021831284.1, read as the reverse complement.
AACAGGATATGCTGTCATCAACATTTAAAAAACAGTTTTCATTATACATAAAAGATAAACTTTTAAATACAATCAAACATAAATGATAGTAATGAAAATGAGATTAGTCTCAACATACAGACAAAAAAAAACAATTTGAATCATAATCTCTTCTAAATCATAATTATTTTTGATTATGTGAAAGAAATTATTGAAGAAATTAGAACACCAGCAGATCTAAAAGGATCACATCATTAATATAATCTTAAAAGCACCAAAAAACAAACCTTCAAAGGGAAAAAATGAAGTATAATTCTGACTACACCAAGTAAATAGCAGATCTAATGAAAACTCGCGAAAACCTTAAACAAAACACGTCATGGTAGAAATCTCGGATATTGTCACCCGATTAAGAGAACTAAACCAGAATATATCTAACAAATTTGAGGAAAAAAAAAACTGACGTCAATTCGCCAATACCCTCAACTACGAAACAAAAACACTCGTCAAAACAATAAACAGCATTGTTGTTCCAACAATGGAGAAACACAAGAGTATATAAAATCCAAAAATGGCCTGCATAGCGACAAAGAAAACGGCAATTTGTTGATGAAACACTTCAATTACATCAGCCATCGTAATCGATTGAGCCTGGCATCAAATGGTAGAGGGTGAGAAAGAATAGTCGCAAGAATCATTTATCCGCAGCACTAATGAAATTATTTGGACTTTATTCTTAATAATCGAGTTTATCAGTCAATGGTTTATAAAAATTTTTCGCTTTGAGTTAGGTTATCCAATTAAGCTTCAATTCTGTGTGATGAAGAGTCGAGATTTTATGTTTAGGAGTGACTTTTTAACTAATTAGGTCGTAGGAAAGTATGCTTACAAGATTTTTTTGGCATTTAGATACAGGTAGGTTGCAAGGTCTTTCTATGAAAAGTGCAATCAATATTCATAGGTCTTTTGATGTCATGATTTATCTTATGAGAAGAAATAAAAGATTCATATCTTTCTTGAGTTGGGTGTTCTCAAATGTCTTCTGACAATTTCCTCGGTTTTTTAATAAAGAAAAAAGAACTGAAGGAACATTTTGTGTTCTCATAAAGGATTTCTGCTCATTTATAAAAGGAATGCTTGTCTATCTTTTGCTCACTGAAATTTAAAAAAATAGGGTTATCGAACAAAAATAGAATATCTACTAAATAAAATTTTTATCTTTCTTTGAAGTAATTTATAGAATATCGATGTAGTTGCCACAAGCCTTTTCATCTTTTTTTATGGCTTTGACAATTTCTCCTGTTGTAAAGCAAATTTAGCTACTCCTGCTTGGGGTTAATGATAATTTTGATTTATGCAAAGTGGTTTGAAGTCGGCAAAAGCTTCTTCAAAAGTTAAGCGAGCTTTATACAAATTATAAATTGGCGTGTTTTTACAACTACTACCATTGTTTTCAAGGAATAAGTTGCGGCCCTGAACCATGCACAGCATTCCCTCTGACCTTGGAGAGTTGTTCCCATAAGAACCGCCAGGACGATTCCTTCAGATTCACGAACAAATCACCATAGAAATTAAACAAAATCGAGTGAAGCGACTTTTTTCGTATTTGTACAATTAAGTGCTTTCCTTGCAAATCTTTTAGAACGTTCAGTTAGTTATTATACAACGATAATGCATGCTCATTGGCAGCTTGAAAGAATTGATCATTGAGAATTTTGCATTCAATATTCTACTCAGGGGGTCAGGACAAGAACAAAAATTTGGGGCGATAAAGAATCACTTTGCAAGATCCCTCTCTTCATTCTCACTTTACCAATAACTTTTTGATTAAATCTCAGCTTGATTTTCCATTTCGTGACAAGTCCCTTTATAAAATCCACAATCCAACGGGGGAGACCGGAGTTATCAAGGACGTAGTACAGAAACTCGTGGTCGACAGAGTCAAAAAGTTTTAAAGGAGATTGTTTTTACAAAACATACGAATTTACCTTTATTTTTGCATTTGGTTAAAAGAGGGATTAAATTTTTTACTTAAAACACGCAACTTTTAAGAAGAGACAAAATTTGAGATTGTTTGATTGAACAAAATTGTAGTTATTATCTTGTTTAATATTAAAATTTTCTTGCAGAAGATAAACTTATTCACAAGATTCCCTTTAGCAGCCTGGACAACCCGCACATTGACGTAACGTCGTCACTAACGTGGTTAAAATATGGGAATAGCTCTCCCCGATCAGAAGATTTATTCTCATATTTGCAGGACAGAAACTTTTTTAATGGTCAAAGAAAACAGTGTAACCACTGTAAAAGTAAGGCGATGACCGTTGACCATTTAGCCACGAAGTGCGGGAGTATGCTTTACCATGATTACACATGGAGGCATAACGAGGTGGAGAGGTTCCTCCATCTTTTGCTTTGCAATAAGTATGGCTTGAGGCGGTCCAGAATGTTGTGAACCCATAGAGTTCAATCGGTGTGTGAGAACTCGAGGGTGTGCATTAAAGTGGATACCCCCGTACGCACCTCGATTGTTGTCCAGCACAACAGACCCGATATTGTGGTCAACGATAAGGTTACCGGGAAGATTGTTATCGTGGAGGTGGGCATCACGTTTTAAAATTAATAAATTAATTATATTTTTTACAAATTATTAACCCTAATTATTCATATCAAAAATTCGTGGCTTTTCAATAATCTGCCTCCTTCTAGTGCCGATCTATATATGTATATTTGCACCCTCGAAGAATCCTTCGGAAGAAAATTCTTGTATTGCTTTCTTAAACTTATTTTTAATTGCATTGTGGATCTGGCAGAATCTCTCATTCAAATACCTTTTCTATCGTTACCTAACATCAAGCGTAGGTTGGTTTACTTCCTCGTCAATATGCTCAACGTTTTCTCAAAAATCTGCATTTTACTCGTCATTTCAACGTGTTCTCTATCCATTGAATTAACTACATTATGTGTAAATTTTCTAAACATCGATTCGGAAAACTCTCTAAAACTTGAGTTTTCCTTTCATTCAAAATGTTTCATCTAATTTGATTGTGATATACGAAATTTTAAAAAGGAAAGTATAAAAAATAAGCATCGGAAATAAAATCGAATTCAAGGAAATATAATAGGAATTTAATTTTTGTAATTTCCAAAAATATACATCCAACATAATTTCCAAATATGTAAATATTACAACATTTATTTATAAAAAAATCCTCGTAAATAATTAAAAAATGCTGTTTAATTTGCTTGTTTTATTTCCACAAATATTTACTGCCAATTTTCCTCCAACCATGGAGATGACAGATGAGACAAAATTTTTGAATTATTTAAACCACACTATAGAATGTCCAATAGAGGCAAGTTCCGTATACGAATACAAGTGCATAATATTTATATAATATATACAGATGGATTAAAGATGGTGTCCCCATTGATTTCGCAGAAGAATTGCTTTATAATAGAGATGGCAGAAATCTCATATTTGACAAAGACTACAACAAGTCAGAAATTTTTACCTGCTCAGTGGAAAACAAATATGGTCGAGAAACATCTCTTTCATTCAAAGTGGAGACTTTGATTAAAAATAATTGTATTTATTGTATTTATTTTTTTAGTTGTCTCAGCACAAAATTTTCTTAATACTATATTAACGAGTGAAGGCATTAGCACGGACTGCACGTGGTATAGAAATAGTATATACGATGGAAAAAAGTCAATTATTAATTCTACGTCAATAACGGACAGATTAATAGTGGAGAATAACGATTTGTATATAAAATACTTTGTTAAGGATGATTCAAAATTTTCTTATGTTTGCGAAGGAAAATATGAGAACAAAACTTTCTATATTCAGCCTCCAGAAATCAGTTTTCTTGTTTATTAATTTAAAAAAGGTTTCTCTTTTTATTTGGTCCACGTCTTTACAAGAGGAGAAAACGTAAAAATCAAGTACAATTCGTCGGTGGAGAAAATCCAGCCATGTTTATTTTATGGGAGGTTTGTTCATAAATATATATTTTAGTCTATACGACCAAATTTTATATTATGAAAATGAGACCTTAGTAGGAACTAACTACTTACCTGTGAATACAAATGTGAAACAGCCAACCAGAACAATATTATGTGTCCCTTTAAGCCATGAAACGGAATTGTTTCATTCTGGAGAAAATTTTACACTTTCTATTTATGGTTAAATATCATTAAAAATTTGTAGAACCTCCTTCTATTTCTGATTCATTTCGTTCATTAAATGTAACAACAGGAGAAAACGCAACATTTGTATGTTCTTCTAAAGAAGGGTATCCAGAACCAGCCATAAAGTGGTATTTAAATTCCGTGGAATATGGTATTTAAGCAATTAATTACACTCAGGTACAACTGAAATTGAATTTAAATCGTTTTTATCTGAAGACAATAAAACGTTTACTATAATCAATACTTCCCGGTCCATGAGTGTTCGATGTTTTGTTTATAATGCATTTTCACAAGCTGCAAAAACAGTCTACGTCAAGATTATAGAAAAGCCAACAATATTCATGTCACATTTCAATCGTATCCGTGTGGAGGAGTTGAACCAAATCGGAATCGTGTGTAAAGGAACTGTCGATCCACTCAGAGAAATGAAAATAAACTGGTTATACAATGGAACGCCAGTACGACACAATGTGGATGATTCAGTCTTTTTTATAACGTCTGAAAAAAATATCAGCAAATTCTTCTTTAATGAAAATTCAAAAAATTTCTCAAAAACTTATTTATCAGATGCGCCTCTCACCTGCATAATATCAGATGGATTTTTAGAAGTCACTCAAACAATTACAGTTTCGTTTGGTAAGTTTTTTATTTAGTATAAATTAGTGCAAAACACGAATATCAATATTATTGTGATTGTTTGGTCGGGGTTTATTCTTATATGTCTTTCACTGGTCGGATTTTTCATTTATCGTCGAAGAAATTTAAATAGAAAAAAGTTGATTTTTTAATCTATAATTCTTAACGATTTATACTTGTTTTAGCCTAAATGGATGTTTGATAGTTATTAAAAACTTGTAATAATTTCTTTGTTAAATAAATATAAAATTATTTGTAATAAATTTAAGAATAAAAATTATTGTCTAGCATATTTTTTTTCTTCACAAACTCTATTAGAGAACTGTCTCCAAACAATTTTTTAGGTTTACCATTTAAAAACAAATAATAAAAATTCGTGAATTTTTCAGTCTAATTAAAAGTTGTAATACGGACAAATACTGAATAATTAATAAATCTAGAACTGCCACCGATTTCCGGGACAAAATAACTCAGCCCAGGACAAGGACTCTGGAAATCAATTCCAGGGCAGTTGGCAACCCTAGGCAGGCCGCAAACGCAAAAGGAAATATGATGACTGACTTTGTAATGAAGATAAGAAATAAAAAGGGATTGGCAACAAACTCTTATTCTAAAAGAATATAAATTTCTAGAACTGGATTGAAAGATTTACTTAGATAGTTTTAAAATTTCAATTAAATGCAGTTTATAATTTATATAATTCCAAATCGAAAGACTTATCTTCGGCAGATATAATTTCTTAATATTTTATACAATTCACATATCAATATCAACAGCCATCTTCCGTGGGAATTGCTATTCCATCTTATCCTCTGCTGCTAATTAAATATTCAATCATAAATCTATCATTTATCAATAAGATTAAGCGATAACAATGCAATCATTGACGAACCTCAAAATCAAAATTAAACATTCAACGTTTAACTTATTAAGATAATTGGTTTTTTGGTTAATTTTTTTTTGAGTCGAAAATAGAGAAGTTTACTAAATTAGATGAGTTTTTTGGTTGTTTGTTCGGTAATCATTTTATTTTTAGAATAAAAATAAGACTTTAAATATTTAAACATTATAATTATAATAATTTTTTTTTTAAAACAATTAACAATATTTATAGCATGTGGAGAAATCTGTTGGCAGTTTCTGCAGGCTTGGTTGTCACTTATTGTGTGGTTCCCGAAGAATCTAAAAAATTTTTTAATTCAATAAAAAACCATTTAGTCGTAAAATCTGCTTCCCCACAATTATTATCAACAAATTGTCCGAAATGGGATTTTAATTGGGACAGGTAATAATTAACATAAAACTTTTATTTATTAGATATCATTTTCTGAACGACTCAGATCAAGATATAATCCCTACGGCCACGAGAACTATTTTTTTAATTCGCCATGGACAGTTTAATAAGCAAGGAAAATCTGATAACGAGCATTATTTGACTGAACTTGGTTTAGTTTATTTATTTTTATAAAAGGTCGGGAACAAGCTCAGTATACATCCGAACGTTTATTAGAGGTTGAAATGCCCATAACTAAAATTGCATCTTCAACTATGATAAGAGCTCAAGAAACAGCCAAAATATTTTGTGAAAATTATTTCAAAAACTCCAATAATTTACTTGAAGAAGATTCAGTCGAATTTTGTGATCTTCTCCGTGAAGGGGCTCCGTTTCCTCCCGAACCAGCGAACACGCATTTAAACATATTGGAGGACAGTGTTTACACACATTTTGATCTTATTCCTTTAGTTTTTAAAAGATGGTCCCAGAATTGATTCCGCTTTTCAAAAATTTTTTTATCGCGCCCCACCATCTCAAAAATCTGATTCAGTTGACATAATATTCTGTCACGGAAATGTTATCCGCTATTTTGTATGCAGGTGTGCTTTATATTTTCTGTTATTGTAGGGCATTGCAATTGCCACTTTCTGGTTGGTCTAGGATGTCGCTGGCTCATGCCTCTATTACTGAATTGACTATTAACCCTTCTGGAACTGTTTCCTTACGATTGCTCGGAGATTGTGGGCATATACCATGGCAAAAGATTACTTATTAATTGAATTTTAACTTTTCTATCAATTTTCTTTATAAATTGAGAAACGTTATTCTTCACCAGTTTTACCTAGTGAGAAAAAAATTGACTAAAAATTTCATATATTTTTAAAGACTAAGAAATGAACGATTTTTTATTTAAAAAAAATTTGAATCCATTAGTTAGTCAATTAATTCTGAATTCTGTAATATCTTCACTTCATTCTTTTGAATTAATTGTAATCCATTGACAAATGTTTTTGGTGGTTTAGATAAAGTTATTTGATGTTCTTGGTGATTGCGTAGAAATATTATTTATGTCATCAGAAAGATAAAATTGATACCAAAAAATATGTTGTTAAAGGAAATGTACTAAATTGTCTAGAAAATAGTTAACATAAAATTCAAAAATTGTCGAATGCTGTGAATAAAAATTGTTCAAATTGTACATTTGTACAAATGTGACTTACTCGATTAATTTCTGAAAAACAAAAGTTTCAAAACATGTATTCCTACAGTCCTTTATCAACTTTTTGTTATAATTTTCGAGTTAGTTTGTTTGGAGTCTTCAATTGTGGAGTGTTATGGTCACTCACTGGTTTATAATCATCATTAATTATGTTAGAAAAGTGATAAATAGTTTCAAAAAAATTCATTCATTAAAGATAACTTTTTCTAATCTATTTCGTTTCTTGTAAAAATCAAAAATAAATGCAAAAAATAGAAGGAAAAAAAACTTATCAAAAAAAATTTTCGCGCAAAAGAATAGAAACTGATTTCGCACATTTTTGAATATATTTGATAATTAAATTTGGGCATTTAATATGTGTAAGAAACAAAATTCATTACAAGTAAATTTTTATGGAATTTTGAACGTTTTTTTAAAAATGCGAATTTAGTGAATTTAACTTTATTCGCGCAATTGGTTAAAATCAGTATTAAATTTTAAACACGCAATTTTTGCTATAAATATAAGGAAATCTTTACAATTTATTAACTCTAATTGGAAAATGTATAATAATTACTGCGGAAATAACAATGCATACAACTACAGTGGATATAATAATGTATATAACTACAATGGATTTTATTATGCATTTGATTTTTGTCAACCCATTCGGGACGAACTCCAAGCCCAACGAGATGCGATCTTAGATTATGATTTTATTTACAATTCATCTGGGGTTGAACCAATTCCATATCAATACCCAGATGAACCCACACCAAAACGCACACGTATGTATAATTGTTTTAAAGATCGTTCAACTTTTGGCGAAGCATTTGCCGACTGCAAACCACTTCATAAAGATCCAAAATGGGATGAACCTCCAAGCAGAAGTAGCTACATTGGCTTTACAGAAGAGGAGATTGACGAAGCTATAAAAGACTATAAAAGAGCTTGTAGTGAGTTAAATCTGTGGTCACTACACCAATACTCTATAAATCACACTTTAAAGGAAAATAAAGATTTTATTTGGTAGTTAGATAACTATTTTTTTCTATTTTTGGTTTTATTAATTTCTTATATTTTTTAAGAGATAAGCTTCAACTTGTTTAGAAAATATCGGAAGATCATATTCTAAGAAAATTGACATAAATTTCGGAAAACAAATTCCTAGCTTAGGACAAAAATGATACGGATTTTATCTATTGCGGTTTGATATTATTTCCGCTGGTTTGTACCAAATGTTGCCTGCGCTAATTTTTTTTCTTCAAAAAATGTTTATATTTATGCGAAAGGGTTTTTATTTTTAAAGTTAATCAATAAAAATTGAAATAATTAAAGTAATTTATCTACCTTTTTTATGAAAATTTATTTTGTGTGTGATAAACACATCATTTACTCTCATACTAGAGTAGAATAAAATACATATTTCCAAAAAGAACCTATTAATTAACTTTTACAAGAAATATTTATAATCGAGAACGTTAGTGCTCACTTTTTAAGAATTAAAAAAATAAAAATAGTCTATTGATAATTGAGATAATTAATTAAACTCCTGGTTGCTATATTCTCTATTCGCGAAGTAATTCAGGTAGGCAAGCCCGCCTCTTTCCTGTCGAGGCACTGACAGGCACTGGCGATGTTGACGACACACTTATTTGGTGATAAATCTCGTTTATTCCTTTGTCCAGTTCAAGCGTACTTTCCTGCGGTTCAACTCTGTTTTTTGTTCAGCTGAGTGTCCTCGCGACATGCCACGTCCGCAAGTTGATTGGTGATAGAGGCTTACTCTTCGTTGTCTACATTAATTCCATGTCTGTATTTAGTGAGAATACTCTCGAGCGTCCTCTTTAGAACAATCGACTGGACGTAATGTCTTCAATGGATAGCTTATCCATATGACTTTTAAGGAACTTTGAGACAACTCTATCTCACATGTTAAGACAATTGGAATGATCTCTACTTATGCATCATAGGGAACCGACAGTTCGTTTGCAAGCATGTCGTATTTGTAAAATTTCTCCAATTCAACTTGCTTTAAACGATTTTGTGAAATAATGCCCACTTCGATTAAATTTATTTCTTTTTTCCTCTTATCATACACTAAAATATGCAAAAGATATTCCTTATCTTCAATAAGTTGATAGTGCTTTAAAGACAATTTTTCCATGATTTTTGAGATAAAACATATGAGGCTGTTTGGTCTGTAATTTGCAGGATCAGAACTTAGTTTTCCTTTCTTCCGGATCATGCGAACAATTGGCATCTTCCATGCCAGAAGAAACATGTCCAATATGGGTTTTATTACATTAAAAATCGTCGTATTTCATAGGAATAGAAAAAATATTTCCTCAAAACTACAGTATTCCACGAAAAGAGGGTTTCCCAGCTACTTGGTTTTCCCAAATTCGAGGTCGCACTGTACTCTCAGACCTCTTGATTTTCGTTTTGTTAACGATAAATACATTCATCTGAACTGTGCTGATAAGAGCTATCAGCTCTGCTCACGCTTTCGAAGAGAACAGGCATTAAACAGAGTAATACTCGTTACATTTGATTTATTTGGTGGCTGCTTTTCTCTTTTAGGAGAACCACCAAACCAAATAAAAACATGGCATCTTTATTAGTTCTGATCACATTCTTAATACAACTTTCAAGCTCACTGATTAAATCACCTCGATGTCGACCCATCATTGACCCAACTCCTCAAGTCGACAAAGTCTGCACAGCCGGATTGTCTGTCTCGTGCCAGCGTTAGTCAATTAGGGAATTTACAGATTCTGTACCGATCAACTGCCCGATCTTCTAACGCAGGAGCTCACGATGCATGACCGTTCTGGAGCCACCATCTCCCAGATTAGGTCTGTATCGGGTGTCCGGGATAGTTAATGATGATAGGTAGAAGATTCAGAGAATGACGCTCACACATTAGCCCGACCATATAACGAAGATTATAGAGATTGGGACCGCTACCTCCAATCGTAAGTTAATATCGATGTCCAGGTTAGTTACGTTTGGCCTTGCCATTGAAAAATCCCAGATTAGCGGGATCGTAGTAACTCTGATATCTGACAGTCCAATCCGAGCTTTTCTGCACAGGTTGCTTATAAGAATCAAATCCAGGCCCTTAAAGTAAATCAGCTAGCTTGAGATAACTGTCCACCAACACACTATCACTTACATTCTCCGAGCTATGTGGTCTACTCTTTTCCTAGCTTTCTTTTAGTACGCGGAGTTAGTATATTTATGAGATACTAATTTTTCTATGGTTAATTTGTAAAGAATAGCAATATAAAGATTAATTTGAATTAGTCGCCGTGCGGATGGACAGCAGTTTCCACATAATATCGCGAGCGATATCCGTTGAAAAAGCCAGCTCGTTTTGCAACTGTCGTGACTCCTCGAAGTAATTAAACCAATCTCTGAGAGGATTTTGAGAGCTTTTGGCCAATTACTCAACTGGTTTTGAAATCCGAAAATTTTAGTTTTAATAGCGGCTTTTTTTGTCCTTTTGTACTAACTTTAAGTGGCATTAATAACAACATTTGTAAGTTCTAAAGGAAAAAAACTTTATATACCAAATTAAATATTTGTATGTATTTATAACATAAAAAATCTTAACAACTTTTATTTTTTAATTATTATTTTAAATTTTCACGTGTACACCTTTCTTGTGGCTGTTTGTTTTGTAGTGTTTAATTTAATAGTAGACGAAATGCTGAGATTACAACGAAGATTAGCTGCTGACATACTTAAATGTGGGAAAAAACGTGTTTGGTTGGATTCAAACGAGACACAGCACATATCTAGTGCCAACTCAAGTATATATTAAAAATATATCCCACAAGGACAAAGTGTTCGAAAAATGATAAAAAACGGAATAATTTTCCGCAAGCCCGTAAAAGTTCAATCACGTGCCCGAATACGTATAAAACTGGAAGCTAGAAGGAAGGGTCGCCATACTGGAATCGGAAAGAGGAGAGGCACTGCTAACGCTCGAATGCCTCAGAAACGCCTGTGGATCAACAGAATTCGGATTCAACGTCGTCTTCTGAAAAGCTACAGGGAAAGTGGAAAAATCGACCGTCACACGTATTGCCAATTATTTTAAATATCCAGATATCACCGAATATATCTGAAATGCAAGGGAAATACATTTAAGAGTAAGAGAACGCTTATGGAATATATTCATAAGAATCAGTCAGAACAAAAGAGGCTCAAAGAAATGAGGTGGACAGTTTTTATTTATGAGTAGTGATTTGGCTGATGCAAAGAGGAAGAATGTGAAGGATAAGAGGCTGAGGATCCAGGCTAAGAAAATGGAGGAGTCAGGAAAGTTGAAGCCTCAAGATGTCCAAATGGATGTGGATGTTCCTGCCGTTATTAGATAATCATTGATATTGGTTTTCTTTAATTTTTCTGCGAGTAATTTCTTCTATTATCGATTTTGAGAGATTTAAGCATATGATTAAAATATTGAACTTTAACTGAAAGGTCATTTTAGAATTTTGAAAGTTAAGCAAATTCGAAGTTATGTTCCTAAACTATTTTCCATTATCCGCATGAACTATGTGAGGAGGACCATCGTGTAAAAGATTTTCTCGATAAATAATATTTCTTCTGAGTTTTTTGAAGTTGCAACTATTGAGTCAACAGCAACTAAAATTTAATACTTCTAATAAATACCCAATAATATCTTTCTTAATAACACCTTAGATTCACCAAATCGGTAAGATATTTATCATTCGGGTTTGTGGATATTATTGGCGTGATTGGTCGCTTATTTTCCATCATCCCTTTTGATTGGCAGAAAGAACGATGTCTAATCACTTCTGATCCTTTTGCACGAGTAAGTTTGTATAATGTTCTTTATTGATCAAAAAGTCGATTTCGACTAAATTGTTTTAGGCTATGTTCAGCCTAACATGAGTTATTGATATAAATGTCGCCGCAAAAAACAGTTTTGTATGTGCATACAGAGTCTTGAGTTCTGCATTTTTTATATAAAAAAATGTAGGTTCATATCACTCTTCTAAACCGTAGCTTAAATAATTCAAAATTTTTTTATAAGATTAAAATTAAAAAAATCTACTGGTTAATAACAACATCTGTTTCGGTTTAAAAAATCATATTTTATAGTTGAGTTTAGAGGAAATTAAAACTACTGTGTTCCGTGATTAAGGGAAATTCACTATGTTCATGTTTGGCTGTATAAATTTTTAGCCAAATAAGGAAAAACTAGAAATTGATTTACACAAACGAAAAAACTATCAGCAAAGTTTATTTTTTATAATTAACGCTAATTATAAACATTTTAAATATTTCCATAAATAGAGAAAAACCAATGACACAAGTAGCAATTAGATCGCAAATAAATTGAAATGCTGTTAATACTATTGATATTATCTGTTCAAATAATAGCTGAATGTCTTCCTCCAACTATGGACATGTCAGACTCAACTTACTTTCTGAATTACTTAAACTACACCATACAATGTCCCATAGAAGGTATACCAGATCATGAATATAAGTAAATGATAATTATATAATATATTTATAGATGGAGCAAAGATGGGATTCTCATTGACTTCACTCAAGATTTACCTTATTATAGAGATGGCAGAAATCTTACATTCAATCAGGACTACAACATATCAGGAATATTTAGTTGCACTGTTGAAAACAAATGTGGTCGGGAAACATCTCTCCCATTTAAAGTTGAGGCATTAAATAAATATACTGGTATTTCGAAATTGTGAATAATTCTAGTTTTTTACAACTATTTGTCCCCTTATGCAGCTTTAGAAAGTAAAGGCGTTAGTACTGACTGCATCTGGTACAAATATTGCCCAAATAATGGATTCAAACAAATTATCAAGTTCAAGTCAAAAAATGACAGAATGCAAACGGAAAATAACAATCTTTACATTAAATATTTTCTCGAGGAGGATATATTTTGTCAGTTCATATGTGAAGGCAAATATGAAAAAAAAATTTTTCATTTTCATAATGTTAAGCCCATGAATAAACATATCATACCCTCGGGAGGACACACATTTTCAAGAGGAGATCATGTACTCATTAATTCTAAAACAGCCGGATTAATTCATCCATGTATATTTTTTGGAAAGTTTGTGAAATAATATTAATTTTAGAATATATGACACGATTTCATATTACGAGGGGAAAACGTTAATAGGCACTGACGGATTATTTGTGGGTGTAAATGCGACATATCCAACCCGGGAACTAATTTGCATTCCTTCGTATAAGAATTATAAATATTCGTACCTTGAAAGAAAATTTAAACTTTCTTTTTACGGTAATATATTTTTTTAATGTTAGAATCACCTTCTATTTCCCATGATTTTGTCTCACTCAATAAAACAAAAGGGGATAATGCGACTTTTATGTGCACCTGGGTAGGAGGATATCCTGAGCCCCAAATTAAGTGGTATTTGGATTCAGTAGAATACGGTACTATTCAACTGCTATTTCGATTTAGGAACACATCCACTTGATTTTATATCATTTTTGTCTAAAGATAATAGAACGTTTACTATCATAAATGTAACTCAGTCCATGAGCATTCGTTGTCTTGTTTACAACAAATTTGCAAGAGCTGCTAAAACGGTTTACCTCAAAATCATAGAAACGCCATTTATATTCCTACCTTACTATAATCGAATTGAAAAGATCGGAAGAAATCATTATAAAATTTCATGTGGTGGAAAAGTCGACCCAATTAGAAAAATGAATTTCAAATGGTTGTTTAATGTACTAAATACAACAAAAAATGATCTCTCCTATAATATAAAATCTGAAGGAAATATAAGCAATTTTTTATTTTATTTGAAATCCAACAATGTTCCAAAAAATGATCCTCCAGCAATGAATCTCACTTGCATTTTATCTGATGGATTTTTAGAAGATAATTATACAATCAAAGTTTTTTTGCACTTTGGTGAATTTTTTTAATGTATATGAATTTAGAGGAAAAAAAATCTATTTCTCTCGTGTACATTCTACTGATCTTTTTTTCGACAATTATTTTTGTTGGACTTCCATTGTTAGAAATATTTGTATACCGTCGAAAAATTAAAGGTTTTATTTTATAAATATATATAATTTTAGATGAAAATCTCACGTATAGTTTAATGTATTTTTATTTTCAGGTCTTCAGGGATTTTTATGCGTGAGACCCACAAGCACTTAAAAGGATATTGTACTATTAAATCAAATCACATGAATGCAAAGGCTCCACAAACATTACAAGAGATTTATGCTTATTACTAAATATATATAATTTAGACTAGTTTGTTTAATAAATATGGATTTTTTTAATCATGGTTTAATCCAATAATTTAATAAAAGGAAATGTTAGCGTATTAATATTAAATTTATAGTTTTTCATTAAATTATTGTCGCGAACTCAACAAATTGTCTGACTACAAAGTTTACAGCACTTGAAAGTTAGTAAAAAAAGACAAAAACCTACGGACTCTACTAAAGGGTTAATTAAACTAGATAAATCTTTGGAAAGAAAAAAAGATGGGGTAACCTAATTTTAAACAATTGACATGTCCCGCTCTTGATAAGGTCCTATTTCCATTCTGAAGCAACAAATGTTTTGAGGACTCGAATAACATTACAAAAATCAGGGTTATATTGCCTTGAATTGAGAAAGACTGAAGATGTAGATGGATTCTCAGCACAGCTTTCTTTAACAAACATTTTTGGAAAATAATGTCATAAACTCGCCTTAGTTGCTCGGAAGATGTCAGTCTTTATTCTAAAAGGGATCCCTCAATGGATTTCTAGCTAAGTAAACGTGCACCTGAGTAAAAAATAGTCAAACTCCTGCAGTTCGGTGCTTTTGATGTTATAAATTTGGACACAAGTTCAATATATGTAGCGAAAAGACCTGCCGCCTACTCTGTGGCGAACAACACGATCATAGAAGCTGTTTTTCGGAACAAACAGAATACTAAAAAGCCTTGCCAACGGATTTTAATTAACTGTAATCACTCCAGCTATCTGGCATGCTACCGTGGATGCCCCATAGTGATGGTAAAGAAAGGGAATCTGGATTTAATCGTCATCAACGAGTCCAAGCTAAAAGAAAACCAGTCGTTCAATTTTTTTATGATAATGTTCCCTTGAGGATAGATTAAAAAAATCCCCGAAGATAGAAAAAATCATTTTCAATTCATTTTGGACTTTCTGAAAGCGATTGCAGGTTACTACTCTTTTCATTTCCGTGGGAATCTCAGAAAAGGCCGAGTGTCTTCTGATTATTGAGTCCAACTAAATAAGAATCAAAACAATGATCATGTAGAATTAGGTAATTGATTTCTGTCATTATTCTTGCCATATAAAGAAATGAAGGTAGCGGTAATAGGTTCCCATTTACCTAAGAAATTTTTCATTATCTTAAAGATGGCAGAGAATTTATATTATACAAGAATTACAACGTTTCAGGTGTGTCTGGGAGGACGGCCAGCACTCCTTTTGCATGAAAGGGGATGTAATCCTTTGGTATCGAGTTCACTACCACATCGGCATTGGCCCTCCAAACAAACATTAAGTCCAAAACGCATTTCTACGCCAATCCTTACACAGTCATTATCGAGAAGAGTTCCAGACTGTAAGGAAATGATGGCATTAAGCCACGCACCGTTTTCAGGTCTAGTTGCGCCGCCGAAACAAGCGAGACTGCTTTTCCAATGTAGGTCTGACCGCTTTAGCTTTGCTGGAGATATCATCACATCCCCATTGATGTGATTTCCGCCAAAGCCGAACACTTCCAAAGACTTTCAACAAATCTCTCTATCTTGGACTCGCACACTGCATTTTTCCTCCTGAAGAACAGCATTAATCTGCCGAAACTCATTTTCACCCTCAGGAGCAATCCCTGCTTCCTGCATATGGACCTACTCGCCGCATACGACGCAATCCTGAAAAAGACTGCCGAATTCGTCCTCAATGTCCATCTCGATGGCCCGGGATGGGCCCAATGCTCGCTCCCACTGAGATTCGGAGGTGCGGGAATCCGCACTGCATCTGATTTGGCACTTCCGGCATATCTATCCTCCCTTTCGATGTGCAACAACCTGGCCTCTGAGATCCTACTCAAATCTTTCGGATCTTGCCTAGACGGTGCTTTTTCGGATGGGCTCACTACCTGGGATCGCTCCTTTTCTGAGAGGCCCGAAGATTTCTCCTCCCAACGTGCCTGGGACTCTATCGCATGCCGAGCGCGTGTGTCTGAGCTCTCGGCAACCCTTGATCAACACCGCCTGGCATGCCTTCGTGTGGCATCCGCCCCTCACTCTGGCAGCTGGCTGAAGGCTCTTACTCTTTCCAGCATCGGGACGTGGCTAGACGATGCTGCCATACGCATCGGAGTGGCTCACCGTCTCGGCCTGGATGTTTGCGCAAAACACCGCTGCAGATGCGGTGAGGACGTTGACAAAAAGGGACTGCACCCACTTTCCTACAAGAGGAGCGCAGGCAGGGAACACAGACACAAGGCCCTCAATGAAATCGTGAAGGCCGGTCTCGAATCGGCGGGCCATTCGTGCCTCCTCGAACCGGTCGGACTCGATCGGGGAGATGGCAAAAGGCCTGACGGGATGACAATATTCCCGTACTCGTCGGGGAAGGCCCTCGTATGGGATGTTACCGTTGTGGATACCTTTTCAAAATCGAGGATCCATTCTTCCGCTGCAAACCCTTGTTCGGCGGCAAACCACGCCGAAAAGATCAAAATACAAAAATATTCTTCGCTCGCGGACCGCTACCGCGTTACGGCAATCGCCCTGGAGACCTCTGGAGCTACGGGAAAGGAGACTGACTCGTTCCTCAACGAAGTCGGGCAGTCCATCGGGAGGAGGCTCAAGGACACGAGAGAGGGCCTCTGGTTCCGCCAGCGCATCGGCCTGGCCATTGTTCGGGGCAACGCACACTGCGTCCTTGCCGCTGGGTCATTATAAATAGTTATTTTAATTTGTTATTCTTAAAGATTGAAAGAATATTTTTCAAAAATTCTTATAATGCAAATACGTAAAGCAATTATTATTTCGATAAAATGAATTAATCCTATTAAATTATTTTAATAATTCAATAATTAATGAATTTAAAACACTGTTTTTGCTCGTTTTATTTATTTTTTTACAAGTATTTTAATGAACACTAAAAATAACTTCATTTCATTTATTTTCTTATTTTCTATTTCTCAACAAAGTAAGTTGCTTGAAATGGAATTTTGTCATCAGACAATTGCTGAATTTGTTAATAAAGAAAATGACTTTTTGGATGAAATGTTAAATAAAGAGAGAGAAAATTTTAATGGTGTTTTTTATTTTGTAAATCATGATTGTTCTTTAGGCGACTTAAATTGTCCAACATTTGAAAGTGGATTTTCATGTTGTACGGCTAAAATAGAAGCTTCATATCTACAAAATACTCATAAAATGCTCCAAAAAGAATTTGGAGATAATTTCAAAGAATTATATGGAATTTTCAATGCCAGTTATTCAGTTTTATGGAGTGGGAATTTAAAATTTTATTTAATAGTGCATCATCGAGTTTCAACGCTAAAAACATTTGTAAATATATTTGAAGATCTACAATCTGTTGTGAATCGTGAGTTGGCAATTGAAATGGCGAATTTAATAATTCGGCCGTTTTTAATTCGATTTTTACTTTATATTTCTGGAAATGAGGTTATATTTATAATTTTAGTATCATTTTATATTTTGAATAACTAATTTTATAGACTCCTGAAAATTTTCTGAAAGCAATTTACGAATTTTCTCAACAAATTGTAGATTTAAATAAACGAACATTTTCGGATAAGATCGTACAAAATGACACCCCGTGTCTTGATATGAGCAATTTTGATGAAATAGTGAAAAATGATGAAATATTTGCTAATTTCAGTAAACATATGTTATCGAGTACAAATATAACGAGGTTTTTTTACTGTTATTTATATTAGAACATTGATAAATAATTTCCAAAAAATTTTAATTTTAAGCGAGTCAGTATTAATTGAAAGTCAAAAAAGAGCAATCCACATTTGTAAACTACTTCATTGTAGAAAATGTCTCGGAGCAAATTCAGTTAAACTTTGTAGACATTTTTGTCACCAAAGCATTTCAGGATATTTTCAAGACTATGCATATGTTATTAAAAGGTATAATTCTAACTATATTTATTATTGATAGTTTATTTGAATACTCAGCAACAGTAGAACAATTCTTGTTGATACACGGTGTAGATGAAATGACCAAACCATTAAAATATCTTTCCAAATTTATAGTGAAATGGCAGCAAAATATTGTCACTGAAATACCTCAGAAAATTACTGTAAAATATTAGAAAATAATTCACTAAATAAATTAGTTATGTACAAAAAGTAAAATGTTGGATGATGAATCCGAAAATGAAAATAATCTATTTTCAAACATTAAAAAAGAACTAAACACGGATTTCATAAATATTCTAAAAAATAAAAACCCTCTAAATAATTTGATTCAAAGCGAAAATGAGCATTCAGTGACCTCATGTTCAACATTAAATGACTTTAAAACAAAGGTATTTCGTTCATGCAAATTATTATCACGTTTAAGCGATAAAAAATGTGTGGATCATGTAGAAACAAATCAATCAAAAAGATGTTGGAACAATCAATCTTAGGATCAGTAATAATTAAATTATTTTTGCTTAGATATGGCATTAAATCAGGTGATGATACAAATGAAAAAAAGCTATATAACTTTAAAACTCAATTTATAAAAAATTTAACAGAAGAAATAACTTATTCTATAAATGTATAGAATATTTAGATGCATGAAATTTAGATATTGAATAAAACCGTTTTTAGAAAATATTCCAAAAATATAAAATCAAATGAATATATATGTGGAGATTTAAGTTCTGATAAAATCTTTTCGACAAAATATAAACAAGCAACTATAACAAAAACGACAATAAATATTAATACAGAAATTCGAAAACAAATAAAAATGTAAGATTTTATATGTGTAAGAGTGATAGGGATAAACATGAAACTGGATCGTCAAGTAGCCTCATATTTATAATTTTAATTTTCAATTTAATTTTAATTAATTGATGTGATTCTATTGTTTTATTTTATTTTTTCGAATTTATTTTGTTAATTTTACACTCTATATCCGGAATTATAGACCTGAGGTCGTGTGATTTTTAGTAAACGTGATTCATCTGTAACCTTGTAGAATTTATCGTAATGACGATTTTCATAGTGTTCCTCGATAAAGAAATAGTTATAAGTCAATATGCATTATATGTACTAATTTGAAACCTTCTTTTATTCTTTTCTGACAATTCGGAATTTTTATTGACAAAAAAAAATATGAGTAACTTGAGTAATTCATTTAGATTAATTAAGAATATTTAAAATAGATTCTCGCCTGTGAATTCTAATTTCAATTTATTGATTTTTTTATTTAAAACTCTAATGTATTTGAGTTAAAGTATTATTTTTAATCAAAAAAAAATCATATTCCCACTAAACTAAGAAATCTTTTTGGAATCATTGATTATTGCATCGAGTCTCTCAATCAATGGTGGATGTGTATATTTCAATTTGGCATATAACCAATCATCGTAAATAAACGACAAATTATTTCGATACAATTTTTTTAATGCAGATTGTAAGTAATCCCCATATCCAATCATTGTAGAAAATCTGTCAGCTCCAAACTCGTTATATCTAGTCGCAGTGACCATTAATATATTCAATAGTTCTTGAAGTGGTAAAATAAGGTAAACAATTAAGACAAGTCCAATCAACGGAGGCATTTCTGGAACATTCACAGTTCCAAACCCAAAGGCATTGTAGAATTTAGAGTTATACAAAAAATATCCACATGTTTTGAATGTAATGAAAAGTTGAATCTAACTAATGAAAAAAAGATACTTGAAGAAGGGCAAATATTTTAAAAACGTCCCAGTTTTTCCAATGACCTAATTCGTGGGCTAGAATTGCCACAATCTCATCATTGGTCATTCTTTCGCCTGATTGAGAAGATTCGTCTTGGATAGTTTTTTCATTCTAAAATATTTATAAAAACTAAATTTTACATTTTCCGAATTATCGGCTCCAATAAGAGTATCGTATAAAATAATTTTCTTCTTTTTATAAAATCCAGTCACATAAGCATTACTGTGAGATGATCTTTTGGATCCTAAAAAATAAAATAATAAAAAATTACCTTCAACCACAAAAAGTCTATGAAGGGGAAAGTTCAAAGAAGAGGCCAAATCTTCAATTCTTGTACGCAACTCTGACTGTGGCAATTCACGAAAAGTATCAAATAAAGGAGCTATAAACTCTCCATATATATAAAAAAATAAACTAAACATAATTCAAAATGACTCACTAAATTGACAATAAAAACGAATTGTGTTAAATAATTCGCAAATGATTCTCCAGTTTTATTTATTATAAAGAGTGTAACCACCCCAATAAAAATCCCGAAAAATAAAATCAACAACAATTTTTTTATTTTGTCTTTAATAAAAAACGTCACTGTCTAATAAAAATTATAATAGTGATAAAATACTTGTTTGTTGAAACCATGTCTAGCTTCTATTAAAAAGTCAGAATAGTAAGAAAAGGGAACGAAAATTAGTGTACGTAGACAAGGTAAGATTGTCAAAAAAAATGATTGTTGCGACATACTAAAACATTTTATTCGCAAAAAAAACTTGATTAGAATTGATATTGCTGGAAATAATCCAAACGGTTTTGTAAATTTGCGTAGCAATCGAAAGCTTTAATAATTATATAAATTAATAAAACAAAGATTAAAAAAATATCAAATATTGACATTGTAAATCCGAATTTGCTTTTATCAAGTTTATAAAGTCGAGATTTTTCGAAAACGCTGTCTGAAACAAGATTACTGTGTTCAGCTCGAATTTTTGTGTATGTTTTGTATACTTTATACTATAATAATAGTTATCTAT
The DNA here is from genome assembly GCF_006345805.1 of Octopus sinensis. Lineage (NCBI taxonomy): Eukaryota > Metazoa > Mollusca > Cephalopoda > Octopoda > Octopodidae > Octopus > Octopus sinensis. Next base: position 124,037 of record NW_021831284.1, on the reverse strand, counting down.
GTTTAACTTGTCTGTTATTTAAATATATATTCCATGCAAATTCACAAATTTGTATTGTACAGATTAATGGAAGAAACATGTCATAGTTTGTTAGACCCCACATAGACATTTAAATTTTGAATTATTAATTAATCGAAATCGAAAGAATATCTATAGCAATAGTCAGAGGCAATACTCTGGCTATCTGCCAATGACTATTTCTCTTTTGGTTTACATAAATAAAAAAAAACTAAAACTATTCATTATTAATTTAGTTATTTTCATATATATTTTATAAATTTTATCAAAAAATTAACTTTTTGTGTAAAACATCAAAAAATTAGCCATAGTCAAAATCAGCAATACTCTGGCTATCTGCCAATGACGATTTTTCTCTTGTCCTTTCTTTATTAATAAATTCAAAAACTTAAAAAAATCATTAAATATTTAAAAAAATGTTTTTGCTTTTTCAATGATCCTAAAAATGATCACAAGCGTGTTTTATCAATATTTGAATTCCTTCGTAAAGTTTTTGACATTATTATTTGCATTTTATCTATTTTAATTAATTTAACTAATGTCTCACGAGACGCTCGGCTAGTCTCCAAATAGCAAAGCCATTTCCACGAATCCCGGGGATCGACAGACGTTTTTAGAGCCTGTCTTACTCTTGATATCCGTCAGCCGAAGGAGCGAAGGAAGTAAATCGTCTTGGAGCTGAAGATCCCTGAAGACTCAAAAGCAAATATTGTGAATAGGAGGGAATTCGAGAGGTGGCCGTACTTGAGAATCTTACGATCCTTGAGGGGCCTCGTAACGTGCCCAGGATTGACAGCTTATTATATTTTGTTCAGAGAATATATTTGAACCACTTGCGTTTAAAAAACTAGTTAGAAGGAAAAATGTTTACCAGGTTTTTTTAATATAGGATCTTGTGGAAGAAACAACTATCAAAAATTTTGACATATATTTTTATAAAATTAAGCCCCCAGAGGGAATCGAACCCCCGACCCTTGGTTTACAAGACCAATGCTCTACCTCTGAGCTATAGAGGCTTTATATACATTTTTCCTTTCTGAGTTCCCCATGACTCCACATTGATCGTCCTCGCCATGATCTTCAATCTCCTCCTGGGGCGCGCAATCTCTGGATGTCTTAAGGGACTTGCTGATCTTCATAGAGAAATTATATTTCCGTTAGTTCCTATTTACGAAATTTGCAGAGTCCAGGATTTCACTGAAGCCATGTTTGTACTCAACAAACATGCTCTCCAGAGTGGCCTTCAGCGTTACAGTCTGGATGTAAGACCGAACACGTTCTTCAATCCCAAGGAGCTCCATGTACTTGCGGTAGAACGTTGAGACGATTCCATCCCACGTAATAACAATTGGCACAATCTTCACCTTAGCCTTGTGAATCAGTTATTTATTTATTAAATCACCAAGACCACGCTAAAAACCGAACAAACGTCACGTGATCCCGATGCACTCAACCAGGGACCTCATCCTCGCTCGGTGGTCTTTCCACGAGCCCACACAAGATCGTACAGGGCGGCAGGCCGTTTTTGGCGGAGCAGTCGCTGACGGGCCCAGGTTCAGCTTGATGAGGTCTTCCAGAGAGGCTGGACCGGGGCGTTGGCTATCATGTGACCAACGATCGGTTAATCTGAGGGCCCTTTGTTGGGCCTCCTCGATTCGCCTCCTGTTGGACCACGATAGCCGCGGACCTCATGATCCGCAAGCGTACGCAACACAAGGTTCGAAGTACTGGCGGTAGATATTCGCCAGTACCGGGTGCGACCCGTTTTTCCAAATTCCAGATAGGGTTCGTAGAATTTGCAGTTTTTGTTTGCATTTGCGAAGGAGGTTGTCCACATGTGGGGAGAAACAGAGTTGCATGTCGAGGGTTACCCCTAGGACCGTCTGACTCATGCAGAAGGGAACGGATAAATTATTCAGCTTTAAGTCGACTGACGTCCTTCCCAATCTTTTATCCGAGGTGAAGAGGGACGTGGCGGACTTCGCCGCGTTTACCACGAGCCGGTTGTCCGTCAGCCATAGGTTTAGCCGATCCAAGTTAGCTTGGAGCCTTTCCGAGGCCTTCTGGATGTCCCGGTCCCATGAGGCTAGTACGATGTCGTCCGCGTATGAGAGAACAATGTCATTGTTGTCGAGGGAGCGAGGGAGGTCTTCCAAAAATAGGTTGAAGAGGGCCGGGGATAAGGGGGATCCCTGAGGTACTCCGTTGGGTAGAAGACGAGATTTGGACTTCAGACCACCGAGGCACACCCTTCCCCTTCGTCCACTTAGGAAGTTGGTAATCCATATTTTTAGCTTCAGAGGAAAGTCGGATTGGAATATCTTCCTTGAGAGGAGCTTCCTCGAGACGGAATCGAAGGCTTTATGGATGTCGACGGAGCAGAGCACTGTCTTTTGGTGCCTCGGTTTGCTGGCAAAACCGGTACAGATGAAGTTAGACAAGGATTGGAGGTACGAAGACGTGGACTTCGCATTCTTAAAACCATGTTGAAAATGTCTTTCGGGTAAGAAAGCTTCTATTCTGCCAAGAACCAGTCTTTCCAGGATTTTTGACATCAAGCATAACAGGGAAATCGGCCTGAAAGAAGCCGGGTCCCCTCTTGGTCTTCCAGGCTTCAGTATCGGCCTTATTAAGGCTTGTTTCCATAATGCCGGAATTACGTTGTTGTTGATAGAATGGTTGAAGATTGCTGTTAGGAATCTGACACCTTCGACGCCAAGGTTTTTTAAAAGGATCACAGGGATTTTGTCGGGGCCGTAAGAATAAGAAGGTTTTGTTGAGTGCAAGGTATCTTCCACCTCCTTTACCGAGAGGAGGAGCGGTTCAACCCGTTTTTTAGGCTTCTGTTGGAGGGGAGTGAGTCGGATTTCCTGTGATCTTTATGTGCATTTTTCGCATAGAAATTCATGAGGTTGTTCACGTCTTTTTTATCAAAATCTTCGAAAGGTTCGGGAGCGTCCCCCCCTGGCCACGTGCCGAATGGCTTTCCACACTTTACCCGTTGAACGATTGCGGTTCACGGTAGAAAGAATGCGGTTCCATTTCAAATAGGTGTGTCTGAGTTCATTGGACTTCAATTCCTTGTTTAAGTGTCGGATGCGGGTAATTATGTCAGAAGACATCCGGTTTGACCTTTTGAGGCGATTTCTCTCCTTGGCTAGACCGGATATCCTTCGACTACAAGCAGCGTGAGGTGGGCGTTTAGGAATAGCCATTGCTCTTGCTTCCAGGATGATCTTCGAGAAGAAGCCGAAGGCCTTGTCGAGAGAGCTAAAGTTGCACAGATTGCAATTTTTTAGTCTCGTGTTCAATATCTCTTGGAACCGTGGCCAGTTGGCCGCTTTGTAATTGTATGGAATTGGAACTTTCCTGGTGACAACTTCTCTTTTGATCTTAACCGTTATCGGGTTGTGGTCGCTTCTCGTTTCATAGAAGACTGACCACTCCGTAGATGATGCCAGAGAAGGAGAGCATAAAGTAACATCGGGTGACGTAGGTTTGTTGGTCCCTCTGAAAGAGGTTCTTGTGTTTCTCGAAGGGTCGTTCAGGATGGTTAAGGAATCCAATTGGGAAATTAGAGATTTCCCTCTTGTATCCGCCAACTGATTAGAGAGCCAAAGGGGGTGTTTTGCATTGAGGTCACCGCATAAGATGACCCCGTCTATCCGTGCAAGATTGGAGAGAGTAGGGAGGCAATAGCTCCTTGGACAAGAGCCGGGAGGTGGGATGTACATAGTTGTAATTCACTAGCTAAAATGTCGTAAATGTTTATAATTTTTCAAAGAAAAAAGTAAAATTTATAACGAATCTAATTTTTTGTCTGGCATTGTATTCCACGGAATGCACAAAAATTGTTCGTGCTAAACGGACCTATGATAAACTCTGGAGAAGGCATAAAAAGTTGGATTACTGCTGGTGACTCATAGTAAGATACTATCAAATGTGGCGTACAATAAACTCGTAAACAGCTGTCGTCTAAGAAAGCTAAATACAAAGACAATAACACGTTAGTTGTCTCGGTCCTGACGTATAACGGATCGATATGGGAAATCACCAAATATGAAATGAACAGTTTGAACCAATTTTATCAAAAAATTATAAAAATGCAATTCCTAAGAAAAATATCAAATTCAGTCTTATACAAACGATGTAATTCGAGTCGATCTCTACAGAAATCCTGAATTCCAGATGGCGATTTTTTGGCCAATGTTAAGACTGGGTAGTCTCACTCCTCGGAACATTGCGATGGAAAACTAATTTGTCCCATTTTGTGAAAAACCCAAGACACAATACCTACCGAATTAAACAAAGATTTAGCTGCAATAAACAAAAAACTGCAAAGTGGTTGAGGATCTCGATGCTCTAAAAGCATTATCAGGCAGCAAGGAAGATTCTTAATTTTAATAATCTTTGGAATACTGGGGATACTCGTTTTATGCACTGATTTTTAAAAATACTATTGATTCGTGACTAAACATGGCTGAAATTACCAAAAAAATCTAAAAGGCTGCTCTGTTCGAGTGAATGTAATGTATATTAATACGAAAAATTATCATTAAAAATTTGCTAAAAATTAAGTATTCGGATTTTAATGTAGAGGGGTGTATGAGCAAGGCATTTAACAACATTAAAAATTTATCAATTTTTTCATAATAATGTGTTATCTTTATATTTTAGAATTAAATTAAAGACCTTCTACTAACAAATAGTTATCGTCAATTCATTATACAAATATTTACATTTTAAAAAATAATCATGACAAATTTTTTAAATTACTCAAGGACGATCAAACGTCATGTATTTCCGTTTTTCCGGAGGGCGTACAAAGAAGATCACGAATTCCTCCAATTTCTCCGACGGGTCTGACCCCACCCTGAGATTCGTCTTCCATGGAAAATTATTAAAGATAGTTGTATCCTTATGCACCAAATGAGTATATTTTATCCTTCCAGCCATCCAAAAATTTTTCATCTTAATTTATATTTGTAGAAATAAAAAAATGGCATTTTTAAAGACTAACCAGCATAACACAAGGTAGTCTTGATTTGTCAAAATGGTCTTCCAATGTTGACTGATTAAAGTCACGTTTTGAAACATCTTGTTCTTCATCCTACATTAAATGAATTATATCAGTGGTTCTCAACGGCGGGCGATTCGCCCCCTAGGGGCGATTTTTTCTGCCAGAGGGGCGATGGCTGATTGCTAATATTTGAAAAATTAAAATCTTATGTTAGAAGTCAATAATCTTTGAAAAAATAAAGATATATAATCGAGTCTAATAACATGATATTTGTATTATATTTTATTTAAATTTCTAAGCGTGATTTCTAGTTATCTTTATGGATCGTGTTCAAAAAAAAGTCAGAATGTATAAAGATGAATATATTTCTCTTGGATTTATTAAAGATCCTCAAGATCCTAATAAACCACTTTGTCTTCAATGTGGTACAATTTTTTCGAATGAGGCAATGAAACCGTCTGGTTTGATTGAACATTTAAAGCGAAAACATCATAATTCAATTGGAAAAAAGCCAGACTTTTTTCTAGAATTAAAAAAGAATTTTGAAAATAAAAACACCTTACCGTCAATCTTTAATAAAAATATATCTCAAAATGTCTCTGGATTATCTTATTCATATAAAGTTGCAGAGATAATCGCAAAAACTAGTTGCATTATTATTTTAATTTATAGGTAATGCCCATTCGATTGCAGAAAATGTCATCCGTCCTTGTTTAAATTTATTTATAAACGATATCTTACAAAAAGATTCTTCAAATATTATGAAGACTATTCCATTAAGCAACGACACTATACGAAGAAGAATTGATGAAATTTCTAATGAAATTGAACAATCTTTAATTTTATTTCTCAGAGAACGCAAGTTTTCAGTCCAACTTGACGAATCAGTTGTCGTTGATAATCAGTCAATTTTGATGGCATATGTAAGGTATTACTTTTTATAAATACTTTTTATAAAGATATTTCGATGATGATTTTATTTTGCAAGAAGAGTTATTATTTGCAAAATCTTTAGTCACGGATACTACAGGATTGTCAATATTCAAAATGTTTGAATCTTATTTATTCTTAAATAATATTCCATTTGAACATATTTTATCGTGCGTAACAGATGGCGCAATGGCTATGGTTGGAAAATATCGTGGTTTTTTTAGCTTATCTAAAACAAAAATCTCCAATGTCCACTTCAATTCATTGTATTTTACATCGGCATCATTTAATTGCAAAAAAGGAGATTATGTTAATTTAATTAATTGCAAACGAATTATAAATACATTCATTGAAAAAATTCAATTTTACAAATTTAATTTAAGTAATAGAAAATTTGGAAAATTCGATTTTTATGACCACACTTTTGATGACAACGATCTGAAAATTTATGAATTTCATTTAGAATCTTTGGAACAAGATTTGAAAAAAAGATTTGAAGATTTAATTAATTTAAACTTTTCTGATTGGATGATTAATCCTTGGTTGCCCATTCATTATGATTCTGATGATGAATGTCAAGAAGAATTAATAGAACTAAAAAACGACGAAGAACTGAAAATAAAATTTAAAAATGAAAACCTGACACAATTCTGGGGAGAAAAATCTATAAAAATGAAATTCCCGAAATTATGGGAAAAAATGATGCCAATAATATTAGGTTTTCCTACGTCATACTGCGTAGAGAGAGGATTCAGCACTCTGAATGGTATGATCGGAAAAAAAAGAAACAAACTAAATATAGAAGAAAGAGGCGACATTAGAATTACACTTACGAAAAGAAGTACAAATTTTGAAAAACTTGTCAATCTTCATCAGCCACAAGGATCTCATTAAAACTCTTATTTTTTAAATAAAATTTTTACTAATGAAATAAGGGGGCGATATAAAAATTGGAGGAGCGAAAAAAATTCCAAAAGGGCGATACAAAAATAAAGGTTGAGAACCAACCAATTATATAATCCAACCAAATAAAATGCTCCTCGATGAAAAATTTTTGCAAAAATTTATTTTCTTGTTTATTTCATTAATTTATGAGGGATTCTTCTTTGCACCAATTCTATTTTTCCCCTCAATCAACTTAAAGGCAAATAAAACATGATTTTACTCTCAATGAATGCTGACTTTGTTCTTCTCTTATTTTAATGGCCTCAACTTCCAATCTTATCTCCAATTCTTTTTTTTATCTTCCAACTCCGTCAACGTTATGCGGTCCTTCTTATTCACAATCACTGGTTTGGGCAAAGGTTTCACTTCCTCTTGCACAAATTCTTTATATTCCTAAAAATTTTGGTTAGTAATGACTACTTGAGACAAGAAACACCACCGGCTGTTGAATTAACATAATTCACAATTATTATAATTTATTGATTTATTCAAAAATTTGTTGATTAAAAAATAAAAATAATTAGTACTCTCCTCGATTCGACTATTTATTCAGTTAGGAAAATAAGAATCCAGAGATACTTTTAACTTTAAATAAAAATTATAATTTTTTTTATTTGTTTAATTAAAATTTTAATAATTAAATAAAATATTATCTAATTTTTTTGATGGTTGTGCTGTATTACTTTTCAACCTTTAATAAAACATATATTTTAAACTAGCTCGGCAGCTCGCTTCGCTCACCGCGACCTAGCTCCTGCGGAGGGCCTGTTTCATCAAACAACTATAAGTTTATGTAGATGTATAAAACTACCTGGTTTAATGTAACCCTATTCTATCGCCTGTTGATAAACGATGTTTGTCGTCCGTCCTTCCTTGGCATATATGAATAAATTTTCTCTTCTGCCTACCCTCGAGCATCCCACATACAGCTGTCCATGTGAAAAGCACTCACTCTCTAAAAATAACCCAACTACCTTTAATGACTGTCCCTGGCCTTGTTTATTGTCATTGCAAAACTCATCCTCAAAGGAAATTGCAGCCTTTTAAATCTAAATGGTAATTCATCAGAAATTATCGGAATTCGTGGAATATAAACATCCTCACCTCTATAGTTACCTGTTAATATCGCCGCCTCTATTACGTTAGCCATCAAATTTTTGATAACTAACCTCGTTCCGTTGCATAATTTAGGTGGCGCAAGATTTCGTAATAAAACCACTGGAACGCCTATCTTTAACTTTAAAAGATGATTCGGCATTCCAGAGGGATCTAAGGAGTTTAAAAATTCAATCCAGTTGAATTTTTAGAAAATAACAAAAAAAATAAAAAAAACAAATAAAAAACTTTAAAAATTTGTAAAATAGTATAAACAAAAAAAATCTCTGCCGCCACGGCAACAACCTGTCTAATTTTTTTAACAGCCAATTAAGATAATGCTTAGGAGCCTTTATAGTCCGGAGATTTAGCTTAGTGACCTTGATTAGACAAACCACTGGCGGAAATGGGGCAGGCGGAGATGGGGCAGGCGGAAATGGGGCAGGCGGAAATGGGGCAGGCGGAAATGGGGCAGGCGGAGATGCGGCAGGCAAAGTAGCAGCAGCCAAAAAAGCGACACACAAAAAAGATTTAATTAATTACCTTAAGCTGACCGTTTTTTCTTCAGCTTCGTTTTTCCTCCTTCGGTTATCTATTGAAAAAATTATTTTTGAATAATAAAAAGGGTACTTTTGTCGACTGAAAAAATAACTAACTAAAAAAACCTGCGAAATAAGATCCCAGATGATGTCTTACAGCTCCTCTTTGAGCTTTATTCTTGCATTTTGCACTTCCCCACATTCGTTCTACTGTCTGGGTGTGCACTCCCGTCGTTGATCCACAAAGAATTTTCTGAATATATTATATTTCCTTACTTATGGTTAACGGTTTCGTGTGTGTAGCCGTTTTCAACCAATGATCAGTTGAATACCCTAAATGTTAATCAAATAATGCTAACCTTTCCAGCAGTCACTATAAATAATGCTTCCACCTCGACATATCGAATTACTAGTATGTTCACCCCAATTGTATTCGTGATGAAGCCATTTGAAGGTATGCCTATCGTAACTCCATAAGTTATGTAGGCGATGACATCCTCAAATGGCAATCTACAATTCTCTAACCAGGTATCTAGAATTATTTGAGAGAAATTATACCTTTTTTAATAGAACATTGGACTCTACAACCAACTCTTGAGCATTTCCAATTGAGCTTCGGTCCCAAGACTAATTCCATCTGATGTCCCTTCGGACATATACGTGATTTTGAAAGGATATCCACCTCCTTACTTATTGGGAGCTGTCGGAATTTGATGTTGCATAAGTCCACAACAGAATTTTCCATGTGACCTATAGTGCCAGTTTATATCAATATTAGGTACATGCTCGCCATAATATTAAAAAAATTAGAAAATAAATTAGTAAAAAATTTAATAATATTTTAAATTATTGATAGAGCGACTTAAATAAAATATAATATATTCCACCTCAAAAATTATTAGATTTTTTAAAAGGCCTAAAAAACTGCGACCACTTCGACAAAAGTACCAAAAAGTTTAGGAAAAGAGGCATACCGAAAATAAATTCTATCTTTACGAAAAACTTAACTAAATAGTTAATATTTTTACGCAAATTCTTCTGATTGCGCTGTCAATTGGTGGTAAATTGTGTTATTGATTGTGCTAATGTGGTTTCAACTATCAAAGTGTTTTTCAAAATCTGTTAATTGCACACTCTATTCAAGGTCGTGCGATCTGTAATTGCACATTCTGTCAAAGTCAAATTTTGCCTCGAAGGTTTTAATGGACCTCATCATGAATGTCGAGGACATCGTAGTTGTTTATTTTAACCAAAATGCAGAAAATTTTTTTCCAATTTTTTTTTTGGGGGGAAGGTTTTATGGATCTCATCATGTAAGTCGAGGACATCGTAGTTGTTCATTTTAACCAAAATGCAGAAAATTTTTTTTTAATTTTTTTTGGGGGGAAGGTTTTAAGGACCTCATCATGTAAGTCGAGGACATCGTAGTTGTTTATTTTAACCAAAATGCAGAAAATTTTTTTTCAATTTTTTTTTGGGGGGAAAATTTTATGGACCTCATCATGTAAGTCGAGGACATCGTAGTTGTTCATTTTAACCAAAATGCAGAAAATTTTTTTTTAATTTTTTTTGGGGGGAAGGTTTTAAGGACCTCATCATGTAAGTCGAGGACATCGTATTGCCAATTTGAAGTTGGTGTGCACACACAGACAGAAGACAGACAGACACACACCATACTATTTTATTATTAAGATATAATATAATCATCTTAGGATAAACAAGAAGTCGGTTTCGACCCAACGAAATACGGCTTACGTAGAGATTTTGCTCTCACAAAATACACCGAACTAAAGGGATGAGGGTGCAAAGTCCACCAGTCAGTCCTGCTCAGACTACTGGAGGGACATCCCCATGGATCTAAATTTTTCCAGATCCTTAATGGGTAACTTACATTATATATTCAAGGAATTGACTGCAGTATTGTCCCTTTGCGGTACGGAGATCTCAGTCTAATACAAACTACTGATTTTTTCTACCCAAATATTGACGATCCTTATAAAATGGTAATATTTTGGTCGTTTGTAACTTTTTAGGGGAGAATAGCATGTTCTAATGTCCTCAGCGATCTCTACGCTTTGGGAGTCTCTACTTGTGACTGTTTGAAAATGATTTTTGGTGTCAGTACAGGACTTGTTGGGGCTGAGAGGAGTATTGTGGTGGATTTGATTCGTAGTGGATTTAGAGTGTCTTTTAGATTACGTAATATTATATAGGATCAAGCTAAATTGGCGGGAATTGAAAAATAAGTGACACAAAGATAGTTTTTAGTGAGAAATAGCCCCACATGTGTACCAAGTTCGGAGAATTGTTCCATGGTTAGAACTAACTCACGTTTCTTATCCGCAATAGATGTGGATATCCCTCGACCAAAGATTGGCGAACCAAGGACAAACAGATCATTTGGATTTCTCAATCTGAGACCGGCAACCTTCTCAGAAAGGAATGCGAAAGTCTAATAAAATAGAAAAAGCAGAGTGAACCCCGACTTGGAACCATTGAGTGATTAGACCAATTTGACCAAAGTCCGAAATAATATCAACGTATGGATATCGTCAAGATACCAGAAATTGAGCGGGTTTGACAGCCATATGGTCCATTGCGAAGGCAAATAGAAGAAATCCTAATGTATCCCCTTGCTGAACCCCAGACGCTGAGTCGAATATCTGCACTCTCAATGTATGTCCTATTTTCGTTATATTCACCAAATACATCACTGCAAGGTTCTTTACTTTCTCCGCTATTTTGTACAGCACCTCGTCCATCACCATGCATGTTATTTCCCAGTCGTGCCCAAACCGCAGTACCACCACACGCTCCTCCTCTGACAATTAAACATTTCAAAGGCTTTTGACAGTCAATGGTATCGGAACCTCTTGGAGAAGGTACAAATCTGTAAGCCAACAGGAGAGGCTCTGACTGCGGTGCTTCCTCTCGAACAGCAACTCATTCGTATCTGAATCTGGCTTCCATACAAGAAACATCACGCTCCGAAAGGGGGGTGCTGCAAGGATCTTTCTTAGTCCACTTCTATTCAACTTGGTAATAAGCAGTTTCCCTTCACCATTCGACAACTTTCTTCCTATACGCTGACGAAGTTCTCGTCCTGGACATCTCAAAGGACACAAAAGCGTCGGATAAACCGTTTTCTGTTACATTGAGGTGATAAATTGGTGGTGCATCAGTAAGCGACCCTGCTGGCCATGGAAAAATCGGCCTACCTCCAAATCAACAAAAGAAACTGAGCAGATCAAAAACCTCGGCCCATGGTGAAAATTACTTGCTTTTACTGTTTACAGTACTTGGGAGTCACAATCGATGCTAAATAAGATAATTCTAATGAAATCGAAAAGATACGGCGCTATGCGCAGAAGCTAGCCTATAGGCTAGATCTACGAGACCCAGCCTTAAGTCCTCGGAGATGCGGCAGACCATCAAAGAATCTTTCCAGTCTTCCCAGAGACGAATTCGGGTGACCGACCCATTTATCGGTCTGAATCAATAACTTGCCTCCAGACAGAAACCGGACGTTCCTTCAATGATCTCGATTGCCCTGATCAATTGTCTCGTTTATATTTCCGTCCTAATTGTTGTCACTATCCTCTTTTGTCTTACAATAAAAATGTTTCGTTTCGTTTAGTACGAATCAATATTTTAAGGAATGGAATACTTTTGTATTAAATAATACACATTAATGAATGTGGCAATAAACTACGGAACAAAACTACTAATTTAAATGTAGAACTATCTTCTTAAAGAAAGGGTTAAAAACCGAAATTAATTTTTAACAAATCGGAACTTTCTGAAGTTTGTCGAATATTCCGGTCTTTTAAAATATCATAGCCATAATAACTGTTACTGAGAGCTACAATGTCCTCTAATTTACAATCTCTTAAAGATAATCAAAGTTAACTTACGGAACTGATGTAAGTCGGCAATAAACTGTATCTTCATTTAAAGGAAGTTCCTTCTAGAATGTGATATAAGAATAAAAGAACCAGGAGGTCTGACTCAGTAAGCTGATTTGTCATATATCCAAAAACCTATTTAATTGATGTTTGAGAATTCTAACTGCTTTAATTTCCTCGTTGGAATCAGAATTTTGGCGTAATAATTTTAATATTTCCAAAATACACTTGGAATAAACCTGAATAGACATACAAGCGCGAATATATTTATTCTTTTAATTTAATTTCACACAAAATAATAATAATTGGAATAAATTGAAATTAAATATATTGTGTTATAAACTCTGGGAGACTCATTGAAAAATTTATAAGATACAGGCAAAAGCTAATAAAAAGATAAACTATCTGTTTCTCTTGATATTTCATGTGGAATAAAAAAAAATTTTGCAATTATAGTCTGCTAGAAATCCAAGTTGGATTTTATCGGGGTGACAGATAATACGACTGGCTGTCGTATTTGTTCAAACGACAGTCATGAAACTACAGAAACAATTATTTTCACAGTATTTAATTAGCAGCAAAGGATGAGATGGAATGGCAATTCCCACGCAAGATGGCTATTGATATGCGTTGGAAAAGCTCGATGATCATTTCTCCTTCTGCTTGCCAGGTCGCCCAGTTTAATAAGGAATTTTGGTACTTTTGTAGTAGTATTTTCCTTCTTCGACGAGTTGTGAGTGATTTTATGCAAATATCACGAAGGTACGTCGACCAATCCACAGTCGTATGCCCAGCCCACCCCAAATTGTCTGAACACACTTTGACCGATGATATGTCATTGGCCCACAAGAAAATAAATCTTATGATATCCTCCAAAGGTACTCTGGCTCCCTCTAGCCAAGTTCCTGTACATTTTTACAACGTATTTTATACCGGCTTTCAATCCAGAACTAGTTCTGCACTCTCTTTTGTGACAATACCATACCGGTGGATTGCACATTCTGAGGGACATCGAGTGGCCGCGGCTGCATAACTTGACGATGGGCACTATTCCATTAGTTTGCAGGAATTTTGTGGCTTCGGAAGTATCTTTTGGTAAATTGAACAGGTTGAGTTCACGTCTCATTTAAATTTATAACACGTTGGATTATTATTTTATTTTATAGTAATTAATTATAAAACACATATATTATCACTGTAAAAAATAGTATTATTTTGAAACTCGCTAGAAAGTGGCTGTAGACTACTGCAAAAGTACCGGAATTTTTTTGTTATTTGACAGATGAGCGAATCTAGAAGTTAAAAGTGAAAAGCATCATGTAATAAGATATTTTGAAATGTCAATTACAATTTTATTTTTTATATGCCAATTCCATTAAATTATCTGTAAAAAATACAGAGAAACGTCTTAGTTACAAAAATAATTATATAAAGAAAATTTTGGTGCTTGTGAATCTACGGTTTTAAATAAAGTAATTATATTTTTTTATTTAGAGCCTTATTTTGTGATGCATGAGATGCACAAGTACAGAAATCTTATCATAAAGATGCATTTTAAAATGAATTTTTTAAAACTTTCTTTACAAAAACGGATTCGCAAAAATTGACAAAATCTTCATATTTTATTGCTGTCAGAAATTTATTTTTGACTTTTTAAAAATTAAAAAAACATTCTTGTTCTTAATAAGTAAAAGTGGTCTAGAATTTGCTAGTAATCTCATTGGTCAAGGGTTCGATTCCTAGCGGCTCCCTGTGCAGGAAGCTCCGATTGGGTCTGAGTGAATTTTATGACAAGTGACGCCGTCATGACATCTTACCACATACAGATTCCAAACATGAATGGACTTTTGGATGGGACATCACGAGCGCCCTACCGTTGTTACCGCCGCACCACAACTAAAAAGAAAACTTAAAAGACAAGGAGTCAATAATTTTGGATTAATTAAAATAATTAACTTCCTTGTTCCTTCTTGAAAGTTTTCTTTCTGCGGCTGGCAAATCAAATTTTATTAATAAAAATTTATAATGTAAATAAACTGCCTAATGGGACTTTTGTTGAACAGTCTAACACTATACTATTGTAACCTGGCTGGCATACATTACATTCGACATGTAGAAAGGACTCGTTGCATTAAATTCGCCAGGTTTGATGGCACAAGTCAATGTGAATCTGGTCCAGTAGAGACCTAATCAAAGAGTAATGGATGATAAACAAGGAGGGGCAGACAATGCTAGTACAAACAGACTAGTTTCTAAAAGGAGAGTTGAGTGACACCGCGACAGTCACACAACAATAAAGGTAAGTATGTCAATCAGAGAGAGTAAATATTGGAGACTGTCTCCACAATCTCCCTCATTTCTCTGTCCATTAATCGAGCCCAGTTCTGAATGTCTCCCAATTCCTACCAAAATGAATATCTTAATGTCACCTTCACAGCACAGTTAAGCTCATCCCCCATCCGCACCCAATTTGATGACTCAGTGATCAGTGAGGATGACTTCTCGTACAATTTATTCAAATCAGAACTAATCTTGGCCTCCTTGTCGTATACCTCTCTAACTCTGAGGACATTAAAGGTCAGACTAACCCCTTGTTTGACCTCTCGATCAACCCATTCACAAAAACCTCTGTCGATCTCTTTGACTTTTCAATCGCCTCATCTAAATAAAAGACTGAATACTACTACCAATTAATGCTCTATTTTTTTGCTGCACGACTTGATGATCCCTCAACAACTTTGACAACATAATTAAATATACTATATAATTTAAATTAATTAAATAACAAAATAATAATTAATTAAAAAAGTATCTATCATCAAAAAAAATTAATATAATCCTTCGACCAAGGATATAAAAATTCTAATTATTTAGACAAGAACTAAACAAAATTGATTAATTAAGTTAATATTATTTAATTGACGCTAATCCGACCATTGTCCGCTAGAGGTTAATCTCCTTTTTTTAGAGGAGGAAGTAACCAACACCACTCCTTAATCTTCTGTCTCCAAGTTGGTTACGACTCTTTTTCCCTCATTCTCCATATTATCTTCATACGAATGATTTGCTTCAATTAGGAGGCTACTGGCTGAATTTATCTCCTCATCAGTGATTCTGATCCAATGCCTGTGTTCAACAATCATACTTTCCAATGTTTTCTTCAATACAACTGACTGTATATAAGACTGAGTTGCGTCTTCGATAGCCAACTTTTCAATGTATTTCTTAAAAAACCTGGAAACGAGCCCGTCCCAAGTCAAAACAAGTGGAATTATTTTAACTTGAGCGTCGTAAAGAATGGACAACTCCCCTACCAATAGATCGTATTTATGGCATTTCTTGACCTCGACCTGCTTCAGGCGGTCCTGGGAAGTGATTCTTAATTTTGTCGTACACAAATATGTCAGGCTTGTTGCACTGAATATTCGTGTCTGTAACTATTTGACAATCTACTCGTATTTCAACATTTTGTATGGATATGATTGATTGGACAGAAATACATTTTCTGGTCATACTTTGACAAAGAGTGACAATAAACTTCAGACAACAGTCTTTTACACAGTGTCCTCTCTTCTTTCATTCTCCATTTGGCCATGTTCTGGGGATTCTGAAGTATAATGAACTCCTCCGACTATAGCCCGATTAAACATGGCCATTAAACCATAACAGTTCCCAGCAAGGTACTTTCTTTTAAAAAACCCAAAGGAGGAATCCGGTTTACTGCAGTCGGGAACTATTTTAAAAACTTGTATGAAAGGTAGCATCGGCCCCGGTAAGCCGAAAACTCGGAAATGAGTTTTTTCCTAGACAAATCGATGTTTGCATCCAGAATAGATGTGAGGCTGCGATTTATGCAACAAGCGTTTCTTCTCACAGAAAAATATTTCAAACGAATGCATTGGAATCAAGTTAGACAGTTGATGATGTTGTGAGATCAATTGATGCACCGTTAAATCTTTCTCGACGATGCCAATTGGAGGATCATTCAAAACACCTGGGACTGAACATCAATATTAACAAATCAGAGCTAATTAATGTCTCACACCCAAACACTGACTTTCTCTCTATCAAGGATTCTTTTAACCAATTTCTTCATGGGATCCCGACTGTGCCAATTATATTTTCTAGGATGTCCACTCAGCAGAGAAGAACTCAAGAACCACCTACTTTCCAAAAATGAAGAATCAACACGCCTAGAAAAAAGATTGTCATGTCTCGAGTCTCATACTTCTTACTGATGAGAAACAACATCGGATTACCCAAGCTTTGTTCATCCTGCACGAGAAATACGACAGTCTACCTTCAATTGACAAAGCTCTCAAACAAACTGTTGGGTCACTAATTAACGTCCGCTTCGACGAATTTGGTTGGAAGCAATATAAGCTTCCTTCTGAATTTGGGAGTGTCGGTCTAAGATCTGCGCTGAAGGTTGCGTATTCGACATATCTATCGTCTCTCTCAAGCTGCAGCCAGTTGACACGGAAAGTCTTTCATCACACTATTGGACTTTGCTGGAATGAATCATTTGACCAAGCTTGTCGGAAATGGAACGGGTCTTGACTCAAAATCCACAAAAACAAAGCAAAGTAATTGGGATAACATTGTCTGCTCCAAAAGTTTGGAAGACCTTAAAAAAGAAGCAAAACAACATTTTTTTGCTTGTTTGGTTACAAGCGGAGGGAGTGGAGCATGGGTTGGTGCAATACTTTGCCCAAACCTCGGGACTTTTTTGGGACAAAGATTATTTGAAAACTAGAATCGGACAAAAGCTAGGATTAGACGTTTGCCAGGAGCACCGATAACGATGCAAAAAAGCAGTCGATGCGAGAAGATTGCACCCGTTATCCTGCACAAGTGCTGGAAGAAGACTACGTCACGCTATTTGGCTTCCCAGCACAGCTTGAACTAGTAGGTCTCGATCGGGGAGATGGAAAGAGACTTGACGAGATTACCCTTTTCCCTTTCACATTCGGAAGATCTTAGATCTAGAACGCAACTTGTGTTGACACGTATTCAAGCACGAACCTCATTAAATCGGTTCAGACTCCTAGACCATCTGCTTTAATTACGGAAAACCTGAAAATCAAAAAATTTTCCTTTCTTGGGTACCGCTACAGATTTACCCTTGTGGCGGCCGAGTCATCGGGAGCCGTTGGCCGAAAAACTGTTGAGTTCTTGCTCGAACTCGGAAAAAATGCTTGCCGTTAAGAAGAGAGATCAACGAGAAGGGTTATGGCTAAGACAAAGAATTGGAATAGCCATATTGGAATGGCCAAAATATCGCACCAGACTTTCTCTACTAGCCTTTGTATCTTTTTTTAACTATTTAATAAGTTCTATACCAGTGCTTCCTGATTGAGGGTTAGGGGGTGCCAGTTATGCTGGGGAACAGGTCGGGCTTTGCAGCCCTTTTAAGAAAACATGTTCCAGATGTAAAAGTTACTCACTGTACTCTTTATCAACATGCACTCGTATCAAAGTCCTTGCCTATTAAGTTGAAAAATGTTTTAAATTCATGCGTTAAAATTATGAATTTTATTCGAGAAAGAGCTTTGAATCATAGATTGTTCAAAGCATTATGTATTGATTATGATGCTGACGTCACTGTTCTTTTGTATCATACTGATGTTAGATGGCTTTAAAGAGGTCGTGTTTTAACAAGATTTTATATTCTCAGACTTGAAATCAAGCAATTTCGATTTAAAAAACTCTGAACTACTTAATTGTTTCAAATCTCCTGATTTTGTTATTTTTGTGGCATATTTGGCTGACATTTTCAATCACCTTAACGAATTGAATCTTTCAATTCAAGGAAAAGGGATAAGCATTATTAATGCTTCTGAAAATTTAAATGCCTTCAGGAATAAACTTTTGTTATGGACTCGCCGTATTCAAGACAATAATTTTGTTAATTTTCCAACGTTGGATAAAGTTGCTATTGATTTCGACTTGACTTTTGATAAAACTATTAAGAAAGAAATCAACAATCATCTTGAATGTTTAAAAAATTCATTTGATGAATATTTTCTACTCGGAAATATCGAAGATTCAGATACCTGAATCGTTAATCCATTTGTTTTCAAAATGGAAAAGATGGATGATAAAAACGAAGTTAAAGACGATTTGATTGAATTGCAAGCATCTACATCACTGAAAATGTTGTAAGACTCAAATTCTTTGGAGGTTTTTTGGTGCGGTTTGTAAGCAGGGTTCCCGAAACTTGCAAAGAAACCATTGGAAGTTCTGATACCATTTGCAACAACTTGGCTATGTGAATCTGGATTTTCATCTCTACTATATATAAAAAAAATAAGAACAGAAACTCTCTTAGCCCTGAAAACGATTCCAGAATTGCACTAGCAAACAAAAAACCCCGTTTCGACGAATTAATTAAGACTAAAAGACAAGAAAGATCTCAAAGAACCTAAATAATTTTTAAAATGATTTTTTAATGAAATTCTCTGTTAGATTTAAAAATGGGGTGCCAGGTTGGCTTTTAAAATTTTGGGGGTGCGAACTCAAAACGAATCTGGAAGCACTGTTCTATACGGTTCCGATGAGTTATAATTATTTATTATGCCCTGATTACTAGAAAAATAAAATTCCATTCATACATTTTTTTTGATAAGCATTTATAATTGGATTTTTGGTGGTTGGATGAAAGTATGTTGTCGATTATAAAATAGAGAACTGCTTCCCGTAACTGACAGAACTGTAGATATGTTATTTGATGTTTTTGGTGGCTATGTGGAAATATATTTTATTCTTTTTGATTGTGTTGTGCATATGTTATTTGATGCTTTTGGTAGACTAAATATTTTATTTGATATTCTTGATAGGTAGGAAAAAATATTACTTATATTATCAGAAAAATATTTTTCCATTAGTTGGTAATTTAATTTGTATAAAAAATCGAATTTTTAACACAAAATATTTTAGAGGACATATCAAGTGCTCTACAAAAAATACGAATTTAACTTAATTTTCGCATTTGGTTAAAAACAGTATTAAATTTCTACTTAAAAAACGCAATTTTTGATATAAATATGAAGAAATTTTTACAATTTATTAACTCGATTTAGAAAATGTACAATAATTATAACAATGGAAATAATGATTCATATAACTACAATGGAAATAATGATTCATATAACTACAATGGAAATAATGATCCATATAACTACAGTTGGAATAATGATGCATACAACTACTGTACGAATCATAATGTATGGAACTACAATGGATTTTATGATGCATTTGATTTCTGTCAACCCATTCGAAACGAACTCCAAGCCCAACGAGATGCGATCTTAGATTATGATTTTATTTACAATTCATCTGGGGTTGAACCAATTCCATATCAATACCCAGATGAACCCACACCAAAACGCACACGTATGTATAATTGTTTTAAAGATCGTTCAACTTTTGGCGAAGCATTCGCCGACTGCAAACCACTTCATAAAGATCCAAAATGGGATGAACCTCCAAGCAGGAGTAGCTACATTGGCTTTACAGAAGAGGAGATTGACGAAGCTATAAAAAACTATGAAAGAGCTTGTAGTGAGTTAAATCTGTGGTCACTACACCAATACTCTATAAATCACACTTTAAAGAAAAATAAAGATTTTAAATGGTAAATATTCTATTTTTGTTCGATAATTCTATTTTTTGTTAAATTGGTTTTTTAAATCTGTTTTTCTTATTTTTTAATTTTCATATAAAGAATGATAAATGAAAGTCAAATAATTTATCATTTATTAGGAGAATTGGAAATTCTTATCAATTAGCTGACTGAATTCTCAATAAAAATATCAAGGAATTTCGCTGAATTAACGTTAAAAATAGATTTGAAATTGTATTCTATTGAAAGATGACATTTCAATATCTGATTTTAAACTCTTCGTACACGAAGGAGATTGTTTTTTAGTAGAAATTGTTTTTTAGTAGAGATACCGCATTTTTTAGTTCTAAAAATATTAACTAATTTATATAAATCACAAACCCACATTTTTTAGTTTTAAAATATTAACTAATTTTTTATTGAAATTTTATTTTCTCAATAAAAATAATTTAATTTAAAATATTATGTCTGATACTGACGATTCTTATGGTCAATTTACCGAAGAAGAATTAAACATTGCAAAGAATATCAAAATAGAACCAATACGAGGTTTTGAAGGTAATTATAATTAAATAAAATCAGAAATTGATAGCAACGATGTTGAGATTATTCCAAAAGGAGAAATAAACACTAAAAAATTAGACGCAGCACAAATGGTCCTCATTTCATCACTAAAGTACATCAGTGAAATCTTATTTGGTAATTCAAATGAAGCAAATAAATTTTTAAACAGTAAAAATAAAGAAACATAAAAAATATAGTTTTGTCAGAACAACTAAAAAAACGTGATATTTTACCCTCTACATATAAATTACATTTCGATCTGGATCACAGCTACTCTACATTTAAACTTCTAATGAGGGCGCTTGTTAATGTAGTAAACCCTGACTTGATCAAAACATTGTTTAAGGACGAAGTGACGAATAACTTTTTGTATCTTTTAGAGATTTAAAAATTTCTAGAGAACTACAACCAAAACTAAAGCCCAACAATTTTACAAATGTTTTAAACCGATCTTCGTTCTACCATCTGAATTTTACTCAAATTTCTACTCTTGGAAGTGGTGGCTTTGGCCACGTTTATTTAGTAATTTCCAATGTCAAGTTTACTAGACTCGCAATAAAGTAGACAAGGCTCAATATGCTGTCAAGCTGATTCAAAAATCCAAAGAAGATATTGAATTTCTTCTCAGAGAAGTTGTAGTCCTTGCAAAGTTAACTCACCCCAATGTCGTCCGCTATTATTCGTCCTGGGTGGAGTTTTACTGCAGCGAAAGTGAGGACTCGAACGAAGAATATGAATCAGTTCAACCCCAAAAGTCTTCTGAAAGGTTAGTTTGGAACAATTTTGATTTTTTGATAGTTCCTCTCTTGTTGTTTTTCGCTGTAGTGGAGAGCAGCCTCAGTATAACCAGTGGAGTTCATCTACTGCCGGTTTTTTTATTTTGTCAGAATACTTTTTGTTAGATGATACAAAATCTAGTCGTTCTGAGGTTCGAAAATAAATTTTTCCGTAATGTAGAAATCATTAGTTTGGACGTTGTTCATCCAAATGGAAATGTGTTCTGATACGTTAAAGAATTGGCTGGATACTCGCAATTGTTTTGTCGCTAATCGAATTCTTGAAGGTGAGGCGGTATTTGTGTATTAGTGCATTAAAGAAAGGCATAGTGTAATTGACAGATGTGATAATTTTGCTATTACTCTCCAAATAGTTAAAGGACTTGAATATATACACTCAATGGGAGTGATTCACAGAGATATCAAGGTCTAATATTCTAATATTTTAGCCAGGGAACATATTTCTTAACACAGAGACCTTGACTGTTAAAATTGGGGACTTTGGTCTTGCTAGACCTGTTCAGTCTCCATGTGATGGTTACTTTTATTGATTTACTTTTTATAGATTCTAATACTGTTCAGCTTTCAAAAGGAGTCGGGACCAGATTATATATTGCTCCAGAAGTCACAAAATCTTCAGAATACGATAATAAGGTTAAAAATGAAATATATTATAGTGTGATATATATTCTTTGGGGATTGTCCTATATGAGCTTTATAGTGTTTATATAACTAACAGTGAACGAATAACTTGTACAAGATATCTTCGAACTAATGGCCCGTCAAAGGGATTTACTCGACGGTGGGCACAACTGGTGGGAAATGACTAATATGATTATAGTCGCTTATGATCAGATTGATGATCAGTAATGATCCTAGGTGTAGGCCTTCAGCTGGTGATTTGTTGAAGGAACTTAGTTCGCAGGTTGTCCCGTTTTTAAATGATTTTTGTAGGGAGAGACTGAGAATTTAAAAAGAAGGATTGAAGAATTAGAAATTTTGCTAGCAGAATCAAAAGCACGTGTTGTTATCCAAGATGAAATTATAGCTGACCTAAAGAGCAAAATAGTCTCTTCTGATTGATTCTATATTTGTTGAATTTAAAATCTTAAATTTTTCAAAGAAAGTTAACTAGGAGTATATTAAAACCGTACCTTTATAGTTGAGTTAGTAATAATGCTGCCCAGTGTGCCTACTCAGTCTTAACTAAGAAAGTTAAGCCACAGACCACATGGTTGGGAAATACCGAGGCAAGATTTCAAAATTATCCGCAGAATTAGAACTTGTAAATTGTTACGTAAGACAGGCTCTGCCACAGTGTGAAAAACAAAATGTGATGGATATTCTATGTCGTTATGGATATAAAAAGAAAAAAAAAGAGAGCTTTCGAGAATCGAATCCTTACTACATGACCTAATCAGAGTTAAGAAAAAACAAATTGCTGTATATAACTCGAGGAAGGACTTCCGTAAGGACAATGTTTGCTTCGAACTAAACAGAAGAAGATTTTACAGAAACTTATCAGAGAGTAATGAAGTCACAACATACTCTTTTGACGATGAGGAGTGCATGTCGTTCTGGGAAAAAGTATGGAGCAAAAGGAACGAAATATCCGTGTCACTGGACAATGTTAGTAAAAGAATAACCGGCAGTGAAGACATGTTGCCAGATTTAACAAATAATTACATAATGGAGATCATTAAATATCTTCCTGACTGGAAGGCACCGGGATGTGACGAAATAGATAATTTCTTCATTAAAAGACTAGAATCTCTGCATGAATTCTTATGTGTTGAAATCAACAAAATAATCAACGGTGATTACATGCCAGAAAACTGGTTTTATACTGGAATTACATATCTAATTCCTAGAAAGAACGATTGTGAGACCCCGAAAGATTTACGGCCTATAACATGCATTTTGACACTTTATAAGTTAGTTACCAAGTGTGTTAATGGAAAACTGTCTGAGTTCATGGATGTATTTGGCTTAATTTCCGACAATCAACTTGGTACGAGGAGACAGTGTCAGGGTGCTAAAGAACACGCCCTTATTAACCAATGCCTAAATAAAGAGCATGGAAATGGGCTATACTCTGCATGGATTGATGTCAAGAAGGCTTTCGATTCTGTTGACCACGACTTTCTATTTCATGTGTTGGAGTGCTCTGGGATACCTGTATGGATTGTTAACTTTGTGAAAAGGACTGTACGAATGTGGACTGTAAAGCTCCATGTTGACGGAAGGAGAATTGGTTCTGTAAAGTTGAGCCGAGGGATTTTACAAGGAGACTCATTATCCCCACAACTGTTTGTTATGGTGATGGACCCACTAAGCAGGATTCTTAATGCCATGTTTCCAAAGGTTCAGATTAATCAACAGGACCCAAATATGTTGACCTATTCTACTAATCATTTGTTCTTCATTGACGACCTAAAGATATTCGCTCTTAAAGAAGATGTAGTAATTAAAATGATGAATACTGTTGATGGATTCTTTAAAACTGTTGGCTTGGAGATGAATTCAGAAAAGTCAGCATCAAATATTAAATCGTTATCTTGTTGTGAGACTTTGGAAAGAGTCAAAGGATATCGCTACTTGGGTGTACTTGAAGATGCAGGAAGTAAGGTTCTTAAGAGTAAAGTAATGGATTCTATCCTTGGAAATGTAAAGGAAAGGATAACAATTCTTTCTAAGAAATGCCGCTGCGGCTTAAGAGTGGACTCATTTGGCCATCATCCCCTCTCCTGCTCACGTAGTGCCGGACGTTTCCCACGACACGCCGCCATCAACGACACCGTAACGACGACGGGGTTTCCTAATGAGCTCGAACCAGTCGGGCTCGACAGAGGCGACGGTAAGCGCCCGGATGGCATGTCAATCTTCCCGTTTGAAAAGGGGAAATGCCTTATCTGGGACGCCACCTGTTCCGACACTTTCTCCGCCAAGAATCTAATTGCCTCCGCTGCGGAACCGGGCTCAGTTGCAAAGCAGGCGGAACTAACAAAACAGAAGAAGTACCGGGTCCTGGCAAAGAATCACCAATTCACTGCAGTCGCGGTGGAAACCTCTGGAGTCATCGGCCCGCAGACGTTATCGTTTCTCCGCCGCCTTGGATCTAAGCTCGTGGTTGCCACGAAAGATCCCAACGAGTCGATCAGACTCTTTCAAAGGATCTCATTGGCCATCATGCGCGGGAATTGCCAGTCGATCCGCTGCGCATTTTAACTCTTTTCGTTTGTAAAATAAATAAAACTTCTTCAATTAAAAAAAAAAATTATTACATCGGACTTATTGAACCTCATGAATTTGATTGTATTGACCGTCAAATACGACAACTTTTTACGACTCTCAGACTCCATCTCAAACCTGCAAATAAAGAGAGGTTATATTTAAATCGGAAATCTCTTGAGAGAGGACTTGCTTCAGTCTCTTTCATAAGTGAACTGATACTTTTCCAGTTCATGAAAAGTTTAGAAAGACAGTCGACAGTATGCTTACGGAGATCGGGAATCCTGCGTGTGATACAAACAAATAAATGGCATATGGCCACAATTGCAGGATTTCTCGCCTCCAAGTATGCAATTCTCGACATGGAGAATTTGGGTGTTGAGTTTATTAAAGATGCTCAAAGAAAATATTTGCTAAAGAACATCAATTGTAAAATGCTACATTCGGTTCTATTCAAATGCATGGACGAACAAAATGTTGATCTAGCCACATCCTCAGAGTGGTTATCTAAAGGAAATAATGGCCCACGGAGTGAAGCATTGTACTGTCTCTTGCAGGATAGGAATTTGTTCTTCACATTTATGGGATCTTTATGCAGTCACTGAAAAAATGCAAGAAAACAATTGATCATTTGGCTACACAGTGTGGGAAGATGTTAAACAGTGATTATCTGCGGAGACACAATGAAGTTGTGAAGTGCATTCACCTTCATTTGTGTCGAACCTACGGTATTAAGAGAGGAAGCAAACTCATTCTGTTCAGTCCATAATATCGACGCAGAATGTTGAAATCAGAGTCGATATGTCAATCATGACGGAAACTAAAGTTCAATCCAACAAACCAGATATCTTCGTGTATGACAAAACCAAACAAGAGATAACCTTAAACGAAGTTGCCATCACGTCACAAGATCGCCTCAAACAAGTCGAAATCGAGAAATTTCATAAATATGATCTGCTCGCAAACGAACTTTCGATACTTTATGATGCAAAGGTAAAGATTATCCCGGTTGTCTTGACGTGGGACGGCGTTGTTTCGAGATACTTCAAAAACTATATGGACAAATTATCGATCGAAAAAGCCACAAAAACTTATATTCAATCTGTTGTTTTAAGAAGGACTCTAGAAAGCATGGTAGTTAAACACAGACATGGAGTGAGAGTATCTGCCGAAGAATACGCCTCTGCTGCTTACCAGCTTGCAGTAGTGGCATGCTGCCGTGACACGCCGGTGAAAGATATAAGACAAATAGAAAATCTATCTGGCTGGGAGATGGAGAGTGAGGAGGAACTGGTTGCAAGCTCTTCTCCTAAAAGGAGGAGAGAGATTCCAATAATCGGGACTGAGAATCTAAATTAAATAGTCTAGCTTAAGTTAAATTTTGTTTCTTTTAATAATTGTTTTCTAATTACCTAAAATTTTATTATTATAGAATTTTTGTTTTCGCCGCTGCCTGTCAGCACTTCCCAATGAAAGAGGCTGGCATCCTTACCTGAGGGAATATCAGAATAGAGGAAGTAATGAACAGATTGAGAAAATTATACTTTAATTAATACTTAAA
Organism: Octopus sinensis; assembly: GCF_006345805.1. Classification (NCBI taxonomy): domain Eukaryota; kingdom Metazoa; phylum Mollusca; class Cephalopoda; order Octopoda; family Octopodidae; genus Octopus; species Octopus sinensis. The sequence continues at coordinate 97,829 of NW_021831284.1, read as the reverse complement.
AATAATAAAAAAAAAGAATTTTTGTTTAAATTGTATTATTGTTTAGATATTAGTTAAATTTAATTGTTATTGTTATTATTGGTTAAAATAAATTATATTTTTCATTCCAATACCACGGGACATGTTATCAAATGCGACTTGAAAATCGTCAAAATGAATTCGATGCGTAATCAAAGAATTGACGTCCACTTTATTGGTTTTTATCAAATCTATGGCTTCCGGATAACTAAAAAATAACCCAAAATAGCCTACCAATTATACGTCTTTAAAAAACCACGAACATCCAAGTTTTTAAAAACAATATTCTGACAGGACGTAGTCCCCTCATTTAGTCCCACCAGCACCAACACCCCGCCAGGAACCGCAGCCTTAACATTCACGGAAATCACCTTACACCAACAAGACTATCAATATTTGAACTAATTCCACAAAGGTCGATACACACATCTGCCATATCCCCCAATTCCTTAATAATATTGTCCGAGATCACCCCAGGACTGTCACCCTTTCCAACTAGTACCCCACAATCCGCCCCATTTTTGAAAGCAAAATCAATCCTTTCTTGGAAAATGTCTGTAGGTTTGTTATCGACGGTACCCTACCAGTCACACAAATCCTCGAGACTCCACTAGCCTTAAGAACCATCAAACATAAGCTTCCAATCGCCCCTGGATGTGTTGTTATAATATTAAGACACCTGTTCCGCCAATTACTACTTTTTTTCCTAATAAATTTCCTGCTCTTTTGCATATTCCTACTGCGATGGAAAGAGGTTGGACCATTGCTCCTTCGTCGAAAGACATAAAGTCGGGAATTCTTGTTTTTTAAGTTATTTTTTATGTACTTATAACAGGAGGTCGCCTGCTGTACGTGAAACTCGGTTATGGCTCCGTGAGTGTCGTGTGCACTCAAATATGCAAGATTAGAACACATATTTCCCTTTCCTTGTTTACAGAATTGACATTTTTTGCACGTTTCCAATGGCTCGATAGCAACTCGGTCACCAAAAAATATTTGTATGATTTTTACCGGGTTTAATATTTGTGACCTTATCACCGACTTCGACCACCACCCCTGAAGGCTCGTGTCCTAGTCTGATTGGAAGAATTGTCTGGGTGGCGCCAAAGTGGACTTTATTTAGAAGCAAAATGTCAGTTCCGCATATCCCCACTGAACAGATTTGGATTTTTGCATCTGAAATACAAATTGTTTTTTACCATTATCTTTTAATTTTGGAATTGGTTCATATTTCTAAAATATTTTAAAATTAAGGGGACAATTCGGAGGTCATTCGGTCCGTAGAGATAAACACCTCTTGACATTTTTAGTTTTGAATACAAAACGCAAAAAACGACTTTTATTACTTATTAACCATTCCCTTAAAAATTCCGGTTTGCGGTATTTAAAAAATGTCGTTAAAATTAATATGTGTGCTATTTGGTAAATAAAAAATCTAATAAAAATTTATTTATTTTTTATATTTGTTTTTAAACTGAGAACCTATGGGTGTCACGAGACGCTTGGCCAGCCTCGCGAATAGCAAAGCCATTCTCACGGATCACGGCGATCGAGAGACGTTCGAAGAGCCAGGATGACTCTCTGGAATCGTGTCTTATTCTCGATATCCGTCAACCGAGGGAGCGAAAGAAGCGGAGCATCTTGGGGCCGAAGATTCCAGAAGACTCCAAAGCGATTGGAGTAAAAAGAAGCGAATTCGTGAAGTGACTGTACTTGAGAATCTTGCGTCCTTGGCCAGCCTCTAAACGCCACAGGATCGACAGCGGACAGGGCGAGATGTCTGTGCGAGAACGTGTCTGAGCATGTAGAGTCCCATGACTCCTCTTGTGTATCTGATTTGTCTGACTTGTTATTTTCATTTAAATATTTAATGGCTACTGCTTGGAATAATATTTCACAGGCGCTGGACATTCCCGTTGAATCCCATTTGGGCCTTTTCTTGCTCAAGAACTATCTCTTTATACCGAAGCTAACTTATCTCATGCACTCATCGCCCTGCTTTCTCGAACAAAATCACTTGTCTTGTCTCGACAACATGGTCTCCGAAGCTCTTGAGCTTCTCGTAAATATCAAATTCAAACCTTCAGACATGCGACGGGTTAATTTACCTATTCGCTACGGGGGCATTGGCATTCGTTCTTGTGCTGATTTATCCCTCCCATGTTACCTTTCCTCGTTGTCTGCCTCTGCTAGTTCCTTCAACTCTGTTCTTTTCCCCTCCCCTGAACAGCCCGAGTTGTTGGAATATACGGCGGGTGTCAACATGTGAATTTCTCGTGGGCTTAAAATCCCGGACGTCCCTTCAGTTCAAAAGAACTGGGATGATATACATTGTTCCCATGTACTCGAAGATATCCACCTACGTGCTGACCAATTTCAGTTGGCAAGCATCAATTGTGCCTGTCAACCCCACTCTTTGTGCCTGGCTTGACGCTTTGCCGATTTCATCTGCTGGAATGTTGCTGGACGACGAATCTGTCCGCATCGGAATCTGTTTACGGCTTGGCATAGAGATTTGCCAGCCGCACCATTGCAGATGTGGACAACTCATTGACATGAGAGGTTTACACCCTCTCTCTTGTCGCCTCAGTGCCGGCAGGATTCCCAGGCACGCCTCATTGAATGACGTTGTGAAGCGCGCGCTTAACGCCGCTGGATTTCCCTCGATGTTAGAACCGATAGGACTAGACCGTGGAGATGGAAAACGCCCTGACAGGTCGACTTTTTTCCCGTTCAGGGAGGGAATGGCACTCGTGTGGGATGTTACCTGCGTAGACTAATTTTCCTCATCATCGTTGGTTGACTCCGCTTCTCGTCCTGGATCTGCATCTGCCCTTGCCGAATCTAGGAAAACTGCAAAATATGCCTCTTTGACCGATACCTGCTGCTTCATTCCCCTGGCTTTCGAGACCAGTGGGGTAATTGGACCCAAAGCCCTCCAACTCCTCTCAGAGATTCGTTTAATCATCTCGAGGAGGAGTCACGACAGTCACGAAACGAGCTGGCTTTTTCAGCGGATATCGCGGAAATTGCCTGTCCATCCGCTCGGCGACTCATCTAAATTAGTTAACTTCTCTATTATACTTGTTATTTTACCTTGGTTATGACAAAAAAATTTATCCTTAAAAAAAGATTGGAAGCAGTACTACTAGAATAAGGGAATGGAACTAAATATTAATTTGATTTTGTTCCATGCATGACTTTTTCCGTCAATAAATTGAGTTTAAAAAAATCGCTAATTATTGCAGTATAAAACTCAAGCTAGTATAGTTTTTTGAATAATTAATCTAAAACGCCTTATTTTTCGACACTGAATCGAAGGCTTTAGTACCGAGAACGGTCTTTTGGTGACCGGGCTTTTGTGAGAATCCTTGCTAAATGAAGATAGTCAAACCGGATAAGTGTGTCAGAGTAAATCTTTCTTCTTTAAATCCGTGTTAGAAAAGCTTGTCAGGGAGATACCTCTTGATCCTTCAAGAAAAAAATTTTCCAGCACCTTCGACATGGAGCAGAGTAGGGCAACTGGTCTGTATGAGCTCGGTTCCTTTTTCGGTTTTCCCGGCTTGAGGATTAGGTGTAGATTAGCCATTTTCCACAGAGAAAGAATACGGTTTTTGTTGATAGAATGATTGTAAATTTTGAACAGTGCAGCAATACCATGGTTTCCAAAATTCTTTAAAAGAATTATTGGGATTTTATCAGGTCCGCTTAAGAGTGTTGACTTGATTGACTTTAATGTATTCAACACATCGTTGTCTGTAAAGTATTTGGTTTTCGCCACCCTTTTTAGTTTTTTCCCGATTGATTAAAGGGAAACCTACCTTTGGTGGTCTTTGTGCAAAATTTTTAAGTAGAACTTCATCAAATTGTTGAGATCTTTTTCTGTGTGGTCATCCTTCAATGGCTTATTCTCAGCGCAGGCCGTTTTTTGATGGCCTTTCAAATTACATTGGAAGTTAGATTTGAGATTATTATTTTTCATATTTATTAAAATTTTAGAATTTTTATTAGTATTTTATAATAAAATATGCCAAAAAAATAATTTAATAAAATATTTATTATTAATATAGTTTTGTGGAATGGACTTTAACAGTCTTTATTCGTTTGATACTGAGGTATTCAATAATTTCAGCACACAAATATAGAACAATTCCTATAACGACGACGTCATCGACATATACGAAGACGTACTAAATAATCCCAACGTAGTGCTTTTTTAATTAAAAATAGTTTGTCGAGAACTCCATTTCAACTAACAAACCGCCTTCTGGAACTTCTAATGATTACAGTGGCAGAAAAGTACCATTAATTGTGGCCAATTTACAATGGGTTGTCGCTTTTATTATTACCAGCAGTGGACAAGTGACCGTGACTTGACTGAATCCGTAAGAGAATTGGGGATAGATGATTTGGTGGAAATAAAATTTTACGAAAACAGGTCTAACGGGCAAAGCAAAGGGTTTAAATAACATTTAATGTGTAGAATGGCCATTTTGACATTCCAGAAGGAGGAATCGACCAAAGTAGTAATGGATAGGTTGTCTGCCAAGTCATTTCATGGCAAGAATCCAGTCGTTGTTCCTTTCAATAAAAAAAACTTGGAGTACTACAAATCACTTTGTGGAGGAGATGGAGACACCCGAAAAAGGGACGAGAGAAGACTGAACGACGGTTTGTTGTCTTAGTGAATTGAAGATGTGATTTCTCAAAGTGGAGTTCAAACAGCTCCTCAAGGGGGAAGACTTCCAAATCCTCTTTGTTTGTAGTTTGATGGTTATTCTGTAGTCAATAACTACCAAAACCAGCCTTATAGTGTTCCACAGAAAACGAATAATGTATTTTTATTGTAAAATTATATTTTGTATAGTTTCCCCCTCCTTCAACAACACCTTTGTTAGCAAAGTTGTTTTTATTTGGGAAATCTTAGCCGTCTTCCTAAACGAAGTCCCGTAGATATAGAGAACATGATCCAAAAAAATTGGGAGGTAACTAAAAATGCGATCAAAGCTGGTAATTCTAATGCAGAAAATGGTTTTCATTTTAAAAATCAATTGTTATTAGGGAAATATGAGTCTGGCATACAAATTTTACACACAGCCGCGTCTATGATCCGAAAATCGCTTGTTTCTGACGATCCTCGGTGTAAGGAAATGATTGATCAGCTTGAAGATGTTTTTAAAGACATTGAAACGAAATATAAACGGTTTTATTAGATGTTTGATTTTGTGTTAGGAAGAAACGAAGATCGCGAAGTCGGTCTCGTAGTAGAAAGCCGAGGTCGTCTCGTCGTCGGCGTAGTAGGAGTAGAGATCGTAGGAATTCTACTCCTCGAAGGTCTTGATGGTTGCTTATTTTTGTTTAAATCTTTATTATTATCCGTTTTATGAAAATATTAATTTTCCTCATTATAATTTTTATTATTTTATGAGCTTGGATTTTTTGTTCAAACTGGATTATTTGACTAAACGCTGTAGTTATATAGTACCCTTCAATAAGGAGAGACAGCCTCAAGATGTATGCATTTAAAAGCCTATATTCAATTTGAATTCAAAACAACTTAGACATACACTACGTTGTTTTGTTGAATAATACTGCAAATAAAGAAATTTTCAATATTTTTAAGTAATAAGTAGGGCAACCAATTGCAATTTTTTGCAATTAAATATAATTTAATTAAATTCGATAAATAATAAAGTAATGAATGACATTAATTTTAATTATATTTTATTCGATTTAAATTTGCCATTTTTTGCAATTTTTGTAGTCATTTTACAATTTTTTGCAATTTTTTTAAATTAAAAAAAAATTTTTTTATTAAAAAATAATATAATATAATAAGATTATTAAAACGTGTTTTAGTTGTTTGTTGTAATGGGTAAAGGACAGTGTCACAGAAAATTTCATTTTATGCAAAGAAATTCCCCGAGTTTGTTATTGACAGTGAAGGGAATTTATTTTGCTCCAATTGCTCAACTGTTGTACGGTGTGACACAAAATTTTTTGTTGATGCATCTTCAGCATCTATCGAAAGGGCAATATCTCTTTTGACGAAAATTCTTAGTAAGAGAGGAACTTTAACCTGAAAATGTTCAGGAATATTGATTTCCTATTACAATAAATAATTTCGTTAATTTTTTGCATAATGTAATGTTTACAATTAAAAAAAATTATTTTTGCAATTTTTTACAATTTTTAAAATTCATTTTTGCAATTTTTTGGTTGCCCTAGTAATAAGAGAGTGGTCAGATATTTTTAGATGTGGTCATGGTATTTTTAAATCATAACCTAATTGTATAAAAGGATAAATTCTAGAAAGCAACGTTATTGATACTCAGTTAGCAAAAAATATTGTTTATAGATTCCCATTAAACGCAAATCATTAGTAGATTACAAATTCCTGGAATTAACCAGCTTAGCTGTTAAATTTCTGATTATAAATGCTTAAAAAGATTTACTTTAAATTGGAATGTGTTAATTTCACATTTTAGTATGATACCAATTTATACCAAAAATAATTAAATTGTCTTTAAAACTTTTATGAGTGCCAACAACGATTCAAAAGTAGGACGATATGCAGGATCAATGTTCCAACAACGGCGCATGAGAGAATATATTGGTTCGGGACACCTTGATGGGATCTCCAGTTGATAACCAGACTGAACTGCGGACATTATTTCATCGACTGAGAATTTAGCATACGGCGTTAGTCCAAAGGAATAGATTTCCCACAAAACAACTCCGTAGCTCCAGACATCCGATTTAGTAGTATACGTCTATCCATAAGCATTGAGATATACTCGTTTGCTGATAGTCTCAGGGGCTGCCCAACGTACTGGGAGCTTGACAGTATTATAAGCATCCGTGTTGAAGGCAGCCATACCCAAATCAGCCACCTATGTCTAAGGTTGTGTGTTCAACTTTGGCACAGTTGTCTTTGCTAAGAAGAATATTTCTAGCAGCAATGTCTCGATGAATAACGTGATGTTTTTCCAAGTAAGCCATTCCGGAAGCAATATCTCTAACATTTATTATTGTAAGCCTACAGAGAGAATGAAAGCTGTTGGGTTTCAGAAATCTCGGATTTCCCACGAGATCTGAGGTAATTTAAAAGACTTCCATTCTCGAGGAATTCGGTGACTATCGTGACCATTTTTCCGACGGATACTCCAAACAAACGGACGATATGCGGATCACAGATTGCCCTAATTATTAAATAGGATATCACGTCATCATCAAAGCTTCTTTAAGAAAGGCGCTGATTCCACTATTGTCTTTTAGCTGTTTGAGTGCCACTTCCTGTTCCTGATACATTCCATAGTACACGTCTATGATGATTAGATTAGATCAACCTCCAAATTCTCCAGAGCCTATTTTTTTAATAATTACCAAATTTGCAGGGTCAATAAACCATCCTTGAGATTGGAATGCCACTCTGTCGATCACACTTTCCCTATTTTCCGGAATGATTCCATTCACAAGCAAATACCCCAGAGTTGCATTTTCGTGGTAGTACTGAGAGTTATTGACCTAGGAAACCTGCAATAGTTCTCGAATATTCGTGAATATTAATTTCTTATCAATTGAATATCCCGACTCCAGTTTGAATATGCAATAGTGGGTTAGTTTCCCCTCAGAAGACGTAGATAATACATATGTTCCAGGCTGGGAAGAAGAGTCTCGTAGTAAGTAACTCCCTTCACAACCATGACTCAAAATCTCCTCCGCTTCCACTCGTTCTATTTTCCCGTGATAACATCTAGGCTTGTTATTTCGTTTATACGATTCCATATTCGTGACTACTTCGCCACGTTTCCATACATAGCTTAGCGGAATCAATCCACGTGTCCCTTCGTTGTTGATTGCTGTTGCCCAGTTTTCATCCTGTGACTGATAAATTTGATATACCTGGCATATTGATACAATTTGTAAAGCTTCGTTTGCTGAAAAGCTTAAAAAATTTTTAGATGGGGCCACAAAAGACTTTCTTGATACAACTTGGTTATTTTTTTCAACCATTATTTTGACTTAACTCGCAAGATAATTAAAACGGAACTAGAACTGATTTACTTATACTTATACTATTTTGAAATTAAATAATTTATTATTTTTAAATCAAAGACGAAAATACAAATTTATTAATTTCTAATTAAGAATATCAAATTTCACAAACCTCCTGAACGGATGTTCCATGGAAATACCATACCGCCTATTGGGAAAGGAACGCTAATTCCTCTCCAAAAACCCAACAAGCCGCAAGGTCCTCTTAACACATTCGCCCAATCATACTCTTAACACAATAAGGAAAATCTTCTCGCTCGTAACACTGGAACGTATTAAGGACCCTGTTAATGAATATCTGTCGGCTAGCCAAAGTGGATTCAGGCCTGGGCGATCAACTGCAGATGTAGTATGGGGACATAGATGGATCTGTGCCATATCTCAGAAATTTAAAATGGCGACCACAATATTGGGCATTGATATGAGCAGGGCATTTGATACAATCCGCAGAGACAAGCTAATGGAGATCCTCAAAACTATTCTTGACAATGACTCGATCAGAATGGTTCGAGCACTACTTATAGACAACCGAGTTACGGTGAAGATCGGACCCGTACAATCAAGATCTTTCAAAACAAGCATTGGAAACGCCCCAAGGTGATTCAATATCACCTGTACTATTCATTGTCTATCTTGAAGCGGCCACTAAGAGATCTGAGAAAACTAGTGAAGACTACTTCAATAACTGAAGTGATATATGCCGACGATGTAGACTTTTTTCTCATGATAAGTCGACACTCGAAGACTGCTGAACATTGCTCCCCAGGCACTGGAAAAATGGTTCTTAAAAGTGAACATAGAAAAAACCGAATATGTAACAATCAACCGGGAGGCAAATAGAACGACGAAAAATGGCGAAACTCGAAAAAGTTGGAACTCTTTTAGGAGATAGTGAAGACATTATGAGGAGAAAGATGCTATCGACTGTTGCACTTAACAAACTGCGGACCACTTGGCTACGAAACCGCGAGGTTGGAACGGCCTTACGTGCCAAATTATACAATGCTTTATTAAACCCATACTTTTGTACAACGGAGGAACATGGGGAATATCTGAGTCTGAATCAAAATCTCTTGATGCATTCCATAGAAGACAGTTAGAATTCTTATTGCATCAACTGGCCAAAGAAATCAAGAACTCCACCCTATACAATATCTGCAACAGCAGACCCGTCAGTGTGGACATTACCGAAGCACGTTGGCGCCTATTGGGCCACATTCTAAGACTCGACCAGGATGTTTATGCTAACTGGGCAATGGAATCATATTACGCAAAGGACGAAAGATCTGCGTCCCGAGGACGCCCACGAAATACATTACCTATTGTAATCTCAAAAGAACTACAACGCGTTAAAAGACAACTGAAAAATGGAGACGACCTAGATACTCTCAGGAGTATAGCATACAACCGCACATCATGGAAAATTATGACCGAAAAGATAGTCTCATATGTGGCACATGTGGGAACTTAATTAGTTTAAATTACATTATGTTCCTATGACAGTGCTAATAATAATAATAAATTTATTAATCGAAGGAAAGTGCTGGCTGTTGCAGCCTTCAAAAAAATGTGGACGATCTGGACGAGGCGCAAGTACATAGGAACCCGCCTTCGAATTCGGCTGTACAACTCCTTTGTCGAACCAATCTTGCTCTACAACGCGGGGACCTGGGGCCTAACCGCTAAAGAACTGGAGCAGTTCAACTCTTTCCACAGAAAACAACTACGACTACTCCTGGGAATTCACTGGCCAAAAAAGATGACCAATAATGAACTCTACAGAATCACTCATACATCCGAGATTGCAAAGAAAGTGACGTCCACGAAGTGGATGCTCTTTGGACATGTCCTAAGAGCCTCGGAAATGACGCCGGCCAATCAGAACATGGAATCCTACTTCTGCTCATTAAATAAAACGGCATATAGGGGCCGACAAAGAACAACATTACCGACTACGCTCGACCATGATCTCACGTCGATTGGAAGGAAACTGAAATCGGCCGATGATCTGGACGAACTGAGATACCTCGCACGTAACAGGGGAGCGTGGATACGACTAACAGAGCGTATCCTGAGTCGGATGGCAAAAGTGGAATCTTAATTAACTTTTTGATTCCGCGAGATTGCTTTCATAATAATAATTAAGAATATCTCTTGAGTGACAAATTCAGAACGAAACTGAATTTCTCACGTAAAATTATCCTCTTATTGCAAAATATGAAATAATACTTTTAAAACGATTATTATAATGAATAAAAAAATTTATGAGAGTATAGTTAAGACATAAAGTTTCTTACTATCGTTAGATGCAATTTAACTAAATATTAATTAATTAATAATCTGTATCGGCAATGACTCTAAAAGTGTTATTTCTACACTTAGTTTATTATCCTTGGAAATCAAGTAGTGTACAACAAGTTTTTTTTAGCTTTTTTCCTAAAGTTTTCCTTAATCTTTGAACATTTTCACAAACTTGAATTGTGCTTTTTAGCTGCTATATTTCTTATTAAATACTTCAATCAAAAAGTATCAATTCGTATTGGAGACAAAAATTAATTAAATCTTTACTTTTTTTGATTTTATTTTCCTCTGAACTAGATTTCGTAAATATTTAAGCTTTGAAAGAGCTCCATAGATTTCTCAGATTTGATTCTTCTTTGAGCCCTTAATTTTGAAAAGATTGGCACTTCTTTATAATATAGTGCAGCGATGTCAAACTCATTTCGCTTCGGGAGCCGCATTTATAATAATTTTTTATCAAGGAAAGATTATTTATTTTAGTGAAAAACGAGGGTCTTAATATCATATTAGAAATAATTAACTGGATGCTTTTTCAAAGCAGAAATGAAATTTTTAATTTTCTTCTTGTATTTTACTGTTTAATGCAATTAATCAATTCTCTATCGCTATTTATTAATTTATTAAATCACCAAGACCACGCTAAAAACCGAATAAACGTCACGTGATCCCGATCCATTCAACCAGGGACCTCATCCTCGCTCGGTGATCTTTCCACGAGCCCACACAAGATCGCACTGGGCGGCAAGCCGTTTTTGGCGGAGCATTCGTTGACGGGCCCAGGTTCAGCTTAATGAGGTCTTCCAGAGAAGCTGGACCGGGGCGTTGACTATCATGTGACCAACGATCGGTTAATCTGAGGGCCCTTTGTTTGGCCTCCTCGATTCGCCTCCTGTTGAACCACGATAGCCGCGGACCCCATGAAAAATTTTAGAATTTAGAAAAATTGCAAAACTTCTATCAATTTTAAAAATTCTTAATATAAGTTATTGATCACAGAATTAATAAATTAATTCCTGAAAAAGATAATTAGATTACGAATTCATTAGTAAAATAAATTAAATAGTAAAATTATCGTTTTTTACTTTGTCGGATTCCAACCATCGACCATTTTTTTGTAATAATCCAGTTCAGATTGAATAATTTTTTCTTGGTCTTTTAATAATTCAATACTTCTTAGTCTCAAATCTTCTTTTGTTGGCGGAACTACTATTTATCAATAATAACAAAAAATATTCAAACGATGATATCGACTCGTACGTAATTCTTCACTTGGTTGAACGTAATTATAAATCGGAAACATTTCAGGAAAGCGTTTATAATGTCAGTAAATATTGGAGTGCGTTCATAATCAAATATTTGACAATTGTAATTTCCATTTGCGTCTATATATTCAAAATTATATTTGTCTCCTGTATATATTTATCATTAATTAAACGTTTGTGCAAGAAATATGGATTATTGGGATCTACGTCGCGTCCATAAACGTAGTCGTTGTAATTGAAGTTATCTTAAAAATGAGCTGTACTTAAAATACTGTTAGGCATTTCGTAATAATATTCGTCCAAGTTACTTCTTCCTGGATCTAGAAAAGTATTTGCTATTTTTTAAAGTTTATAATTGTAAATTTATTATCTATTTTACTTAAAATTTATAATCCATCTATCAACTACTTTTAAATTTTTTATGTAAATCATCTTTTCCGTGTCCAGACATCTTTCCAACAATCTATCAAATTCAACCAATATATATTTATTTATTATCGCATCAAAATAACCACTAAAATGGCCACAAAATATATGTTATTCTGTTAAACTAAAACTTTCATTTTTAAGCTTCAAGAACGAAAAATTCTGATTATATATTTCTGAAGAGTACATCAAGAAATTCCTATTTATTTTGAGTAATAATTATTACAATTTTCAGAAACAAAGAATTGGTAAAATTGAGTGTAGAAAGTTGAAGTTATGGTTCCGTATTTGACGAAATTTTTTATATTTACGAAGGTTTAAAAAAAATAATTCACTATTTTATTGAGTAATTATGTTCTGATTGTTATCGAAAATGCAAATGTAATGACATTAAAACTTAAACCAACCAATTAGTATGCGGTTTATAAATAATTTATTGAATCAAATAATTGTTATAAATATGTTTTGACATTTACCATTTAGAGGTCAATGTAGTTGGTTATTAAATTAGCAAGAAGCTTTTCCGACTTTTAAAAATAAGATGTATGCTGGCTGTTGCTGGCTGTTGCAGCCTTCAAAAAAATGTGGACGATCTGGACGAGGCGCAAGTACATAGGAACCCGCCTTCGAATTCGGCTGTACAACTCCTTTGTCGAACCAATCTTGCTCTACAACACGCGGGGACCTGGGGCCTAACCGCTAAAGAACTGGAGCAGTTCAACTCTTTCCACAGAAAACAACTACGACTACTCCTGGGAATTCACTGGCCAAAAAGATGACCAATAATGAACTCTACAGAATCACTCATACATCCGAGATTGCAAAGAAAGTGACGTCCACGAAGTGGATGCTCTTTGGACATGTCCTAAGAGCCTCGGAAATGACGCCGGCCAATCAGAACATGGAATCCTACTTCTGCTCATTAAATAAAACGGCATATAGGGGCCGACAAAGAACAACATTACCGACTACGCTCGACCATGATCTCACGTCGATTGGAAGGAAACTGAAATCGGCCGATGATCTGGACGAACTGAGATACCTCGCACGTAACAGGGGAGCGTGGATACGACTAACAGAGCGTATCCTGAGTCGGATGGCAAAAGTGGAATCTTAATTAACTTTTTGATTCCGCGAGATTGCTTTCATAATAATAATTAAGAATATCTCTTGAGTGACAAATTCAGAACGAAACTGAATTTCTCACGTAAAATTATCCTCTTATTGCAAAAATATGAAATAATACTTTTTAAAACGATTATTATAATGAATAAAAAAATTTATGAGAGTATAGTTAAGACATAAAGTTTCTTACTATCGTTAGATGCAATTTAACTAAATATTAATTAATTAATAATCTGTATCGGCAAATGACTCTAAAAGTGTTATTTCTACACTTAGTTTATTATCCTTGGAAATCAAGTAGTGTACAACAAGTTTTTTTTAGCTTTTTTCCTAAAGTTTTCCTTAAATCTTTGAACATTTTCACAAAACTTGAATTTGTGCTTTTTAGCTGCTATATTTCTTATTAAATACTTCAATCAAAAAGTATCAATTCGTATTGGAGACAAAAATTAATTAAATCTTTACTTTTTTTGATTTTATTTTCCTCTGAACTAGGTTTCGTAAATATTTAAGCTTTGAAAGAGCTCCATAGATTTCTCAGATTTGATTCTTCTTTGAGCCCTTAATTTTGAAAAGATTGGCACTTCTTTATAATATAGTGCAGCGATGTCAAACTCATTTCGCTTCGGGAGCCGCATTTATAATAATTTTTTATCAAGGAAAGATTATTTATTTTAGTGAAAAACGAGGGTCTTAATATCATATTAGAAATAATTAACTGGATGCTTTTTCAAAGCAGAAATGAAATTTTTAATTTTCTTCTTGTATTTTACTGTTTAATGCAATTAATCAATTCTCTATCGCTATTTATTAATTTATTAAATCACCAAGACCACGCTAAAAACCGAATAAACGTCACGTGATCCCGATCCATTCAACCAGGGACCTCATCCTTGCTCGGTGATCTTTCCACGAGCCTACACAAGATCGCACTGGGCGGCAGGCCGTTTTTGGCGGAGCATTCGCTGACGGGCCCAGGTTCAGCTTGATGAGGTCTTCCAGAGAAGCTGGACCGGGGCGTTGGCTATCATGTGACCAACGATCGGTTAATCTGAGGGCCCTTTGTTGGGCCTCCTCGATTCGCCTCCTGTTGAACCACGATAGCCGCGGACCCCACGAAAAATTTTAGAATTCAGAAAAATTGCAAAAATTTTAGAAAAATTGCAAAACTTCTATCAATTTTAAAAATTCTTAATATAAGTTATTGATCACAGAATTAATAAATTAATTCCTGAAAAAGATAATTAGATTACGAATTCATTAGTAAAATAAATTAAATAGTAAAATTATCGTTTTTCCTTTGTCGGATTCCAACCATCGACCATTTTTTTGTAATAATCCAGTTCAGATTGAATAATTTTTTCTTGGTCTTTTAATAATTCAATACTTCTTAGTCTCAAATCTTCTTTTGTTGGCGGAACTACTATTTATCAATAATAACAAAAAATATTCAAACGATGATATCGACTCGTACGTAATTCTTCACTTGGTTGAACGTAATTATAAATCGGAAACATTTCAGGAAAGCGTTTATAAATGTCAGTAAATATTGGAGTGCGTTCATAATCAAATATTTGACAATTGTAATTTCCATTTGCGTCTATATATTCAAAATTATATTTGTCTCCTGTATATATTTATCATTAATTAAACGTTTGTGCAAGAAATATGGATTATTGGGATCTACGTCGCGGCCATAAACGTAGTCGTTGTAATTGAAGTTATCTTAAAAAATGAGGTGTATTTAAAATACTGTCAGGCATTTCGTAATAATATTCGTCCAAGTTACTTCTTCCTGGATCTAGAAAAATATTTGCTATTTTTTAAAGTTTATAATTGTAAATTTATTATCTATTTTACTTAAAATTTATAATCCATCTATCAACTACTTTTAAATTTTTTATGTAAATCATCTTTTCCGTGTCCAGACATCTTTCCAACAATCTATCAAATTCAACCAATATATATTTATTTATTATCGCATCAAAATAACCACTAAAATGGCCACAAAATTATATGTTATTCTGTTAAACTAAAACTTTCATTTTTAAGCTTCAAGAACGAAAAATTCTGATTATATATTTCTGAAGAGTACATCAAGAAATTCCTATTTATTTTGAGTAATAATTATTACAATTTTCAGAAACAAAGAATTGGTAAAATTGAGTGTAGAAAGTTGAAGTTATGGTTCCGTATTTGACGAAATTTTTTATATTTACGAAGGTTTAAAGAAAAATAATTCACTATTTTATTGAGTAATTATGTTCTGATTGTTATCGAAAATGCAAATGTAATGACATTAAAACTTAAACCAACCAATTAGTATGCGGTTTATAAATAATTTATTGAATCAAATAATTGTTATTAAATATGTTTTGACATTTACCATTTAGAGGCCAATTGTAGTTGGTTATTAAATTAGCAAGAAGCTTTTCCGACTTTTTAAAAATAAGATGTATACCAAAAATGAAAATTTATTTGTGATGACTATCTTTTAAAATAAAGACTATTTTTCTGTTTTTTGAGTTATACATAGACTAGTCTTTAATAAAAGTTAGATTTAAAGATAAGAACATGGAATATCTACTTTGAATAAATTTAGCATATGAATAACAACTTAGGAAATTAAGATGGGCAAAACGGAAAACTTGTTACCAGACTAAATTTAAAAATAAAATTTTCCAAATGTAGGTAACTTTTAACTAAATTTGAAATTTTTTAGTTCAAATTTTAGAACTATTGAAGATAAGATATAGAATGTTGTGATTACAGTATGTTAAATAATAAGTTTATTTTTAGTTGATTAAAGATCAAAATCGTAATCATTTTTCCAGTTTGGAACCCACGTCTCATATTCTTTTAGTTCACGTTGAACTATTCTTTTTTTTTGCTCTAAGAAGTCAATATGTTGAAGTATCGATTTTCGATCGGTCGGCGGTTCTAATTTGTATTATTTAAAAATATAAAATAGGTAATTTAAAAATCATAAGCTATATTACAATCATTATAATAATGACCTTCTGGGTTTTTGAACAAATCTTTATTTCCAAGTCTATACATGCAACAAATTTTATATTCAACCGATATATTTGCTTTAATATCATTCCCATTAATACGACATTAATAGGCAAACCGGAAAACAAAGCAAAAAGCAATTTATTCTTCGTTATTTATCTAAAACAAGTTATTTTTTCAATTATTAGGTTACTTCCACTTTTTTAGAAAATAATTACAGTTTTTAATATTGTAAAATAGTGGCGAGATTTAGAATTTGGGGGGGGGAATAAAGGTTTCTTTGAAAATTTTCAATTTTTTGCAAAACGTGGAGAGCAATAAAAGTTTGGCTGTACTTTTTTGTTTTCGAATAACAAGAATACAAGAATTAAGAATTATAGTTTTAATTAAGCAAGATATTATTAAGGGGAAAACCAGACAGACTCCAAACACAGACGATGAGTACTCGAACGTCGGAACCACACATTTGATAATTGCAATTCCAATTTAGAGAAACCGCATCTAAAAAAATAATATAGCTATAAATGCATATAATAAAAGTTATAAATTCTTGCACCTAATAAAAAGTCTATTAAATTATTACCAAACCAATTATTCAACATAGCTAAGCATAGCTTTGCACCAGTATGCTTAGCGTCGTTACTATCGCACACCAATAAAAAGAAAACTGTAAGAAAAAGACTTATAATTCGGGATTAATTAGAATAATTAACTTCATTGTTCTCTTTGTTCGGCTGACACAAGCAAAATTTTAGTCACCTACAGGTTCTTGGTCAGCAAAAGCTGGCTCGTGAGCCTTTGGTGGCTCTTAGAATCTTCAGTAGGCTTTTTTAATTTTGTTATTTTTATTTACATCTCAAAAAAATTATAGGCTCTTTTAAGACTTCCGAAAGGTGCAGTCTACCCCCTCTCTCTGACTGAATGTCAGGAAAAGACTGAATTAAACAAAATACAATCCAGAATTCTCTTAAGAACAGTTGACTGTATTTAACAACCAACTATCATAAGCACCCCTTGTGGTACTCAGTCAGCAGTTTATCCCATGTTATCACACACGGAATGACATGGACTTTACACTAATGCGTCATCCCAAGCTCTTATGCAAGGAGCTCTTATCATACTTCCTCCTTTTCCCCACTTCCAATATCTGCAGACAATCTAAACACGTGATGCTCACCTCCGTCGGTTCTAAACAAGTCTAAAGACTATCTGGAAAAGTGTAGACTACTCGCATTCGACAAAGGAAGATAAAAAAAACTAATTATAAATATTGTTTCTTAGAGTGTTGTACATGTGGCTATAGACATTATGGCATTCGTGAAAGTGCATAATAATACAAGTGGTAAAAAGTGGCTCTTCATTTTGTCGAAATTTTCAAGAATGTCAACTAGATGAAAAAGACTGACTGGGAGGATAGTTGAGAGTACGGCATAAGCGAAACTTTAAGGACTCCGACTATTGAACGTGGGCCGTAAGAGGGTGAGGTTGATGTAACAAAATACAACAAATTACGCTAACTAAATAACTATTAATTTTATTTTTTTAAAAATTGAAAGAGATTTATTTAAACTTTAATATTAATTTGTAATAAAATATTGTTCTAATCAAAATACGTTTGTTTGGTCGTCGATAATGAATAATTCTTTCAATATCTTGGATAAATATAGAGAAATACTCAAAAGGTAATTAAAAATCTTTAAATAAAGGTTCGACCCTTCATTTGAAAATACGATGAACAAATTTAGGAAAGCAGAACCTTCTTTTATTACAGAATGTAATTAAAGCTATATAATTATGTTTTAGTCGTTTTCAATGCTATAGATAATCTTGGAATTGTATTACCGAAGAAACCCATAATATTCAAGGCACTAAAAACATTTCTATTTTTTAGGATTTGTCAGATCCTAAAATTGTAGACAAACTATCATCAATTGCCGATTATATCTTGGAATCCACCCAATATACAAACACTTCTCCCCGAAAGTAATTTTATATATTTTTAAATAATTTAACCTAAAATAATTAGAATTAATCTTTATTAAATTATTTTTAAGAAATACTATTGACTCTGAATTAAAATATATTTCGACGGGAGAGAGTATAGATGAGAACCTCAAATCCTCATTCGTTGAACAAGTCGAAAGACTGTCTCCCCATTCGTGGCTAGATTGTTTATCTAGAGAAGAATTTGTCCAATATCTCCAAAATTTTCGGAGGAACAAACTCGTTTTCGAGTCAATTTTATCTGAGACCTCTCCGTCATCTTCATACCGTATTGAAATTGAAGACATTGGTACTTTTGTCGAAGTGGTCGCAGTTTTTTTTGAAGATAATTAAAATTAATTAATTTTTTTAGTGAAAAATAGTTATTAATTTTAACCCTCTTCAATAATTTAAATGGTTATTAAAATTATTTAAAATTTTATTTAACCAATTTAGTCATTTTAGTCTCGGCATCCAAATTCCAGGACTGTAGAAGAATTTATGTCTTTTACAATCTGTCAAAAGATTCCTATAGTTCTGTATTTGTTTCGCCACATAAATTCTGAAAAAATAACTAACTAAAAAAAACCGGTACTTTTGTCGAAGTGTCCAGTTTTTTTAGGCCTTTTAAAAAATCTATAATTTTTGAGGTGGAATATATTATCTTTTATTGAAGTTAAGCGCTCTATCAATATTTAAATATTATTAAATTTTTACTATTTATTTTCTAATTTTGTTTAATATTATGGCGAGCATGTACCTAATATTGAATACTGGCACTATAGGTCACATGGAAAATTCTGTTGTGGACTTATGCACATCAAATTCCGACAGCTCCCAATAAGAAGGAGGATGCAGTGCATTTTCTGTTAATAATATTTTAAATTATTGATAGAGCGACTTAAATAAAATATATATATTCCACCTCAAAAATTATTAGATTTTTTAAAGGCCTAAAAAAATGCGACCACTTCGACAAAAGTACCAAGACATTAATGTTGAAACATTTCTGAAAACTTTAAATGCTCTGAAAAATATTAATAATGTTTATTTTGTTGAATATATATAGGTATTGGAGGAAAACAGGTTGTGAAGAAAATGTTTTTTTAATTTATTCAATTTTAACTTTTTAATGATTTTTATTGCTTAATCGTATCTTAATAATCAACGAAAATGATTTAATCCGGAGATAGCGTATATTTCTTTACAAGTAATAATTAAAAGATTGGTGGTCATATTCAGTATGCTTAAGTCGCACTTTCTTTGAGCAAAGTAGATATACAGTGGACTATTCATCTAACGAAAATAAAATTTGAGCATTCATTACATAAATTTAACGAAAAAAATATCTAAATGGAACTGAATTTGATAAGTTTTTTTTCTTTATCTTTATATAGTTAAACCTTGCACACATAATTTACTACAAACAAATAATTGGAGGACTTTATCATTTTGGACTTATTCCCTATTATTGGCTAATTATAAGGAGAAAGGATTTTTGGTACTGTTGCATTTCATCCTGCACGAAAATAGCCTTTAAATGAATTAATGAAAATTTTTATGAATATTATGTCGCGAGCGCAGCGCGCGACCGAGCGCTAGACGCGACTTTGACACCTAACAAGCCTATCATCAACAAATATATTTATTAAATTATTTAAAATTTTAACATGATTTAAAATTAAAATTGAAATAACTTAAGTTTTCCATTGAATCCCATAAAATAATTTATAAGTAGACCTTAATAGAAAAAGTAAAATCAATGAATACTGAACGCTAATTTGGTTTAGGTTGTGAGGGGGGTAATAATTTGACAGATCTCATTGCTATTTTTTCGTTTTAATCTCTAAAATTAGGTCTTCTAATCAAAAATGAACTGTGCAGACAGGCTTGCTCCTTCAGAAGATTCTTGTTTTGACATTTTTATAAATTATGAAGCATTTAGATTTTTTCTCATTATTCTAAAATATCAATTATAAATTTTAAAATATTATTTTTATTTATGAAATCGGTTTTAAAGCTCATTCTGCTTTGGCATCGATTTTAATTTTTGTTATCGAATATATTTAATCCCAAATACATGCCTGGGTATTTGTCAATTTATAGATTTTTTGATTGATCGGATCTAGAAATTGAGTGGTCGCTCGCTGCGCTCGCGACATATTAGATCGAAAATTTAAAAAATTGAACTATGCCGATTTTGTAAATTTTATTTTTAAAAAAATTTGAATTTTTACCGGCTTAGTGGTGTCAAAACAATACTGACAGAATTAAATCTGAGCTATTAACGACCACCTGTCTAAAAAGACACAGTTGTCGGTTAATAAAGATGCTTATCATCATTCCCTCAGTGAAAAAATCTTTATTACAACAAAAAAGGTCAGCTGGTTGTAAGAAGCGTGATATCGGCGGACAAAATTTGACAATGGCATTTATTAGCTCATCGAAGGAGTTATCTAAATGGCTCACTTGAACTATATGTTCGACACCCACTTTTATGGCACAACCATGTTGTATTCTCCTGCTGTTGGAGAAGGGTCATAAAATGTCTGTTTTGACATTTTTTTTCTTTAAGAAAGATTCCATCCTCTTGAAGGAAGGCAACTGACTCCATTTCAGTACGGGGAAGTTCATAGTCCTTCAGTTTTGCAAATTTTCGCATGACAACTGTATCATTCATCTCCACAAGACGGTAAAAAATTCAAATTTTTTTATTGGACATCTGCCAACCCTACCCTTGCCAGTGCGGATTCACAATTTTGTCAAACGGCTTGCACGCCTTGTCGTTTAAGAAGAGTGCCGGTAGAATTCCTCGCCACATTCAACTCAATGACGTTTTCAGGAGGGCTCTAGAACGGAGCGACGGAAAGCGCCCGACGGGATGACGACCTTTTCTTTCAGAAGAGGTAAGTCCCTGGTTTGGGACGCCAGCTGCGTTGACTCTTTTTCGGCAATATGCTACCATAGACTTGCAGCAACTCGGGCTCCCCCACTGCTCAGGCCGAAAAGTTAAAGAAAACGAAATACCTGTGTATTCCGGACTCTTGAGTTTGCCCCTTTGCCTTTGAAACTTCAAGAATCGTCGACAAGGGCGCGACTTAATTCCTTACTGACATTAGTAGGAGAATCTCCTTGAAAACAAACGACTGGAGGGAGACGACCTGGCTCTTTCGGTCGCTGTGCTCCGCTGAAATTGCCATTCAATACGCAGTACACGGGTCCCTTAGGCTCTCAACTACTCTCTCAGACTCTAGCTAACATCTAATTTTGTTTGAATAAAAGAAATTTACTTAGATAATTTGCCCGCGACACCCACTTTGGGAAACGCTGCACTAGAAAATGACTACCTCAATAGACACAACTATTCCTACATATCTTCAGTATTTTCTCGGAAAGGGAAAAGAATTTTTGACAATCGTGTGCAAATATGGCATTTCGAGAGAAGGCATACCACCCGACTTCAATATCATCCAGGATGTTCCTATAGTCTCCCAGAAAATGGCACATGTCAATTATTACTCAAATATGTGTAAATATCAAATGATTTATTAATAAATATATTTAAAACCCAAATAATAAACACTACAAAGATGAAATCTCCTTAAGTCGTTTACAATTAGGCATTGTTAACTGAGCAAGTTTATTTCGTGACTCAGAATCTCCATACATTGAAAACAACTCAAGTCTGGCCTCTAAAAATTCATAAAGAAATTCTACAACTATATTGTCTCTCCTGTTGACACAACTCTGAGAAATGTTCAATGTATGATTCAATCACTTTTCTCTCCACTTTACTCACGTCGCCGTCAAAATCAGTTTTAACATAGTAGGGAAGCTGTACGCGATCAACTGTACGTAGAACAGAGTAACTCCTATAGAATTTTTAAAATTATATTACGAGGTCTGGTGGAGAGAGAAAGGAGAACTCGGGGCGAATAACGAGGATAAAAGTGGGAGTACAACGAACAGAAGCAAAGGAATTGCACCAACCCATTGGAAAAGAGAGGTCTCCCTTTGTGGACTGTGAGAATGCCGTGCTTGACGCTGGTTAGTATAGTAAAAAAATTGTCTTTGATGCACTAAAAATACAATTTTTAAAATTACTTCCATTTTCAAAAAAGGCTCGAAATATATCATCGGGTGATACATTTTCTAAAAATCAAAGCATTCAAACTCAACCAGAATGAGAACGAACTGGCCGAACACCGTTCAAATCGTAGCTGTTTCGCTTATCCTCATCCGTTAGAACAGAGAAAGCCAGGTTTACCGCTGATGAAACTATTTTTAATTTATACATTTAAAAGCATCAGATGCGTTAGGAGCGCTGTTCTTGTCAGGATGTAACTTAAGTGCCAGTTTTCGATAAGCTGACTTGATTTCGTCTGTGGAAGCAGAACGGGACACTCCCAAGATTCTGTAGTAGTCAGTCTCTTTGAACACTCTGAAAGTATTATGACTTATTACCTATCTGCTAATTCTTTTTGTTTGGGAGTAAATGAAGGAGCTTTTAGGCGAATTGTTGTTAGGAGTTCTGAGATTTTGAAATAGATAATACCTTGAGCTTCAGATGTGGGAAAAAGTTTTAATGATTTTGATAAATATTTTTCTGCATTTTCGTAGTCTTTTTGTTTGATATATTTTTTAGCAATGTTTAGACAGTTAATGCTCTCATCTTTGTTAGCGTAACTCATGCACCACAAAGGAACTTTATTATAGTTTTGAATAAAGATTATTTTGAACAAAATAAATAGTCATTTAATAAAATAAAAATACAGTTTCACATACCAAATGAATGTTGAAGGATTCTTAAACACATTCCTAAAAAGAGTCTTTCTTAAATCGGATTCTATCGAATTTAGAACCATTTCGTCTTGACAGGGATGTTGAAACGTTTTTCACGTCCCCTTAAAAACGCTCCGATAAACTCAATTAACTTTTTTAGCGGACTGCCTCTAATCTTATTTTGTGGCGCCATTTATTCGTCATTATATCCATTGATGTTCGATAATTAAGAAAAACTTTCAAATAAACAATGAGATAAATTATGAAACCCAATTTCCTAATGAATAAGCCAATTCTCAAAGAATAACAGATTTTCAGATCCAATTCTATCAGCCAATATTTAAATATATTTTTATTAAACAAAAGAATGAAGTGAATTATTTTTGTTCTTCCCTATTATTACATATTCTTTTTAAAACAATCATTCATCTCTTATGCCCAACTATCATAGTCGGTACATAGAGGTCCTCGTTTACACGTATTCCTGGTTCAGAAGAATCCTTCGGTTGACACCCAATCACTGCTTGCTCCTCTTCGGGAACCGATATTCCATGTCTTGTCTCCACCTGCATACTCTCCAATGTTTTTCTTAAAACGAGTGTTTGGATATATGCCTTCACTCTGTCTTCCACTGCGATAGAATCCAGATGACTTTTGAAGAATCTTGAGACAATTCCATCCCAGTTAAGTACAACAGGGATTATCTTCACTTTAGCCCGATGAATCGCTCCTAATTCATGTGCTAAAAGATAATATTTGTGGAACTTTTCCACTTCAACTTGCTTTAAGTAATTTTGTGAGGTAATCCCAAATTCAATGAGTGTAATTGTATTTTTCATCTTGTCATGGACAAAAATATCTGGTTTATTGTTTGAAACAGCCGTATCCGTAGAAATAGTTGTGTCAGGTCGAATTTTCACAAAAGCCAATATTTAATACTCTTAACTCTTTATATTGGTTTGTGCTATTTGTAAAAATCTTTTTCTGTTTTTCATTTTTGGAGAATATAATTGGTTTTTATACACCTCGGTGCCTCATCAATTTCTTTTATGTATGTATAATACCACCCTGCCCCAATAAAACCTCCGCTTTGGGGCATCTTGCTTTTTGGAGCGATTTTATTTTTTAGTACATTTACTATCAATAATTTCCAAATTTGAAAAATATCAAAATCCCAGGATGAAGTACTTTCTGTAAAACAAGACCAAACTCTGCAAACTTGTTTCATACCATAAAAGAATATACACTGTCGCTATATAATTATTATATTGGCCTGATTAACATTGAGCCTTTTTGAATCGACCCGCAGATCAGCGACTTACTCGTCTCCCTCAAAATACCCTAAAGAGTAGAAAAACCTTAGAAGAGGATTAACGTCAATTGTTTTTAAAAGTGAATTGATGCTATTCCAGTTCTTAGGTGGCCTTGAGAGAATATCTTTTGGGTCGTGGCCTAGTTTGCCTGAGAAAATCGGGGATTCTGAGATCAATTAAAAGAAATAAATTGCACTTATCAACAATCGCAGGAATCTAGCCTCCAAATACAGTGAACAAAAATAAAAACTGAACAAGCATTTTCTCACGAATTTACTATGAAACAATATCTAAAAAATAACTTCTATTGATTTAAAAAATTAAATAAAGTATTGTTTATTTTTGTGTTTTTCTAAAAAATATTATATTTATACGGTTTTTCATTCATTGATAATTCAGAACCCAAAAAAAACTGAACAAATTTATTTAATATCTATTATGTTCTCCATTAGCTCTAATTACATCTAGTATTCGGCCTGGCATGCTATTAATAAGATTTTTTGCATATTTATTTTGAGGTCATTCCAAATGGATGATGTTTCTGCAAATAAATGTTCCTTTTTCAAAAATTCTCTTCCTTTGATTTTTTCTTTAATAAAGACCCAAACATTTTTTATAGGGTTTAAATGTGGGCTTGGTTGAGGTCATGGTATTAATTCCATATTATTTACTTGAAAAAAGCGCCTTGCTATTGCGAAGTATGTTTCTGATCATTGTCTTTTTGGTAACTAAAATCTTCAAGTTCGATACAAAGTTCCACCCATCTTCTCTTTTCTCAAAACCAAATTACTGAATCCAACAATGCTTATGGAACCCCATAACATGATAGTTCCTCTACCGAATTTTACTGTTTTGGTCAGATTGGCTGTTAAATATTTTTCTTGCGATTTCTGTATGTTTTTCCAGATTTATACATGCAAATTATTCTGTCTTTTTCTTTAGATGTTCAATGACTAGCCACGTAAAGAGATTATAAATGATTGAATTTGAACGAATTTAAAAAAATAAAACTTTTTCTTTTATATCTTTAAGTAATTTAAATTTGTTCAGTTTTTTTTGGTTTTGAATTTTCGATTTCATAAAAAGGGGATAAATATATATTTATCAAAAAAAACTAAAAAATGTAAAATACCTTAATCTATGGTAAGAATAAATTTGAGACACATTTGCAATATTCTCCCATTGTAAATTTATAAGAAGAAGCATGTTCAGTTTTATTTTTGTTCACTGTATGGTATTGAGAGCAGAGAAAGCATCTGTGCGGAGTCTATCAAAACCGCCCAGATGAATTTGTTAATCAAAATTATCGAATGTAAAGTTCTGCATTCCATATTATTCAAATGTCTAAATGATCAGAATATTAATATAGAAACGTCAAGCGGGTTGCTTTGGAAAAAGAATGTCACTCCCAGAAGTGAGGCACTATATTGCCTAATGCAGGATAGAAGTCTGTTCTTTTCAACCAAGGGAGAATTGTGCAATCATTGTAAGAGAACCAAAAAAACTGTTGTGCATTTGGCAACCCAGTGCGGAAAAATGCTCACAAGTGATTACGTCAGAAGAAATAATGAGGTCGTGAGATGTATTCACCTGCATCTATTTAAGAAGTACGCAATCGGCAAAGTCAAAAAATTGAAAGGTTATTCTGTCCAATCAATCATATCAACAAAAAATGTCGAAATACGAGTCGATTCTAAAATAATTACAGACAAGAAAATTCCCTACAAAAACCCTGACATATTTGTGTATGAAAAAATTAAGAACGAAATTACTCTCATCGAATTTGGAATCATTTCCCAGGACCGCCTGTAGCTGGCCGAACTTGAGAAATGCTATAAATACAGTAAAACCTCTGGTGCTCGCCACATATTTTTCAAAAAATTAAAAATTTCTAGTAAATTTTGATAAATATTCTATTCTCATGTGAATTCAGAAGAGGCTTTGAAAATGTTGAAAAGAATAATCATTCTTTTATCAAAATGAAAATTTTGATACAAATTATTAGAAACATGGCTAATCGACACCGTTATTAGAAATATGGCTGAATTAAAAAAAACTATTAAAGATTTTTTTAGTTAATTTTTTCCTTTTAATTTCTTTCGATTCTCTTTGTTTCTTTACTCAAATATGACTTAAAAGGCTCACTTATGATCGGAAAGTATCGAAAACCGAAATGTTTTCAAAATTTCAAAGTCAAAAAATTTATTGATTATTTCCATTTCTTGCCAAATTCTATTGCTTGCCATTTTTTCTTTGGTCCCGAAAATGGCGAGCACCAGAGGTTTTACTGTACAATTTATTGGCCGGAGAGTTGTCCAGCCTATACGTCGCTCAAGTGAAAATAATTTTATTGGTTCTGACCTGGAAAGGAGTCGTTTCCAAGTTTTTTTAAGAACTAAATTGAAAAGTTGGAATTTTTAAAATTTTTCTTTACCTTTGAATGGCATATTAAGGAAAGGCTTTATCAGATAATACCACTACTCTTTACGTTTTTGATACTATTATTGTCACCAAATAATAATTATTATTAATAGCACGTACACAGAACCAAAGAAATGTTAAATTAGCTAAGGTCCAGTTTGTACCGCACGTTCAGAAATCTTGTTCACCAGGCGTCTCCATCGGGGTCTGCTTTGAGCATATACTCGTATGTTTTCAGGGTCGTCAGCACATCCAAGTTGTCTCCTTGTTTAGTGCAACAGGGAGAGTGACCCTGGGCCTTCCTCTGAACGGTGTTTTGTTGTTATTGTTAAAGTTATCATCTATTATTGTGTTTGCTGGTGTGTTTACGTCCATACTAAGTACGGGTCTAAACAGCCTCCATTTTGATTCTATAATATCAATGCTTATTGGCACCGATCGTGTCATAGCGTATAATTTTCTGTTAGGAATCTTTTTTGGCCATCCTAGACCCAGTAGATTGCGTAGTTGTTTTCTGTGAAACGTGTCCATTTTATGTAATTCTGCCTCTATGACACCCCAAGTACCAGGTACATGAGTACTGGTTTTATATATGCTTTGTACAGCTTTAGCTTAAGGTTTGTTTTTGAAGTTTTTTTTATAAATCCATATCTTTTGCATTTTCTTGTACATTGCAAAACTAAAACTCTCCGGTACATCATGTCCTCACTATCACCAAGTAATGATCCCAATTTCCTTTTTTTCCTCCAACTTTCATCAATATATTTCGATTCCCTTGCGATTCTTATGTGTTCAGTCTTTTCTTGATTAACGTGCAAACACCATCTCTCAAATTCGTCAGGAATTTTCTTCAAAACAGATGCAAGTTCCTGATCATTTTCTGACACAAAGTCTATGTCGTCTGGATATATAATTTCCATCGGCATCGATCCTTCGCACTTTGTTCTGAGATCTCTCAGTGCTGCCTCCAGGTATACTATGAATAGAACCGGAGATAGAGAGTCCACCTCTTAAATGTTCCAATTGTTGTCCCAAAAGGATTTGATAACTCGTTTCCAACCCGTTTCATCATGAAAACTCTCAATAACGTCCAACAACGATTTCCTATTGACAGTGTCAAACGCACTGGAAATGTCCACTCCCAGAATTTTAAAGTCATTTTTGTATTGTTGACACATAGCACACATCCATCTATGAGACCAGACAGCGTCTGCAGTCGAGCGACCCCTTCTGAATCCACTCTGTCCTGGCGACAGAAAATCGCAAACATCAGAAGATATCCGATTAAGAGTTATCAGAGATAGAATTTTTCTCAGTGTCTTCAGTAATATCACTGATCTTAGATTTTTTAGCGGACCCTTGCTCTTTCCTTGTTTACGTAAAGAAATTAAAATTCCATCCCCAAGTTTCAAAGGTGAATGTGTCTCAAATACCATATTAAAAATGTTCGTAATGATGGCTGTCAATTCGCTTGGTGCATACTTGCTCATTTTTCCATCTATTTTGCCCTACTGTTGTTTAATTTTTTAATTTTCAAGTCAGTCTCCTTTGTAGATATAGGTAAGTTCTGAACCTAAGTTCAGTTTTGCTAGTTCAGTAAATTCTGTTTTCTCCACATTTACATTGAGGAACCACTCAGCAAGTCTATTTGGCATCACCTCCAGTAGGCTTTCCAGAGCGTCCCAGTCGGAAGAAATAAGATCCACGTCATCCGCGTATGCCACCACATTGATCTTTCCTTAATAGTATGGTTTTAGTTTTCTCAATGCAACTTCCAGAAATGTGACAAACAGTATAGGAGATAACGGATCCCCTTGAGGTGTTCCAGATGTTGTTTCAAATGGTTTAGAGCACTTGTCTCGTACCCTGACCGATAGATAGGTTTCTGATAAGAGTGCCCTGATCATCCGGATAGAAGATTCATCAAGGAATCCTGCGAGGACTTCCATTAATTTCTGACGATTAATCGATTCAAAATCTCTTGACATATCAATGCCAAGAATGTATGTCGCATTTTTGAACCTTTGAATGGTGGAACAATGCCATTTATGGGTCTACACCAGAGGTTCTCAACCTGGGGTCCGCGAGATTTTTCTGAAACTTTATTTAAATGTTTTTATTTAATGATAACAATTTTAAATTAATATATAATAGAATTAAATCATAATTAATAACTCTTTTAGATATATTATAAATTAATATATTTTAATATTAATAATACTGAGGGGGCTAAATAAATTAATATATTTTAATATTCAATAATACTGAGGAGGCTAAATTACTTTAAAGCTGAATGTAACTTAATTATTTATATAAAATATGGGTTTATTTGTATTGATAAAGATGGATTTGAAAGCCCAAAATGTGTTGTGTGCATGAAAATTCTGTCACACAATAGCATGAAACCAACAACTCTTGTGATACACTTGCGCACATGTCATCCCCATCTAATCCACAAAAATAAGGATTATTTATTTCTTTGCCTAAAATGATGAAAAATCAAGTATTGACTCGTTTCATACAAACTTTGCCTTCTGATAATTCCATGCTATTAGCATCTTACATGATCTCATTACGTATAGCGAAAGAAAAGAAACCTCATAATATGGCCGAAAAACTGATTCTTCCTTGTTGTAAAGACATAGTACGTACTCTTATTGGCACTCATGCTGAAATATGATTTCGGAAATACCATTATCGAATGATACTGTTCATCGACGAATTTCTGAAATGTCAGAAAATATTAAGTGTCAGGTTATTGATATTATATTATTTACTAGCTCGGCAGCTCGCTTCGCTCACCGCGACCTAGCTCCTGCGGAGGGCCTGTTTCATCAAACAACTATAAGTTTATGTAGATGTATAAAACTACCTGGTTAAATGTAACCCTATTCTATCGCCTGTTGATAAACGATGTTTGTCGTCCGTCCTTCCTTGGCATATATGAATAAATTTTCTCTTCTGCCTACCCTCGAGCATCCCACATACAGCTGTCCATGTGAAAAGCACTCACTCTCTAAAAATAACCCAACTACCTTTAATGACTGTCCCTGGGCCTTGTTTATTGTCATTGCACACTTTTTTTTTCATTTTTTGTGGTTTATTTTTTTTTATTTAATTTTTTCATTTTTCCTTTGTAATTTCCTTTTTTTTCTTTTTTTGTTTTTTACTGGCGGAAATGGGGCAGGGGGAGATGCGGCAGGCGGAAATGCGGCAGGCAAGAAAGCGACACACAAAAAAGCGACACACAAAAAAGATTTAATTAATTACCTTATTAAGCTGACCGTTTTTCTTCAGCTTCGTTTTTCCTCCTTCGGTTATCTATTTAAAAAATTATTTTTGAATAATAAAAAAGTTTAGGAAAAGAGGCATACCGAAAATAAATTCTATCTTTACGAAAAACTCAAGTAAATAGTTAATATTTTTACGCAAATTCTTCTGATTGCGCTGTCAATTGGTGGTAAATTGTGTTAATGGTTGTGCTAATGTGGTTTCAACTATCAAAGTGTTTTTCAAAATCTGTTAATTGCACA
Source organism: Octopus sinensis (assembly GCF_006345805.1). Lineage (NCBI taxonomy): Eukaryota > Metazoa > Mollusca > Cephalopoda > Octopoda > Octopodidae > Octopus > Octopus sinensis. The sequence continues at coordinate 67,592 of NW_021831284.1, read as the reverse complement.
CTCTATTCAAGGTCGTGCGTCAATTGGTGGTAAATTGTGTTAATGATTGTGCTAATGTGGTTTCAACTATCAAAGTGGTTTTTCAAAATCTGTTAATTGCACACTCTATTCAAAGTCGTGCAATCTGTGATTGCACATTCTGTCAAAGTCAAATATGATAATAGCTTTAATTTTGATTCATGGTCGATAATGATATATGCATTTAATTTTAAAGAGAAAAACATAGGATGAATTGAATTTCTTTATCGCGAATAATTGGGAGTTCATCATTGTTAATATTCTCGCTGTCGTTTTCATCAAGGATATTCTTAATACGTGAGATTTTTGCCTTGAAGGTTTTAATGGACCTCATCATGAATGTCGAGGACATTCGCGTTGTTCATTTTAATCAAAATGCAGAAAATAATTTTTTGATTTTTTGGGGGAGGTTTTAAGGACTTCATCATGTAAGTCGAGGACATTGTAGTTGTTCATTTTAACCAAAATGCAGAAAATTTTTTTTAATTTTTTTTGGGGGGGGAGGTTTTAAGGACTTCATCATGTAAGTCGAGGACATTGTAGTTGTTCATTTTAACCAAAATGCAGAAAATTTTTTTTAATTTTTTTGGGGGGAAGGTTTTAAGGACTTCATCATGTAAGTCGAGGACATTGTAGTTGTTCATTTTAACCAAAATGCAGAAATTTTTTTTTAATTTTTTTGGGGGGGAAGGTTTTAAGGACTTCATCATGTAAGTCGAGGACATTGTAGTTGTTCATTTTAACCAAAATGCAGAAAATTTTTTTTTATTTTTTTGGGGGGAAGGTTTTAAGGACTTCATCATGTAAGTCGAGGACATTGTAGTTGTTTATTTTAACCAAAATGCAGAAATTTTTTTTTAATTTTTTTGGGGGGAAGTTTTAAGGACTTCATCATGTAAGTCGAGGACATTGTAGTTGTTCATTTTAACCAAAATGCAGAAAATTTTTTTTTATTTTTTTGGGGGAAGGTTTTAAGGACTTCATCATGTAAGTCGAGGACATTGTAGTTGTTCATTTTAACCAAAATGCAGAAAATTTTTTTTAATTTTTTTGGGGGGAAGGTTTTAAGGACTTCATCATGTAATCGAGGACATTGTAGTTGTTCATTTTAACAAAATGCAGAAAATTTTTTTTAATTTTTTTGGGGGGGAAGGTTTTAAGGACCTCATCATGTAAGTCGAGGACATCGTAGTTTTCATTTTAACCAAAATGCAGAAATTTTTTTTTTAATTTTTTTGGGGGGAAGGTTTTAAGGACCTCATCATGTAAGTCGAGGACATCGTAGTTGTTCATTTTAACCAAAATGCAGAAAATTTTTTTTTATTTTTTTGGGGGGGAAGGTTTTAAGGACCTCATCATGTAAGTCGAGGACATCGTAGTTGTTCATTTTGACCAAAACGCAGAAAATTTTTTTTAATTTTTTTTGGGGGGAAGGTTTTAAGGACCTCATCATGTAAGTCGAGGACATCGTAGTTGTTCATTTTGACCAAAACGCAGAAAATTTTTTTTAATTTTTTTTGGGGGAAGGTTTTAAGGACCTCATCATGTAAGTCGAGGACATCGTATTGCCAATTTGAAGTTGGTGTGCACACACAGACAGACAGACAGACACACACCATACCATTTTATTATTAAGATTTTAACAGGTGGTAAAACAATAAAAACTGCATGCCATCAAAATTTCGCTATACAAGTTAATGAATCCACCGATGTAGCGAACTGTGCTCAATTAATAATATTTGCTCGTAATGTCTATGACGGAGATTTTAAAGAGGAATTTTTATTTTCCTATTCGCTTGAATCGACCACTAAAGGAGAAGATATTTTTCAAGCAATTTCTATGTTTTTTGACAGTGTTGGGTTATCTTGGAATAATGTATGTTGTTGCACAACCGATGGAGCTCCAGCAATGCTTGGCTTTCATTCTGGCTTTAGAGGCCAAGTTAGACTTGCTCCAGGAAACGAAACATATGCATTGTATGCTACATCGATATGCACTTGCTGCAAAAACATTACCTTCAGATTTAAGATATGTTCTCGATGATGTCGTACATATCATAAATTATATTAAAAAGAGTGCTTTAAATTCGCGCATTTTCAGACTTATTTGCGAAGAATTTGAAAAGGATGGAAAGGCTTTGTTATTCCACACTGAAGTGAGATGGCTATCTAGGGGAAACATTCTTGCCAGAGTTTTTTCTTTGAGGAATGAATTATCTGAATATTTTATTCGCGAAAACAATTCCAAATCATCGGAATTTATTCCAAAATTAATGGATAGTTCATGGCTATCTAAACTTGCTTACTTGAGAGATGTCTTCTCTCGTATAAATTCACTCAACAAATCGCTTCAGGGAAGACATGAAACAATAATTGATTTTGTGGATAAAATTAAGTTTGTTAACTGTTTCATATTAATTATTAGTGCTTTTTTGATGAAGTTAACACTGTGGAAAGAAAAAGTAAAACTAAATAATTTTACTATGTTTGAATCTTTTGAAGAACAATCTGTAAATATAGATGCATTTGAAATCAAAAAAATAACCGAACTTATTTATGCACATTAACATATCTTCAACAAGAAGTAAATAAATACTTTCCAGAATTGAACGAAGTTGATTTGAAATTCATTCGTACACCATTCAGTGTTGATCCACGTTTGGTCGATGAAAATGTCGAAGAGGCTTTTATTGACATGATCAATAATTCAAACGCAAAAGATTTGTATGAAAAACTTGCTTTATCAAGATTTTGGTGCGAAATGTGTAAGCATTATTCTTCCGTAAGCGCAAATGCATTAAATTTGTTGCTTATATTCCCGACAACATATTTATGCGAACATGGCTTCTCAGCACTTCTCAATATAAAAAATAATCATCGCGCAAGACTGAATATTGAAGATGACATCAGGGTTTGCTTGTCGACAACCGAGCCTCTTATTGAAAAAGTTGCCTCAAAAAAAACAATATCAACCTTCTCACTAATTTTCTCTATTGATTTAATAATAAATTTCTGGATCGCCATCAGTTTTTCTGCTTTACATACATTAGTTTAACTTTGTTGGAATTCAATAGATTATCACGTGTTAAAAAAAAAATAAAATAATAAATTTTGTGTTTAGATAAGTAAAATTTTTTTGACAAAAACTTAATAAATATGTAGGGGGTCCGCGAAATTTTTCATTTACTCACAAGGGGTCCGCGGACAAAAAAGGTTGAGAACCACTGGTCTACACAATGTCAGAAGTCGATCTTCCTTTCCAAAATCCGCTGTGAAAAGCGAATATAAATAGTTCGGTGTGAGGTTTTATTCTTTCTAGCGTAATGATTGCAAGAACTTCCCGTATGCTATTCAAAAGATTTTTCTTAGCTTTGTTCGGTTTTTGGACAGGGAACAGTATCCCTCGTCCAAGGGGTAAATGGTTGTTTGTTTTAAGCATTCCGTTGAAGAGGTCCGCAATGAGGACATTCATAGCACTATCTTGTTTATTTAAATCGGTTCATACATTCGATCATAATTTGTAGTTTATAATTCACAAAGACAGCGGACTGAATAAAAGATTTAATTGAAATTTCTGGACAGTATACTGACATATAGTAATGGAAATTGAGACTCAATGTTTTTTTTCAAGTATTTTCAGTATGCAGTGTTTTAATTTTAACATTTAAATCTGTTTTTATAATCATCATCCTAACATAAAATGATGAGATGTGGCATATCCCACTTAGCAAAGTCGACGACTTATTAACACTCATTTGTGACCAACCCATAAAACTCCGACATACAAAATTCATTCCTTTACAAGATTAAAAAACTAATTATTTGAGGTCTTAGGGCATATAAATAGTCAGTATTTCCCCAAACACTAAGTTTATGTGAAAAGGTCTTTTACGAAAATAGAAATATCTCAGGTTGACGATATTTGGATAAGTTATACAAATCAAGTCACTAAGATATTAAGCTATTTCTGTAAATATAAGTTTTTAAAATTACGAAAATAAAAGAAGTGATTTAGTTTAAAATGTATTAAAATTACTAAAGATTAAGAAAACGAATTGGTAAGGATGGTAGATCAATCCAAATCTAAAATAGGATAAATATCAACCAATAAAAAATATTTAATTAATAAAACAATTTAGAATAATGAATCTAAATAATCTAGATGCTTTTTAATAAGGACAAAATTAAGAAATAGGGAATTAATAAGCGATATGTGATAAATAGGCCCCAAATAGACCAAATTATCAAGAAATCAAAACACACAACATAGAAATAAACTAAAATTTACTTTGGTTAGATTCCACCTCTGCTTCTTGTGTCACAACTTGAACTAAAAATATTATTATAAATCACAAACCTGATTCAGCTGGATCGTCACGTGTTTCGTTGGTGATTTGTATATTAGTCTCATAAATCAAAGTTTGAATGGGATTCGAAATATTAGCATCACCTGAGTCTGATAAATTCAAGCTATCTACAACTGGATCATCTTTATCATCAGAATAAACATACTAACCGGACTGTAATTCCATACTTGGATTCTCCTCACTTATATTAATAGGTGTTCTTAGCTCATCGGTAAGTTCACAGGAATCCACTATAATCATGTCAAACACAAAATTACCTCTTGTAAAATTATCGTCCTCCACATTGATCGACATTTCTAGTACACACTCTTCAGAACGTAACTCATTTGATTCACTCTCGGACTGAAAACTATGATTTGTCTTAATAGGCTCCTCGGAGTGTTCAGAATAATTGTCACTCGGAATTTGAATTGGCACAGAAAAATCTAAAGCTAATCATTGTTGAGTATGACTAACCCTCTGATTCATGCCCGTTTTGTTTCGAGTTGGCGGGGGACTCCTAAAAATTTGATCACCAAATATACCAGTATATTATCAGGATATATAATAGTCTGTTTAGTGAACGTCCTGGACTTGTTATTGTAAAAAGATATCAATGATTTTTGAGATGTTGACTCATCCAATCTTGAGGGAAATTCTACATACATTTCCAACAAATTCTCAAAAAGGGGATCGAAATAAATAATGCAAAGATCCTTCTGCTTAATTGAATAAGATCCCCAACCAGAAACAGACACATAAATATATTGATATCCAGGAATCTGTAAATATCAATTCAAAAATCGGATATACTTTTAAATAATTTGAATTCATCACATTTTGATATCCACTGTGTTCGAAAAATGAAAATGATTGTTGAACTGCATCAGTAACACAGGCACATATGAGATGACATAATGTTGGAGAAGTCCGAAAAGCGTAGACTACAAAGCGAGCAAAATAATTTAAAGAAATGATCCGCTTATAGAGAGTTCCCAAATTACTATGGCAAATATTTTCATCACTGTTCCTTGCAGCCACAGCCCAATATCTATCATCGTTATTTATTTTTCTACTTGGCTGTTCGAGATGCAGTGAAGACAACATTACTGTCCCCGTAGAGAGAAATATCCGAAGAATAAGTCACATCTTCCCACAAAGAGGACTTGTCTGTGTCGATTACACATGAAATCATATACAGTTAGTAGATGAGAAGATGTGTATGTTGTGTTCATAACCCAGAAGAGTATTAATGTCATTAAGAACAATCATGGGAAGTTTGCATTTGAAATTGTCTCGGAATTCGAGATTCAGTGGTTTTATAACAATGACGGGACTCACGAGTATCTCTCCGCCAAGAACGTCTTCAATCTCGGTCTTTTCCACATCAAGAATCTATTAAAATAATTAAAAATATAAAACCTGAATAGCGATTTTTGATGAGACCTTAACGGAATTGGCGGGAAAAGTAAGAGAACAATAAGAATTAGGGTATATAGTCTGTTCATTGATGTCCACTTCATAAACGACTGTTTTTGGACGTGAAATAACAACCATTGAGAGAGGAAATGATTTAATACACATCCTCACGACATTAGCAGGCACATTCAAAAAATCTTTAAATCTATCAACTATACAAACCTTCTTTTTTCTCTGCACCAAAAGAAGACAAAACGATCTCGTTAAGAATTTCTGCGCAATCATTTGGAGGATAAGGCAGCCACTTCCCGTCGGAAATACAATATAGGACATTAATCGAACGATCAGCCTCATTCACTGAATAATACGGAATGTCAATCACCAGAGGTCTAAAATAGAAATACCTGGAAACCTTCTGAAATTAGCCTGCTGAGCATTGATTTGAATAATTTTTGTAATAAAGTATTCTCCGTCTGTTAATTCTGGTCCAGTCACAGATGAAGGATGTGAGAAACTAACATTTATTCTTGTTGGACGCAAAACAGTGTCAACACCAACAAAAATATGCATGTTTCTAAGCTTCTCATTCTCCAACACTTTCGGCTTTGCATCAATCATAAAATTGACTCGGAATCTAAGAAAATTCTGTTTTATAACTCAAACTTTAATGAAGTGATAGATTCGGTAATATTTGATTCGAAATTATCAGTAAATTGACATTCCAGCAGATTTGCATTATCGAGTAATGGAATTACTGGACCATTCAGACCAGTACTAGCCCATCCAGTCTCCTCTACCGCAGCGATATCAACCTTAGAAATGACAGAAAACAGTAAAACCATTTCGGCTTGTTCTTTACAAGTGATTGGCCTATGATTGCCCTCATAAACAAGAATGAGAGGATTTCCTCCAATATGCGGCGTGAACAAAAATGTCCCATCAGATATTGACTTTAATCTTCCTGGGGGAACATCCAACAATGGCATTCCATTGGAGCCAAATAAAATACCTCCTCGCTGTCCCGGTTTGACATATGCATTCTTGTCATCGCACAATACGACAGAACCACAGGGATCAGTAAAAGGAGTAGAAGGATGAGCATAAATGGGGGACAATTTCTTGTTAATCGAGGAATAGTGCATTAATTCTCCATTTCTGTTGTAATAGAGAACCTCTCCATATCCATTATCGACAAAAGCATATGGAAGCCCACTAGCCATATAAACACATCTCTCAGTGTTCTCGTCTATATATAAATTTCCATCAGATCGAGAAAATATTTTTCTGTATGGTATTTGACCATTTTCTCGGAAACCAGACGAATTATAAAAATAATTTTCATTTTCAATCAAATTGGGCGATGGAATATGGATAGAACAGTCAGAATCATAATATAGGGGAAAGGAACTGACTTGATCTGTAAAACAGAGTGTATAGTCTTCATTTCTTCGTAATATTGATCCAATGGTGCTATCAGTAGTAATAGGGATTCCCCTCCAATTATAAAAAAACGAAGGATTGTATTGAGATGAAAGGTAAGCACATCCGCCCCCTCGTAGTACAAACGAACCCGGATGCCTCAAGGGCACACCATCTTGATCACAAACTACCAAATTATTGTACATGAGTTCTCCGGAAGCATCATATCTTAATAAGGTCTGATCCAAATTGCAGATTAATGGGCACGCAGAATCATCATAAATCAGCCCAGTTTGACTTGAGTATTGCAGGCAGTAATGATTGTCGGCCATGACAAGAGTCGCGTCATAGTCATTTGGATTAATCAATTTTCCATAATAATTGTAAACAAGTGAACCAAGACGAGTACGACGCATCACAAAATTTCCACGAGAGTCGAGAAGGAAATATTCAGACTTTACGTCATTTCCATCAACTATACATACTCGTCCATCCTCATTGGCCACCAAAGCAAGAGAATTAGACTCAAACCTCACCAATGGCATTCCAAAACAGTCATATGAAATATCATCACAAGATGTAACGTATGAATTATCACGGAAATGAGCATTAACAGACACCATGTCGATCTGTTCCATATTACTGTTAAACACTGGCTTGAGTATTTCCCCACTTTCACAGTAAAGTAGGTTGTCATTTCCGTAAAACATTGACAATGAACGGTCAGTATTGCAAAAAGGCAGCCCATTGGGTAAATATATCATATTTCCAGTGCAAGTATCACAGTTTAACAAAATATTGTCTTCAGTTATTTTGACACATCTCATAAAAGAAGAAAGGTCGGAAAAGGGTAGAGAAATACCCTTACAGTCACAGATCATATCAGAATAAGCAAATGGCCATACTAAGGGCTTTTTGGTGGTAGAATCACATAAAACTTTAGAGTTTAGTTCCAACAATCCATTTGGTCGGAAATCGACTGCTTCTTGTCGATAATCTCCAAAAATGATAGGAAAGCCATAATAATTATACTGCACAGACTTGTAATTGAGACAGCTAATATATATTGCATCATCCGTTTCATTTATTATACGAGACATTGTGTTCATGAGAGGGGAATCGTTTTTTTCCATTACAACCGTGGTGGACTTCCCTGATTCATCGACTGATACCAATTCCCCGTCTTCGTCAAAATAGAGTTGACGAGCAACCGTGTTATTAATTAGTGGAATCCCATATTTATTTAACATGAAGGAATCCGCACATTTTGAAAACAAGGAATCTGGGAGTAGACCAAGTAGTGGGTTTCCGTTATGGTCAAATGTTGTTAAAACCTCCTTAGGTTCTCTCTTCATTTGATATGTTCTGTTATACAAAGGTTTCACCTGTTTCTGTTGTTGGTCCAAATAGTACAGTTTTCGGTGATAATCTGCGTGAATTATTCCATTTCCTTCTAGAATAGGGAATCCCTCAAAGTCGAAAAACGTCGTCTCATTGTTTTCAATATCATAGCACTCATTACTTCTCAGTTTAACAGAAACACTCGGCTTCTCTAACTGCTTTCCATCATCATACGTTTCATCCCCATAATGAACCCGATACACCTTCGAATCTTTAGATTTTGCAAAAAGGAGCTTAGAGGAATCGTAGTAAAGCAAATATTCGATGGAATCAACCAAAGGAATGCCATTAATGTCATAACAAATATTGGCATTTGTTGAATCACACAATCGTAGAACGTCATCATCATTTTTGTCAATCATTAATGAAGAAAAATAATTTTTGCAAAAATATGGATTCCCGTGACCATCAAATGCGAATATTCTACCATTTCTTTCACGTAACTGTTTTTGGCACAAAGTTGTAAAAATTTTATTTTGCTCGTGATTTGTGGTCTGGGTGTTCGATTCAAATATACAAGAAGTCGACACCAAAGGAACGCTAGAAGCGACATTGAGTTTAGTCTCAGTGCCGTCTTTCCTCTTCAACTCTCCTTCCTACAAAAATATTATATCGGTAGTAACAATTGTAGCAGATACTCCATCAAATGACTGACCAACGGGATATGTACTGTTCAGGAAATTTGAAGAATTGTCAACATATTCTAAATTATAGTAAAATTGCCAATAATTTTTAAATAGTCAGTAAAAACAATAAATATTAATGATTCAGGGATTAATATACTCTTGACTTTGTTGCGACTAAAAAATCTTTTGCACCAATTTTTGGCTTTTTTGCGAGACGAGCCACAGCAAAAGCAATTCATAGTTAAAAAGGAAATGATTCATTGGGACCATTAAATATAAAAGCAATGACAACATATGTCATATACGCGAAATTATCATTAGATATATATTTATTGACACTTACTTGGGAAACGTAGAAGTCTTCTTAATGTATGAGCGTCACCTAAAAATAAGATTAAATTAATAACCGATTAAATATTGTATCAAAAAAAAACATAATACAGCAATAATTAAAACGGCAATGCACAACAGCATCAAAGACTTAACGATGCGGTAAGCTACATAACTATTTCAAGCGTGTATATTATAGTACGCCGATTAAAAGCCACAGCAATTTAAATACTTGTTTCCTCTTCAGATTCCATGTAAATGCTTTCATATATTCCCGTAGGTGCTCCAACAATTCGGCTTTCTTTCGATATTGGCCCAGATGTCTCAGCAGTCGTACAAGCGGAGAGAACATTGACAATTTCGGGATGATCAAACAGTCTTGCAATGTCCAGAGCAGTTTGATTTTCATAGCACAAAATATCTGGATTGGCTCCAGCCTCCAATAACAAATGAACAAACTCGAGAGACCCCTGTTGAGCTGCCTGGTGAAGAGCAGTGTAACCAATCTATATCGAAATTATTCAAAAATTACAAACATTAGTTTGCATGTCAATAGACACTTTATTCTTAAGGAGAAACAAAATCATTTTCAAACTTCCGTAGTAGCATGCAATCAACAGAGGAGTGTATCCGTCCTACAGATTATCAAATTACAACCACCTTATTCTGAACATTAAGAGAAGCCCCATCAGCGTAGAGCAGCTCTGCACAGTCAACACAATCTTCTTTAGCACAGCAATGCATTGGGGTAATTCCTTCCTATCAATATATGTAAATTATCAAGACATTGGATGAAGGAGAATTAAAGGCAGAATACTTCAAAAGTAAAGTAACCCCTTCAATCGAGGATCTGCTAGTGGCTAAGTGAAGTGGAGCGAATCCCACCTAAGCATGACAAAGATAAAATATTCCTTAGAAAGAGTGTCAGGGGAGGCACCACGGGAGAGAAGCAATTCAGCGATAAGAAAGTTGTTATATGAAATCGAAATATGAACTGCTGTGAAACCATTCTTTAAAATGAAAAATTTCAAACTAAACCGAAGCAGCACTTGTCAAATTAGCACCACCATTCACTAATGTTTCTACTGTGTTATAATTCCCGTAGTGGGTTGCAATCAACAAAGGAGTTAGTTTCCTCTATTTATTAACTAATATTATATTACAGCTGCCAGGCTGTTCACGTCGTCGCCTACACTCAATAAGTATTCCACGTTTTTATAACTCCCGTATTTACAGGCAATGTGAATTGGGCAAAACCCTTTCTAAAACAAATATTAATAATTGTTTACGTATGTTTTCTTTGATAGGTTGAGATCAGAACCACTTTGCTTGACGACATTGTCGTGTACAATTCCCATCAATTCAACCACTTCATGTTTAGCAGCCATGTGGTGCACATTGTAATGTTTAGTAGACGTTAATAGACAGTCAGCCCCGTTAGCGATTAGAATTTTGGTAGCCTCCACGTTACACGAATAAACTGCCAACAGTAAAGGAGTCTCTCCGTTCTAGAAATTTAAGGATTTGCACCAAACCCTTGCCGGAAGGTTAACATCCAAGCCCAACTGAATGACATATTCGAGAATAGAGATATCCCCATTTGCAGCTGCAAAGTGAATAACTCCAAGTCCTTGCTTGTTTACAATATTCAAATCTGCCCCTCTATCAACCAAATATTTCGCCAATTCCAAATTCCCCATATAAACAACAGTGTGAAGGGGAGTCCATCCATCCTGCATGTTTAAATATTTATGAAAAAACCAAATCAGGATCATCTACCAACACTTGGTCAATCGAAACCAGTGCTTCAACGACTTGAATAGCTTGTCGTGAACAGGCTACATGTAGAGGAGTATATCCATTCTAAATTAATTAGGTGTGAGCTTAATTACCAATGTCCTTGCATTATAATCTGCACCACGAATAATCAATTGGTTAATTATCGCCACATTTCCATAGTGAACTGCGGTGTGAAGAGGAGTCAGGCCATTCTAGAGGTATTTGAGGTTTATTAAACCTTTGTTTTGGCTTCTATTTGGGCGCCCGCACGGATAAGTAATCTGGCACATCCGTCGTTATTTTTCTGACAGGCATAATGAAGTGCAGTGAGTCCGCTCTTGAAATAAACAAGTTTAATGATCAACTTTGGTAGAAGATGTTGGATCGGCATTATTTTCCAATAAATATTCCAATATTTGCTGGTGTCCTGAAGTGGCTGCACAGTGCAAAGGCGTGATACCACTCTAAAACATTAATTAACCACATTTACAGTATTTTTCGGATTAACGTCGGCCCCGAAAGATATAAGTAACTCTATGAACTTTAATCTACCAGATTTTGTAGCAAAATGAATAGGAGAGTTGTTATTCTATATCAATAGTGGATAAAAATGCACTTTAAGAACTATATTGACGTCAGCCCCATGTTCTATGAGACACACTGCAGCTTTATAACACCCGTAGTTAATAGCTGTACACAGGGGAGTAAAACCATCCTATCAATACATTTCTATGCATATACTTACACCGGATAGTTCGTCGATAGGGTGATCTATCTTTAATAGAGACTCGATAATGTCAATATCTTCTTTTTTCACGGCCATATGAAGTTTTGTCAACTTCGAAGTGCCTTCAAGCATTTGTTCGTGTGTTAGCAGCAAATCAATCAGCTCAGTGTGACCTTGTTGGGATGCCACGGCAAGAGGAGCGTACTTTTCCTTTTAGATAATAAATATGATGGCAGTACATCGGCTAATAAATAAGGATTGGCTCCTGCCGACAGTAGAGCCTTTGCAATGCTAATATGATTCTGCTGGGCTGACATGTAAAGAGCAGTGAAGCCTCTCTAATTAGAAAAATTAGTCAAAAATACAAACATTTGTCTGTGCATTTATATTTGCGTTATTTTCAATCAGGAAATCCGCAACTTGGTCTTTGCCTGACAAAGCAGCAATGTGAAGAGCAGTGTTCCCCATCTAAATAATAGATTATTGATTTAAATGTCCTATCTACCTGGGTTTTTGCGTTAATGTCTGCTCCCATGGAGATAAGTTGCTCCACGATTTCTAAATTCCCCTCTTTAGCTGCAATGTGGAGGGCAGTCAATCCATTCTACAAATAATTAATTGATATATTGATAAGAGAGTATAACAATAAAAATAATCAATCCAGCAGCTGATAACATTTTATTAGACTAATTAGAAACCATATTTGTTGAGTTGATAGAGATGTTGTTTTCGAGGCAAAAGTTGAGCAATTTTAAATCATTCGTGGCTGCTGCTTTTAACAGTGATTCTTCCATCTAATAAATTTTACGTCGAATTTGAGTTAATAAATAATGAACTAATTTAAATTATAAAAAATAGGATATTATTAAAAAATAGTTATCAATCATCAGAACCAAAAAATGCAAAGTAAAGAACCAACCGATAAATCAAAATCAATTTAGACTTTAACAAGAAAACAAATTATATATTTTATTTAAAATCAAATAATTACTTGAATCTAAATATAAATAATTTAAGAAATATTAAATTAAAAGAATATAAAATTTTAGAATTTTGAAAGTGATCCTCACTAAAATAATAATTCGATAATTAGTTTATATACCGTGGCCAGCTAGCCGAGTGGTCGAGAACATGTTCTAGTAATTTGCAGTGTCCTTGGCCGAGAACAAGATCGTTATTAACCGTCTTGACTTTCTAACACGTAAAAAGTTCTGTATATACTGCCCATTTTACGAGGTTAAATTATTATCATTAAAAAAAAGAATGTAAATTAACTAAGTTCCCGTTTTTGCCTCACATTTTGAAATTCTATTCACCAAGCTCCTCCATCGGCAGGTTTTTTTAAAAACACCAGGACCACGGTAAGAATCAAAAAAAGTCACGTGATCCTGATGCACTCGACCAGGGACCTCTTACTTGCACGGTGATCTTTCTACGAGCCTACACAAGATCACACCGGGCGGCAGTCCGTTTTTGCCGGGGCATTTGTTGACGGACCGAGGTTCAGCTTGATAAGGTCTTCCAGAGGAGCCGGACCGGAGCGTTTGTATTCGTGGACCAACGTTCGATTAATCTGTGGGCCCTTTGTTGGACCTTCTTGATTCGCCTCCTGTTGAACCACGATAACCGTGCTCCTTATGATTTGCAGGCGTAGGAAATGGACGGTTTAAACTTTAAAGAATTGACGGTAACTATTCACCAATAGGTTAAATAGTTTAGCCTTTATTGTTTGTATTAATTAAATTTTGAATAAAAAAATTCTTGTTATATTTTGTTGTTGGTTCATTTTCTTATTTTTGTTTTTAACATGAAATCTGATATTGAATTTAAAAGTGATCATGACGATGTTAGCATATCTCAGTTGGCAGTCAATAAAGCTATTAAAGACATAATGCCTGACTTGAAACTCTCAACTCAATGTAAATCATTCATACGTGATTGCTGTACAACGTTTGTACATTCAGTAGCTGCTGAGGCTGCCAAAATTTGTGATAAAGCAAAAAGAAAGACCATAAATGAAGAAATACTTCTGGAGGCTGTCAAAAATATTGGCTTTCCCGAATTTTCCGCCGACGCACGTGTCCATTGCAATGCAAATGATATTTTTGAATCAAAAAAACTACGGAAAAAAGGTCTTTTAGAAAACTCTGAACTTACTATTGATGAGCTTCTAAAGTTACAAACGGAGCTATTTGATCAAGTTGGCGTTTTCTTTAAATTTAGGCTCGACGTGAGCAATGCATGACTGAATTGCCTGGGATAAATCCTAATTTTGTATCTAAACAGGAAGAAGAGATGCGGGAGGATCCTCCACAGTGTTTTGTTGACCGGAAGGGTGAAGATGAAAGGATCATTGATAGCGATTATGACTAATTATTTTGTTTTTATTTTCGTTAAATTTCTTTATTTCACTTGATCAAGATGAAGCTTAAAAAGATAATTAGTTTCTACAGTGTCGACAAAAAAAATTGGATCGACTTTTTTCTTTAAAAAATTAATACATCCCCCTCCTTTCAATCGGGAATCTCCTGGACTCCGAGTGCCAAAGAATCGCCATCTCCTTACGTGTCGAGGTCAAAATCTGTCAGGCCCATAAATGTCGCTGTGACGGAACTATGGACGAGTTCGGGTTACATCCCCTCTCCTGCGCCCGCAGTGCAGGCCGAAATCTTCGCCACAGTGAACTGAACGACATCGTGAAGAGTTCCCTCGAAGCCCCCGGGGTGCCGTCCGTCCTCGAACCTGTTGGTTTGGACAGAAGTGACGGCAAACGCCCTGACGGCTTAACTACATTCCCCTTTGAGCAGGGAAGAACCCTTATATGGGATTCCACTTGCTGTGACACATTCTCCAACGGGAACCTAGCCAGGTCTGCCGTCGACCCAGGCTTTGGTTCCAATCGCGCTGAAGATCTCAAAATCCTGAAATACGCACCCCTCTCCAGCTTCGTTTTCACGCCCATCGCCGTTGAGACCTCTGGGGTCTTCGCCCGGAAGTCGCTTTGTTTCCTACGCTGTTTGGGAGAAGAATTGCCAAAAGGAGGGACGACCCGAGAGAGTTCTTTTGGCTTCTTCAAAGCCTCTCCATTGCCGTAATCTGCGACAACTGCTTCGCAATCCGTGAGGCTGGGAGGCACCTTAACCTGCGTAGTCTTAAACAATCCTTCTCCCTTTACTAACTGTCTATTTGCATTTTTTGTCATATTAATACAATTCTTGGAAAATTTTAATTATTTTTGTGATATTAAAATTTATTTGTCCCTTTTAAAATTTAATTTTAAAGCAAAATTTAAATTAATTAAAAATTTAATAATTTTACATCTCCCTTCGTGCCCCATAAACTTTTTGGTAGTGACTCCCATATTGTCAAATAATTTTGTTTCAAAATCTTTCAATTATTTGGGGAAATTTTGCAATAATTTACTCTTTATCGTCACCCAAACATGATCTATCGGATTCGGGCCAGGTGATTGAGAGGCCTGATCAAGAATAGTATATTTTTTATCTTTTATATATTCAGTTACTGTCACCGGCTGGATAATGCCCTTGGTTGGATAATGCCCCCTCAACGTTATTTTAAAAAAATAAATATTTTTTCAAATTAATTTTGATTAGATTTTTTGATTTTCTTAATTATTTTACTAATTTATCAAAGTTTTTTTCAAATTAATCTAGCGTGAAAATTTGTTTTGGTTATCTAAGTTTTCCAATTTGAAAAAATAATAAGTATAATCGATCAAATCTTTTTTTCAGAAATGGTTTTACTCAACCTTACCAAAGATGAACTTGAAGTAATCAAAAATATTCAAATACAGTCTAACCTCTTTTTGGGGCACCTAGTGCCCCAAAAACAGGGGTTTCCCCAGATAGAGGGGTTTTCTAATATTAACGAAAAAAACTAACGTTTTGTTAATTTAAAACCAAAAGATGTTTATTCTTAATTTCATTTAACAATTTTAATCTTTACTTGTCGGCAAATGATCCGTTATTTTCGCTCCGAATTGGTACTTTTGAATTAATCGATCCATTGTCAAATTAATCGATCCATTGTCAAATTAATCGATCCAAAACGACCTTGTCGAGAAATGAATGTTTATCACTATTATCGGGTTCTCTGAAGCCATCAGAACCTTCACATCCATCAAAATTACATCCATCAAAACAACAGAAACACGTTATTATTAGTCATTATAAAATAAAATTCAAAAATTATAACTAAAAAATATATAGAATATTAAATGCCCCATAACGGGGTTTATCTTATAAAGAATAAACAGAAAAACTCCTAATAGAAATTCAAATTGCCCCAAAACCCGAGGGTGCCCCACGTCCGGGGTCGCCCCAATAAGGGGTTGCACTGTAGATGTTTTTTATATTGACCGATTTCAGAAATCTAAAAAGAAAAGATACAGAAAATTAGCAGAACAGTTAATTTTCGAGGAGGAAGGGATAGTATACATAAAATACAAAAACCAGAGGTTACGCTTTTTTCCCAAAGAAGAAAAGGAACTTAAACTAAAAACTATCGAGGTGATCGTGATCATTACATAATTATTATAGATTGAACATATGAGGACACATTTTGGAAGAGATAAGTTGCTTTCGATATTGAGAAAGGAAATTTATGCAGTAACCCGAGACGAAATTACTGCTGTGATCTCAAAATGCGTTCACTGTCAGGTGCATATGTATTGAATTATTTTTAGTCAAAAAAGTTGATGGCGACTAAGCCAACAATCACTCCTATTATTGCAAGAGGGCCTAAAGATCGCTATATTGCAGATTTAGTGGATTTAAGAAGGTATGCTAGCCTTAATAGCGATAATGGATGGGTATTTTTTGTATAAATTGTAGTTGGTTGTGGTTATAGACTCATTTTCTAAATTCGCAGTTGTAAAACTTGCCAGGCGGAAATCAGCGGAGGAAATTACTAGAAAATTAAAGATCATTTTTTACATGATTGGTCCCCCATTTATTTTACAGACGGATAATGGGAAAGAATTTAAGAACAAATGTACGGAAACAATGTGTAATGATCTGAAAATCATACACATAAGTGGACGCCCTAAAGCACCATGGATTCAGGGTCAAGTAGAAAGGCCAGTTATTTGTAACGAGGACGATTGAGACATGATATTGATGCGAATCCAAATAACCGAAAATACCCCCTATACGATCAGATTGATTCCACTATATATGAAATATCGGAGGTTGATAAAGACAAATGCGTACTTAAAGATTTTAATGACGAATCATCCAAATATGTACACAAAAGTCGTATAAAAAAAATATGACTCTTAGAATAGAATAGAATAGTGTTTATTGAGCGAAAAGAAAAAGAAAAACAAGGAAGAAAAACATCGGCGGGGAGATAAAAACAAGGCACCGAAGTGTCTCTTTCCATGCGTATCCCAATACTAGTCATGTTTGACGACAATTCTCCAAGACCATCCGGATCGTGGGCACAGAGGATTCTTGTGAGTCTTTTAGCCTTCCGTCAAGTTGTACTCCGTAAGCCAATTTCATAGCGAAACGTCTTGTCTTTTCCAACTGTTCGATCAGGTAGTCACTCTCCTCCGTACCGTACCAGCCCTCGTAGCCATATGTGAGGACTGGCTGCACACACGTTTTGTATACGTAGATGTACGTTTCCGGATCCAGATGGAACCTGGTTAAGCTTTTGAGGATCCTCACACTCCTCTTTCTCTGATTTGCTATATGCTCTACGTACGAGCCACGACAGTTAATGGTTGCTCCCAGGTAAGAAAGATTTTTTCTTTTCGAGAGATCCATCACATAGCTACTCATCGCATATGCACAAGACTCCGCATAGCGACTCCCTCTCCGCAACCATGAAATGGTGCTCTTCTCCGGTGCTAGGGTCAAACCCTTCTCTATAGTCCACATCTTTAGCGTTGCAATGTATGATTTCAGTCGTCTCCAAGACTGCGATATCCTTTTCGAGGTATCCATGACCAGGATATCGTCAGCATAGATAACGAGCTTGCCAGTACGTGTCGACGGCAGAGGAATGTCCGCCAAGAAGAGGTTGAACAGAAGTGGACTCAAGATAGATCCCTGCGGGACTCCCCTTCTAAGTTCCACACACCCAGATAGGCGGTTTCCACAGCGGACAAATGATTGTCTTCCTGACAAGAAGCTCTCCAGCCATCGATAGGTCTTTATCCCGGCTCCGATGTCATGGATTCTGGAGAGTAGGCCCAGGTGCCACACGCTATCGAAGGCTTTGGCCAGATCCAGACACACCACAGTTAGCCATGCTTCATTTCTGTCAGCACGGGATAATTGGTGCTCTAACTCCCTGAGGCAGTCCCCTGTGGATCTTCCTCCACGAAATCCCCATTGTTAGGTAAAAGCAAATATGACTCTTATAAAAAATTTTTATATAATAAAAATTCATGAATTTTTAATATTTGTTTTTAAATGGTAGACCTAAAAAATTGTATAATTATAATAAAATACGTTATTGATTCGGAAAAATTGGTGATGCCGGTTTTTGCCGACTCTTTGAAAAATTCTTTCAATCAAAAAATGGATAAAAAATTGAATAAATCGAATTAATTCCATTATCAAGTTATTTTTAATTAATTATCAGGTTATTTTCGTTTGATTTTAAAAAAAATTTTAAGGGGGTATAATCCAACCCAGGGCATTATCCAGCCTGTGACAGTTACTGTCATGGACTGGTCACCAAATACCACAAGCAGTACTTAAGACAGTTGGATGTAGATAAGTCTCTACAGGCTTATATACAGTCAACTGTTCTTAAGAGGACTCTGGAAAGTGTCTCGTTTGATGCTCGCCGATCCAGCCCTTTCCTGACGTTTAGTCAGCAAAAGGCGCTGTACTGCACCTTCTCGAAGGTCTAAAGTGCCAGAGAAGAGGAGGAAGAAGGGGAGGAGGTGCGTGGAGTGCCACCTTCTGCTCACTTCGAAGGCTCTGGACTTAGTAAAATTACTTAGTTAATTAGTTTCTTTTTTAATAAATCATGTTCAGTTACTGTCTGCGAAGTATGGAAAGGGGTATTATCTTGCTGATTGTTCAGATTATTTTAAAAGATGTTTATATATTCTCACTGTTCATTTTTCTATTAATGATGATAAGATTGCTCGCACCTTTATATGAGAAACACCTCTAGACCATTAACTTTTCTCCACCGATATTGGAAGAGGCTTATGTTTTGGTTATTTGGCATACAACCCAAATGAATCCAGTATCCGACTAATTGTTTTGGGAGAGATGACAAAATTACAGTTGGTTTTGGCAATTTCAGAAAGAGACACAGCAGAAATTGATGGTTTATTCCTAGAGATAATTGTAATGTGTTTTTTTATCTAAAGAGAACTTCGGGGGACGTCCTGATCCAATTTTCGCATTGTCGTTCCGTCTTTGGAAATATTTCTTGTTCTAAATTCCACAGTCAATCTTGAATTTTTGACATTTTAAATATCTCTTTAATTGTTTTTCTGGAAGAATAATGTCCAATTATCACCTTTTTTGTAAAATCCGAAAAAAATATTTTTTGAATTACGATGCATTTATACAAGAACAAATCAACAACAACAAAAATCCAATTATTGCGAGGTAACTTTTTTGCTATTCGCGGTGCGGCCACTGGCGAATCCTCATTTCCATTTAATAATTATTTTTTTAAAGAAAGGAAAAATATTTATTTTAAAAGAGGCTGTTAAAGATTTTAAACGATGAGTCTGAGGATTCCGCGTATGGCATTTAGACATTTTTCTTTTAACATTCCGGAAGTCGCTATATGAACAAAATAATTTTCAACGGTAGTTTAACTTTCCTTATGACTCTTCTAGTCTAAAACTCTATTAGAACAAACTCCATGCTCGACAGCTGCATATTTTCTGAGGCATTTTTATTTTTAGAATAAGAAAAAGAAGGAGGGTAGAGGTTAGATTCCCGCGTTTTGATTACTTCAAAAGCTTTAATTAAGTTAGTTAATTAACAAACATATTGACTCATCTGGATTGAACTTGTTAAAAATCTCTTTGCACATAGAAACTAGCAGGCAAGAAGTTAAGATTCGTCACAGATTTTTCAACGTTTTTCTCTAACCCAGCTACGTAAAAAAGTTAAAAACCCATCGATTTCAATTGGTGTGTGAAAACTCGAAGATCTGCATTAAAGTAGATACCCTAATACGCACCCAAATTGTTGTCCAGCATAACAAACCCGATATTGTGGTCCATGATAAGGTCACCGGGGAGATTGTTAAAAATAACTTAATTTATCACAGGCAAAAATTATTTTGAACTGCCAGCATATTTTGGATTTTAATTTTATCATAGAATTAAATTTGTAAAATAGAATAAATTGAAAATCTGAATAAATGTAATGTTTTTAAATAATTAAAGATTTCATTCGTTTTTAATAATCATATCGAGATTTTGATCATTAAAATTCCCAGAAAGCGTGTTCCTGAGATCTTCCAAATTCATTGTGATTTTCTAAATTATAAAAATGCATATTAAAATAAACATTTAACTCCGAATAAATTTTATAAAGTTCTTTTCTATATAGATGATCATCATCTTCATCTTCATTACTTTCAATGTCTAAAGAAATTGTTCTCATACGAGGAAACCACTCCAATTTACGATTCTCCAAAATATTATTTAAAAGGCACCTCTATCATCATATGAACATAACTTTCTGGTCCTGTAAATTCGGTAGGGTCTTTAATTTTTATTAACGTGATAAAATAAAAATAGTGCCACATATTGTGAACACTATTAATATGTTGTTCGTATGAGATTTTTTTGTTTTCGAAAGAAGATCTGTGGAGACCTGAGATATTTTAAAACAAAAAAATAAAAGACCACAAATAAAACATGTATTGCGCAGTGTTTCCTCTTTTTGATATTTTTCAGATCTTAAATCTGCAAAAGTATCAATGATCACTCCAAATATAAGATTGAGGACAATAACAATTATGGTGAAAAAGAATATAAGATCATACAAAATTCGCGGCAAAAAAACAAGTTCCTAATAATTAATTATAACAAATTAATGACTTTAGTGCTTGGAGTCCGAAGAATGTCGCCAATCCCACCGCCACTGCGGAAACCGTTATTTAAAGTTGTAAGAAAACACATGAGCAACGTCTCACATCCACTTTCTACGATTTCAGTTTTTTCTATTTCATTCAAATTGAGAAGGTTGTCTATAAATTGAATTAAAACGACAGCTAGCCTGTTATTTTATCGGTCAGTTCGACATTCAGGAGAAAGTCATCTTTAAATAATAGATAACCGACAATCGAAAATAAGTAGACTAAAATAACGGCCAACACTCCAGTGAGAATTATCGAACGTCCATTTCTAGTAACCGAACGAATAACATTGTATAACGTTTCTTCTCGATAAACCACATCAAGGAGCTAAACAATTTGCAAACTTAGTAGAAACCAAAATTCCGTATATTAGTTCATGATAGAAAAGACCAGCAAGGCAGATAAATAGATAAATCGTATTATAACTGACTGTCTTGTTTTCAAAGATTGTTCTGAGTCTAAACGTTCCTATATTTCCAAATATTGCAATCAAGTGTATTGTTTTCATGAAAACCTAAAATCTTAAGTAAAATCTTATTGCATTAATTATTCCAAGGAGAACTGCAACTGATTTTATCCCAATGAAAAAATTTATCTTCATTAAAATGATAGTTAATATTCCGGCGATGTATGATAGTTTTTTAAACCACATAAAGCTAAAAACGAAAATTATAATCAAAAATGTAATGAAGTTAGAATACTGTCCATATGAAACTATAATATTATAAATCGTTCTAATTTACCGTCTGATTTTGTATTGAATGGATAGAAAAAAATGACAACCAAATTCAGTAATATTGCAATAAGTACAACCATCTTACTCCAAAAAGTTTCATTGTTTGAAATATAAAACAACAATGGATTATCTAAATGTTTATAGGAGAACAGATATTTAAACATCTTAATTTTTTCTGCCACAGCATTTCTTTGTACATGTCATCCGCTTGATTAAAAAAGTTAGAAATTTTGCTGTTTTTTTCGTCGACTTCTGTTTCTAGGAAAACTCGAGTTTTTGTTTCTTTGGTCAAATATTTGGACAGATCTGGGATTGGAAAAACAATGGATTCAATAGTGCGATCGCTTCGTACAATCTTAAAAACGACTGAAATATCAGTTATACTTCGATTTGTGATGTTCTAGAATGAAAATATTTGATTGCAGGATCAGATTTAATCTCTTCTTTCATAAAACTTTGCATATTTTCGTCGTGTTGAGCAAGCTAGAAGATATTCCTAGGTTATACTACCTGATATGCCAAAATATAAATATTGTGTCCTACAGAGAGCGGTGATACTGTGTGTATTTCAGTTACTCCTTGATGGTATGCTCTTCTTGCAACATTAAGCTGAAAGTTTTTTAGCAGTTATTTTACAAGTTGTTGAAGATTCATGGAATTGCTGACTTTTTTTGCAATTTCAATATCAGACCGACTTTCTATTATAGCCAACAATAATTTAGATGCAGTATCCTAAGAATAACTTGTTTTTTAAGTTATAACTTTTAATTTATAAACAAGATCCGGACGCTGAGAGGCCAAAGGAAGTATGTCGTTTGTTAGAATAGCACTAATAATGTCAATTCCATTACTTTCATGTAATACAATGGCCATCTAATTTTAGACAAATAACAGGATTTCACCTGATTTTCATGGCAAGGACCTTGACAAAATTCAATGAGGGTTATCATTGTTTGTTCGATGAGATCGACATTTGATTCGTTCAAGTATAATCCCAACAAATCCATTCCTCCACTTGTATTTTCAAAAATGGTCTCAATAAACAGCAAGGTTTCCACAATAAAATTATGTGAACTTTTAAGATTTTGATTTCTCAACATATTCTTAATATTTATTATAATTGAAGAGGAACTTGCATATCCCAGTTGTGGTTTTCACACATTAGTTGGAGAAAGCGTAAAATTGGGACTGAAACCTCAATTGAATCTTTTTGTTGCTGATCGACAGGTGAGGTTTGATTTCTTTAATATTTTATATAAAAATTGCTATAAACTGAGAAGTTTGATTTTTTGATTTGATAATATTTAAAGATTCAAGAAGCTTGTCTATTTTCTTTCTTTCTGATCCCTTACTCCGATCTAATAAATATTGTACTATTTAAAATATACTTAAATTATTGAAATCTTCCAAAAGTGGTTTTACTGCTGATTGATAAGATATTTTACACGCCTGTCGGGCTTTTTCCATGTATTTTTTAATATTTTGAAAAAAAATTTCGGCATTTTTGCATTCGACTATATTTGTGTATAATTTTTTCTATATTTAAATATTTATTCGATTCTACTTGAACAGAAACGTTTCCGCCGTCCAATAATGCTATTCCTAATTGAACGGATTTCAGAAAACTGTTTGTACAGGTGCTATTAATGATAAGCTCTACTAGAAGTTTGGCTATTCCTTTTTCGTTTAAATATGTCTTGCAAGTGGGATTGAAAAATTTACCTGCATATCAGCAACTTCTCGTTTCTTTAATAGGAAATAATTAAAATCGTCAGATTTATTTCTCAAGTACCCATTTTCCATGTAAAAATAGGATTTGTCAAAATATCGATTTGTCAGTTTATTTTTCAGCCAGTTCTCCTGTAACATTATTGAATAAAACTATACTTCAGTTTTAGTATTTTTAACATATATCATTGCTATAATGGCATCTAGCAAGCGAGAGATAATTCCAAAGTCTTTGCTTTGTTTAATTTTTTCTGATATATGAGAAATTATACTATAATTATATAACATTGAGTTAACGAGGAAATTAGTTTTCCATTTGAATATGTTTGATGGAGCGGAGATATTTTTGGTACACATAATTCCGGCTGGTAAAAAATTTCGATTAATACTGAATTCTCTATTTTTGAATAATCTTTGAACTTATCGTCCATTTTTTCTACCAAAGACTAATTTAAATAAAAATGATATAGTTGATACATCAAATATTTCGTTAATTCCTTGTTTGTTTAACGTTTTCTGTTTTTTTAAATGTGTATTTTTCCACGTTAAAGATGATTTGGTCATAAGGTATTTTGTGCTAAAAATTGAAGTAACTTTCTTCTCTGTTTCTGGAAGCATTGCAATGTCCCGACTATGGACTTTAAAATTAATATTTATTATTGATTACACAAGTCCCAAAACGACTTTAAGCATATTATGGAAGCATTAATCATTTCAGAATTAAGAAACTCGCACTCGTACATCTTTACTAATGAATTCACAACTCGTTGACAAAATGACTGTCTCGCCTAAAAATAAGCACATTCGCAAAAAATTACTATAACTTGTAATGCTCCGCTGTAATGAAGAAAACTGGACGAAAAGAATGATGTAAATACATCTATGAGAGTTGAAATGTATTTATTATTTATATGACATTCGTGGCAATCTTTTTTAACGTTTTCAGTGTACTGGAGTTATCAAAAACTTTAAAATAAACCTTCTCAACATCCTCAACTAGTTTTTCAAATATCTCCCAAACGATGGCGCTTTGGAAAAATTCCTTAGCTTCCACCTCAGTGTCTATGTAACAGTGAAGCAAAAAATATGTATAAGCGAGTTTTATCTCAAGGAGGCAGCTATTCGTGAAAAGAATCTCTTTTATATCATCAGTAGTCACAAGTGATTGACATTTTAATTCAGTAAACACATTTTTTCCTTTGGTGATCATTGTAAGCAAATTTATCACTTCAATATGATAAAGAACTTTTCTGGGTATAACACGAACATTTGATTTTATTTGACAGTTGACAGAAGACATTAATTTATTTAAATTCTCTCGTGCCTCTCGATTGTTAATTAGAAAAATTACTTTATCACTAGCACTCAAAATCTAGTAAATTCTTAGAACCACTATAAACCTCTTTTAAAACATATTCCTGGTTTCGCTTAATGCATTCATTATTGACAGTCACGATTTTCTGAAGAAATATGAGACATTCTGGATTGTGTCCAAAAGATTCGATTTCCATAACCACTTTTTGAATTATACTCAAAGGCATGCTCTCGCATATTTTTAAATTATTTTCAACGATTGCTGTGGCAGTACAGATCCCATCAATCTATTTTTTTAATGGTAAATGTACGCTAAATTCCAGGATTGATTCGATATCTTTGTAAAGTATTGTTTGATTTATTTTATTGTCACGACAGAGATTCTGCAGTGCGATATGAGCCAATTTCATTATTTCGATCATTAATTCGTCTTCCTACATTTTTTTATGTTTATGCCATAACTTTTTCGTACGATATTTTCAACAAGCCAGTTATAACTTTATTTACTCTAAGATTTTTTAACAGTTTTTGATTCTCTGTGTGAATTTTTAATTTGGACTCAGATATATCACTGACACAGAAATCTGCCAATCTCTGTAAAATTTCTCTCATCAAAACGTAATTTTCTTTTACTATCGAATCCGAAGAATAATTTATATCTTCATTAATAATATTTATGCACTAAAAACAAAATTAAATTAAAAAATAACCGATTTACTTTGCATGAAATCTTCTTTTCCACTGGTAATCCGTTCTCCACGTTCTTTAAAATTTTCATCGATTAAAACAATCTAATGACATTTAGAAAAGAATCAACCTTAGGAGAAATTGAACAGGAAAATTCTTCTTTTTGCTTTTTATATATCCATAATTCAGATTTGTCCACCAAAATTCTCAGGCGACGAATATCTTGTTTTATTTTATTGTAGTTATTGATATCTTCGTCTGTGGTCAACAGTTGTACCTAAAATTAATTATAATTATTGTTTACTTCTTTTAAAGTCTTAATTGTGTCATGAAATGTCGAAAATGTCTTGAATAAGATTTGCAAAGCCCAAGAAGTTATATTAGAATTTTCATCCAAGATGAGGTTAATCATAACTTGCAAAAATTCTTTGCTGTTCTCAACATAGCCCAAATTGTTAATAACATTGTCACTTAATATTATAAATAAAATTAATAACTTGTTTAAATATAGTTGTTCTATGTTGATTGCAATTTTCTCTATCGACTCTATTATTTCTGAAAAAATATTTTACCTTCAGAATTTATAGTTATTTCATTGTGGTAGTAAGATAGTATTTGCGTAATAGTGCTGTTTAAATGTGTTTCTATAATAAACTGGAAAAGTTGGTAAAAGCTTTTACTTGTAGGATTTCAAGTATCTTTGTTTTTATATCAAAAATTTTCTCTTTTGCTGATTTTTTAAAAATTCGTTTGTTATCTTCGTACCACGAAAATTTTTCAGTCTTTGGAAATTCTACATAGTTTGAAATATTTTTGAAATGAATAATACGGAAAATAATTTTATTTCCTTTATGCTTGTGATCTGACTGTATGTTAAGAATAGCCAGTAAAGAGCTTGCCATTTCATTAAGATCAAAAGAATTAAAAAATCCAAAGTAGACCATATGTTTTGTAAGGTTAATCATCTATATTACAATACTCACACTTTACTTCGTAAATAAATTCGTTTTTAATGTCATTGCAAAACTGTTTTTCAGAATTACGTAAGTCCAAGATAAATTTTTTTAGGAACAGACATAATTCACTAAATTTTGAATATTTTTCGGACTTTGAGTCGTTTTTTAAATTACTAAATTATAAAGAATTGACAATCTCACTAACCCGGAGATTGCCTTTTTTGTTACGGAAGACCAAACACGTGAATATTTTACCGGAATTGCCAGCTCTTGAGGATCCCGGATAATATGTAGATGTAAGAGTAAGCGACAAAATGAAGATCTTAAATTATATGACAAAAATGAGTCATTTATGCACCTTAATAGTTAAACCATTTATTAAAGTCACTTAATTATTATTTCCATAGTGAATTCCTTGGATAACGTGTTTATCGCAATGTATTGGCGATCAAGGCACATGTACGAATATAGATCAATTTGATGTCTTATATAATTTAATAATAATGTACTGATAGTATTCCATAATATTTATATCGTGTTGGTTTTCGTTATTCGCATTTATTTGAACATTTCGAAGAATTCTTTCTCTTTTATCGTCTCCGTAAATAATATAAACGTCCACATTATCTTCCTCCGAAAGTGATTCATTGTGTGAAGAAACTTGAAAAAACGATGAACTGTATTTTTTAATACTAAATGTTTATCTTGAATCTAATACGTTGTTTGAATTAAAATATCCTTATTGCTCTCGGTTAACAAACATTTACAAATCAATTCTTGAGTTTCTGGTATTGCAACATTATTTGATATACAAAGAGAAGATAAGTAGTCAAGAAATCTAATAATGATGAATAGTTAACAAACTTGTATGATTTTTTCTGACGAGCTAGCATTATGAAAGTTTCTATTTCACGACTTTTAATCAAATTTTTTAATAGTTTCACGTTGTTGTGTAGAATTAAAGTTATTGTATCTTCAGCATAGACTCCATGGCCTATTTGTGACTGCATAAAACTAATGTTCATAGCAATCCATTCCTGGTTTATTTTTTAGAATAAAAATGAAAACTTGATTTTTCCGATAATTGTGTTGAGAAAGGTTAATTAATCGATAACATAAACGACATATTTGAATATAATAAGAACAATTAATGTCTGTCAAATAGTCAGTATGGGGGGTTCTTTCTCCAAAAGGAGACTGCATTATTCCAATTACCTAAAAGTTATTTTATTAAAGCAAAGCCCATGTAAGACAATTTTGTTCGCGAATTAATTTTTGTCTATCTCGATCACATTTTACTCGAAAAGGATGGATCTCAATTGCATTCAAATTTTGATATTGATCCTCCAAATGTCCAATAAAAAATATCAATTCCTTCAAAATATTTTCTGTCATTCTATAAAAGGTAGACAATAGTTTTCATACTGTTGTTCTTGTTGAGTAAGTAATCTGATTCTCATACTTTTTGCAATATTTTCCAAAACATGACAAACATCATTGGCAAAGTCTAAATCTCTAACTTCTTGTCTAGAGACAGATAAAAATGCAAATGCTTCTTTGTCGTCTTTTTGAGCAGTGCATGAAACCTCAGTATATAAAACATAAATAAACTTTGTTCATAATTGGCCTTTCTTGGTCTTTATCAATAGGAATAGCTGTACTTCGAATCCAAGTTTTCGTAGAAGTATGGAAGAGTCTGACATATGAATCTCTAAGAATGAGACATTTGTTCTCATTTACCTCTGAACGTGAAGACTTCCACGGCTGGGGGATGTCGGATCAAGTTCAAATAATGTAGAAATATCTTGACCATGTGGCACACAAACTAGCGTAAAACTGTTTTTGTTTTCATTTTTAAAGTCAGATGAAATTGAATTGTCGACTTCTACAGCAAGGTAGTGGCCAGTCGCAAGATGTTTGAATCGGTAAAAATTATTCCATTGGCCAGCACCACTTCGACAAGGATCATTTTTGACAACCTTAAATAAATTTCTGAATCACCACAAACTTCAACTTCCCACAGAGCTTGCGAACTTGTAGCAGTTGTTGCAGATAAACGCCAAGTAGTTCTTAGAAAAACATATTGCGTTTTTTTATATCGGTCACTTGTGAGATATTTTTCTTGTTCGGCATGAAATAAACGGACGACGTCTCCCTTTAAATATATTATTAATTTTTCCAAACCCCCTTTAGAACATCTTCTGAATTTTCTGAATATTTTAAAAATAAAATAATTTTCCATGGGCAACTTTGTTGTAAGCAATTGACCTATAAAATTTAGTTAGTTATTATCTACTTCTTTGCATCCTGGATAATCTTTTAGCTCAAGATTACTTGCATGCAAGCATATATTGAGTCCTACTGGCTTAAAAATTAAATTGTCTCCAATGATGACCTTCGTTTATATTATTAAAAATCTACGTTATCGCCAACTGACCGCAATTTATAGTGAGGAACCACTACAAACCATGATTCGTCTTTTCCTTGACGACTCAAATAAACTGAAAGTGCATTCTTTTCTAATGGTGCTTGAACACGCTGACTGCAAGATAGAAACTTGTTACTTTTAATGTGCAAAAACTTAATTTAATTTGCTTAAATTTTACTTGAATAATGGTTCCGTACTGTACTACTGTTCCTTGCAATTTTTCGTTTATGATTTCGTTGTGCTTAAATTCTGTTTGCGCGGCGTCCTTAAAATCAACTAATAAAAGTCTAACGTGTAGTTTTTTAAGCAAAACTTCATTATTTTCTTCCAAGCCTTGACTTTGACAAGCCACATTGAACTGTTTCTGTGCTGAATATTTATTCATTGGAAGAATTTTAAAATGACAATCTAAAAAATAGGTGAAAGAATGGTTATGTACCTCTAAATTTGTTTGGTGGAGAAGAAGAATCTCCAGATGAAGGATTTACCATACATCGGTCGTCAACCAATCTAAATGGTTAAATTTCATTTTTAATAATTTTTGGACTATTTTTATAAATCAAAAGCATATTTTTATTAAAATTCAACTACCCCAATGTCGATAAAAATCCATTATAATCACTTTGAAGATGCAAGCTTACAATATCTCCTATTTGAAGCAGGCAGTTTTCACCTCCTTCTGACTGAGAAAACATAAAATGGTTAGTTAGAAAAAGCGATAAAATTCAATTTATTCAAATTATTCACCGTAACTGACGTAAATTAGGTTAGTCATAGATATTTACTTTTTAGTTTAAAATTCTGATTTTTAATAATAAATTTAAAACATAAGATCTAAAAATTAAAATATTAAAAAATTCCTTAAAAGAAGAAGAGAAATTTGATAAATTATAATGAATACTTTCAACCCTTTTTTTCAAAATTACATTTTTTACTTGAAAATGCAATCTACTGCCTCAGTTATTATTTAATAATAAAGATGCGGGACTCAATTGTATAACCGCAAATTGCATTTTAACTAATTTAACAATTTAAATTATAAAATCAATAAATAAATACAGTTCAAATTAAATATGAATTAATAGAAAAAATCACTGAATCAAATAACAGAATAAAAAGAATAAAGTACATCACGCACATTATAATATAGAGAACACAACGGCCCTTCCAACATAACTTGAGTCCCATCTTTTTTTAATGAAATGACACCACCACATAACAAAGTTCCTCCACTTACAAATTCGCATTCGACCTTGCTTTGTTCTAAAGTTTCCTTAACGTTCAAAAGCTTTGGATCGTTAAAAAACACAGCGGAATGAGGAGCTGCCTATCGATTAATCTTATCAAAAAATTCTTTACGTCAAGCGATGAAATATCAGAAAGCAAAGGCAGGGCCTTTCGTTTGGCCTCAGAATTAAAACATTCTGAATTTTCAACGACACAATCAATCCACGAAATGTCGCAAGAATCAGGAGTTTGTATAAACTTTAACGAATTTAAAAGCGAATCCTTCATTCTCACCTAATTTCTATTAAACTTCTAATAAAACCTGTAACATTGAAGAATCGCTTATGACGTCAATATTTTCAAATATTTTTGGAGAAAATGTCTTGCCAGAAACCAGCGAATTGGCAGAACAGTGACGAGTGAGAGAATTGGCACTCTCAGTACTAGAATGCACGAGAATCTAAGAAGACTAGCAATTCCATATTTACTAGATTTTTTGGCCTAATCTGCTGAAGGATCCTCCGAATAGAATCGCCATCAGACCTACCCTCAAAGTCGATAAAGAGTGATTTTGCCCGTACATCAACATGTCGGATTTCACTGGTATATTCCTCCACTGTGTTAAGCTCATAATAATTCTCAAACTCCTCAGATTTTATATTATCTAAAATAAATATTGCCAACAAAAACATTCTTCGTTAATTTTATCCTAATTTTAATAAAATATTTAAAACAACCTTTTTGTGAGGAATTTTCTTTTCATGAAACAAAGCACGACTAGAAAAAACAGTGAAAATGGGTAAAATACTCAATGATTTCTCCGTATTCGTCGTAATTTTTTTTCGCTTCTTTAAATGGAAATGTTTGAGTAGGTTTTCGATTAAATAGCATATATCCACTGCTATTGAACTGTAGTTGTATTCTGATTAAAAATAACTTTATCCGGTAGATAAATATCTTGTTTGATCTCATCATCTTTAAAATCGTCTTCAATATCATTGTCATCACACGATGGTATATATTCCTGCTTGATTCTATAAATAAGAGTACATACACAAAACCGTATTTGTTTTTCAAACTTTCCTTTGGTTTCAGTAAGTGAATGGCGAATAGTTTTTTTAGTCTTGAAACGAGCCTTTAATGAGAATAAAAAATTTACAATTATTGATAAATTCTTTAAATCTGTAGTTTTCTCAGTAATTATCCTCGCTAAAGTAGAAGGCATTGCTCTCCTTGTCGAAATGATGCAATTTCTCTTATCCCCAGCCCATCTCAAAAAGAAAGTTCTACCAAATCCGTATTCAAGATCTCCCATGCTGGTTACAACAACCTAATTCCAATTGAAGTATATTTTTGCACCATTGGCTGTTTTATATTATCAATGTCTGCTAAATTATGACAAAGCTTAAAGTATTTTAGTTCAAAAGGGTTAAATCGATGTTCTTCAAAGGATTTTTGTATTTTGTCAGACATCCATTCGACCTAAAATTTAACAAAATAATCAAACCTGTGACTTTGCAAACTTCATGACACTTTGTGTTACGTTAGAAAGAAAAACGAGTTGATTCGGGGATAAATCCAAGTTTTTGTCATTCAAATTTGAGTCCCAAACTCCCCATGCGTGTTCCTATGGTCAAAAAACGTTAGAAAACTAAAATATGAATCAATTCTAGCACTCGGCCTGCAGTATCTGCACAAATAAGCACGTTTCCTTTATTTTCTAATGTACTTTGAATCGTATCTACAAATATTAACAACTGAATGAACTTAAAAGCAATTCTTCCCGGTTTTTACGCTTTGGATGAACATAGTTTGCATTAAAGGCGTCTGTTATTACCAAGAGTGGCCTATAAATATTGTCTTTAAAGTTGCCGCTGTTAAGGTGCCTGCCAAATAAGAGCTCTAATATCTCACCTCTCAATTTTATGATTATAATCAATAGCATAAATGATTTCCTCTTCGTTGTCTTTGATTATTTTCCAGGCCGTCCCGCCAATCATATGTCCCGAGGGAAGTGGTATGACCTGTAAATTGTCTTTTTTATATGATAGACTCAATACCATTTAAAACAACAGTTTGGTTGTATTTGACTTGCTTTATTCTGCTGAAAGACGTATCGACATCATCGAGAGAATACAAATCAAATTCAATTTCATTACTGACAGACTAATGAACATTAAGATTAAAATATTGAAACTTGATGGAAATCATAAAGGAATAATTGGCCCATTTTATAAACAGGAATTGTTGCATAAACAGAGCATGAAAGTGAGCAGCTGCAAACTAAATACGGAAGTGCTCCGATGTGATAATTGTCGGGATATGACAATAAAACTGCGTCGATTTTACAGCAAGTACTAAATTAGAATATTTTGGGAATACTCTTTTAGTTGAATGAGATATTCTTCACTACACTTCATGTCATACCCACAATCAAGTAAAATGTTAAATCCATCAATGTCAAGAATATAGCAAGGAACGCTCTCGTTGTGACATCCAGAAAGAGCTTCAAATCGTAAGATTGAATTCATTATCAGCGCAACACGAAAAATTTACAATATTAGATTTTATTTTATAAAAAAGTAAATTTAATAAAATAAATTATTATTTATACATGAATAGAATTCCTAATAAAATCCATGTCATTACTTTAAGTATTTGGATTAGAAACGTGTTCTTTGTGAAGGTGGTCAACTTATTTTTGAAGATAAATTTAAGTAGTTTCTTAAAAAATTATCGATTTTATTCTCTAATTGGCCATTTCTCCAATTGGCCAACAAAATTGAAGGAACCAAAAATGGCCAATTTGAAAGGGTTGAGTGTACTTTAATCCTTTGATTATCACAAATGTTATTTTTATGTATAAATTTCAACGGTGCTTTATTAGTTTTTGATCATGTAATTAATCTATTAAAAACTTATTTTTTTAATGTTAGTAAGCCTAAAGTTAACTACCTTTATTTAATGCTTCTGGACACTATTTGTGGTCCAACCGAGGTCGTTTTCGACGATTTTCGGTTCATCATCCCATCACTCTCGGCCATTGGCCTATCTATCAACGCAAAAAAATCTGAAATCGTGAAATCGGCTTTTAACATAGTTTATTCTCT
Organism: Octopus sinensis; assembly: GCF_006345805.1. Classification (NCBI taxonomy): domain Eukaryota; kingdom Metazoa; phylum Mollusca; class Cephalopoda; order Octopoda; family Octopodidae; genus Octopus; species Octopus sinensis. The sequence continues at coordinate 34,245 of NW_021831284.1, read as the reverse complement.
GTCACCCAGGCAGCGCTGCTTGGATTGATGCCTTTCCCCTCCCTTCAATTGGGAACCTCCTGGTCTCTGAGTGCCTAAGAATCGCCATCTCTTTATGTGTCGGGCTCAAAATCTGTCAGTCCCACGAACGTCGCTGTGGCGGAACTGTGGACAAGTTCGGGTTGAACTGAACGACACAGTGAACTGAACGACATCGTGAAGAGTTCCCTCGAAGCTGCCGGGGTGCCGTCCGTCCTCGAACCTGTTGGTTTGGACAGAGGTGACGGCAAGCCCCTGAAGGCTTAACTACATTCCCCTTTGAGCAGGGAAGAACCCTTATATGGGATTCCACTTGCTGTGACACATTCTCCAACGGGAACCTAGCCAGGTCTGCCGTCGATCCAGGCTTTGCTTCCAATCGCGCTAAAGACTTCAAAATCCTGAAATACGGTCACCTCTCCAGCTCTGTTTTCACGCCCATCGCCGTTGAGACCTCTGGGGTCTTCGGCCGGAAGTCGCTTTGTTTCCTACGCTGTTTGAGGAGAAGAATCGCCAAAAGGAGGGACGACCCGAGAGAGTTCTTTTGGCTTCTTCAAGGTCTCTCCATTGTTGTAATCCGCGGCAACTGCTTCGCAATCCGTAAGGCTGGGAGTGCACCCTAACCTGCGTAGTCTTAAACAATCCTTCTCCATTTTTTAACTGTCTTTTAATAAATACACTTCGAATAAAAAAATTGAAACAATGACTATGTTTTCGGCGTGATTTGAGTTTTAAAATCATCAGTGAGGAACTAAATCTAGGAGACTAGTTGTTGAGTAAAGAGAGCAAACTCATAGGCCTCCGAAAGCTGAGCGTACTTTAAAATTTTCTTTTTCCGCAAGCGCGCACGCATACCCTTGTGAACATGCCGTCCTGCACAACAATGTTTCCGACAGGGAATCCACACAGGTCACGTCCCAAATAAGAGACCTACCTTCCCTGAATAGGAATGTAGTCATGTCGTCGGGACGTTTTCCATCACCCTAAAAGAAATCAACCGGTTCCAGGATAGACGGAAATCCCGCGGAATTAAAAGCCTTCTTAACCACTTTACTGAGTAAAGCATAGCGCGGAAATCGGCCAGCACTCCTTATCAAGACACGAAACGAAAAATTTTTATTTTAAAAAGGCTGTTAGTAGAGGGTATATTAAGACCTTCGGCATTCCTGCCTTTTCAGTCCCGCACAGACGCTCGCCTCTCAGCCGCAAACTAAGACTTACCGCCTTACCTGCCACCCAGACATTATCTTCTCTAAGACCTCAGGGAAGCCATTGAGGGACAATTCCTGGGTGTCCGAGAGCTCCTCTCGCCATCCTAAGCCATGGGCTAGCCGGATGGCTCGTCTTCTGACTTTTTTGAGCACGTCAACGTACTTCACGCGGACGGACAGAACTTGAACACAAACAGCAGGGAGCAAAACAGAAGAGCTTATACAAAGCTGCAGGAGAATCGGACGACAGAGCTTGATAGATGACAGAGAAAAGAGCTTTCAAGACTGAAAGTCTTGCTGACTTTAGAATTCTCACCAAAACATGCGAAGAAAGCCGAAAGGAAGATAGAAGGCAAAGGAATGTTTCAGAATCCAAGCAGTTGGCAGTAGGTTCCGAAGCAGCGGGAGGGTTAAGGGAAGGCACAAGACATCCCTGGCACTTCCAGTTAGGAATTAATAAAGAGCGGGCTTTAGAGAGGCTTATACAAGAGAAATGAAAAAGAAAACCACAAGAAACACAAGAACGACCCTTCTTCTGGGAATTAGAATTTTTACAAGGGAAACAAGTAAAACCACTAGAACACATTGGTTTTAAGAACAACAATGAGAAATTAGAGAACAAGAACAACAATGAGAGATTAGAGAATTATAAACTGGAAGATTAGAGAAGAGCAAGAACAACAATGTGCGTATGTGTGATTCCCAAATTGGACAAGTTCAACTTTCTAACAAAGAAATTTTTATTTCACATGATTTGCAGACGCCGACCAGGAAAGCTCCCTATCAGCTTTCTAACAAATAAATTTTTACTGGTATAAATTCCTCGATTAGGGAATTTATGAAAGCAAATTGACCGGTTAATTTTCATGACATTGCTGACATCCTTTATGTGGCTAACGAGCATATGACGCACTGACCCACGGCGTCAGTAAAAAAAAGTGAGTGGATCGGAATGATGAACGCGAAGTTTGACAAACTTAGGAAGGAACTCGAGTTGATCACATCACGATAGTCTCTTAAACGCCTATAAAACAGGGTTGGGCAGGTAGAAACACCGAGAACAAGCAGAAGACAGGGAAGTGGCAAACATCAGAAATCGTAGTGATGGAATGCATGGATAAAAATAAGGAGTTATCAGAGAGACAGGCAGGACACACCCACGATGGAATACGCTCCAAAGTGTGGCGAAGAAGGGAGACGCAAGAGAGATGAAAAAATAGAGAACAGGAAGAATAGAGTCGGGTCCTCCTTCTTTTGTTAACCACGTTGCATGATCTGCACAGGGGAACGGCAATGGACCCATGATGAGAGACAGCCATGCAGAGAATGAGATTGGTACAAACTATTAAAAAATTAATATGAAAAGGATTAGAAGCAAAAATGAGAGATTAAGGATTGGAAAGAGAAATGAGATTTATATAGAAATGATTTAAAGAGAAAAGAATTAATATGAAAAGAAAATACAAAAAGAAATGAAAAATTAGAAGACAGCAAAAACAATAACGAACATTCTAAACCTGCTCCTGACAAAGCAAAAATTGTGCGGTAGTAGCAAACAAATTCATTTTATTTAAGGTGGTCCCCACAAAATTTTATAATGAAAAGTGGTCCCCAGTCTAAAAAAGTTGAGAACCGCTGAACTAACCGATTGTTCTAAAACTTTACAGACTACCTAAAAGCACGTTTTTAAATATTTTTTTCAAAATTAAATCAAAATTCTATATAAAAGTGATCCGAACGAGTTGGAATCATAGTTTTTTAACATTATAGGAAATTTGGTTAATAAAATTCCAACAAATAAAAAAATTAAAATTTATTTTAAAAAACGGATAATTTTTATGACAAAAATGGAATAAAACATTAAAAAATTTTTGTTGGTTGGATGCTGGGGATAAATTTTGGCAAAGTCTAGTCTAAACTTGAAGATAGTTTGTCACCGGTTTTATAGCCCACTGGGTTGGATAACCCACCTACTGCCATATTTTATAATAATAATATTTTTCATATATTTAATTTCATTGGAAAAAATGATTTTCTTAATTATTTTAATAATTTATTGTTCTTTTTTTAAATATTTTAGCGTGAAAACTATAACTTTTTATTAATAAAGTTTAAAAACTGTGAAAATAAGTAGGGATGTTCAATAAAGTTCAATTAGAATATGGTTCTTTTGAAATTAACGACAAACCAACTTAATGAAATAAAAAATTTTGATGACACCACTACTATATACGATAAAGAGAAAAGGAGAAGGCTCAGGACGCTTAAAAATCGTTTTTGCTTCAAAGTTTCTAAAAAAACGTATATAAAAGTCGGAAATAAAAAACTGCGTTTTTTTACTCTAGAAGAAAGTGAGCTAAAGTTAAAAATTATTGAGGTATCCATTTCAAAACAATTGAAGATCGAGCATATGAATACTCATTTTGGTAGAGACAGAATGCTCTCGCTACTAAGAGACCAAATATATTCAGTAACAGAAATTTGTAGTGTGATAGGAAAATGTGTCTATTGCCAAGTAATGTTGTTAATCAGTGTTAGTCGAAAAATTTCATGCCAACAAAACCAACTATCACCCCCATAATTGCAAGAGGACCTAGAGATCGGTATATTGCAGATTTAGTGGATCTAAGGAGATATTCAAATCTTAACAGCAATTATGGATGGGTCTTTTTTTGAATAAGTCATAGTTGGTTGTTGTAATCGACTCCTTTTCCAAATTTGCAGTGGTAAAACTTGCAAAAACGAAATCAGCTGAAGAAATAACAAGAAAGTTAAAAAAGATTTTCTTCTCAATCCGACCCCCGTTTATCTTGCAAACAGACAATGGGAAAGAGTTCAAGAATAAATGCATGGAAATAATGTGCTCCGAATTAAACATCACTCATATATGTGGACGACCTAGAGCACCCTGGGTTCAGGGGCAAGTGGAGAGGTTTCTTATAGTCAATTTATTTGTAGGTTTAATCAATCAATTAAAAGATGGATTAGCTCTACAAGTGCATACAACGGAATGCTAGGGAAATTCAAGGAATTTTATCAAGAAACTAGCTTGGCAGCTCGCTTCGCTCACCGCGACCTAGCTCCTGCGGAGGGCCTGTTTCATCAAACAACTATAAGTTTATGTAGATGTATAAAACTACCTGGTTTAATGTAACCCTATTCTATCGCCTGTTGATAAACGATGTTTGTCGTCCGTCCTTCCTTGGCATATATGAATAAATTTTCTCTTCTGCCTACCCTCGAGCATCCCACATACAGCTGTCCATGTGAAAAGCACTCACTCTCTAAAAATAACCCAACTACCTTTAATGACTGTCCCTGGGCCTTGTTTATTGTCATTGCAAAACTCATCCTCAAAGGAAATTGCAGCCTTTTAAATCTAAATGGTAATTCATCAGAAATTATCGGAATTCGTGGAATATAAACATCCTCACCTCTATACTTACCTGTTAATATCGTCGCCTCTATTACGTTAGCCATCAAATTTTTGATAACTAACCTCGTTCCGTTGCATAATTTAGGTGGCGCAAGATTTCGTAATAAAACCACTGGAACGCCTATCTTTAACTTTAAAAGATGATTCGGCATTCCAGAGGGATCTAAGGAGTTTAAAAATTCAATCCAGTTGAATTTTTAGAAAATAACAAAAAAAATAAAAAAAACAAATAAAAAACTTTAAAAATTTGTAAAATAGTATAAACAAAAAAAATCTCTGCCGCCACGGCAACAACCTGTCTAATTTTTTTAACAGCCAATTAAGATAATGCTTAAGAGCCTTTATAGTCCGGAGATTTAGCTTAGTGACCTTGATTAGACAAACCACTGGCGGAAATGGGGCAGGCAGAGTAGCAGCAGCCAAAAAAGCGACACACAAAAAAGATTTAATTAATTACCTTAAGCTGACCGTTTTTTCTTCAGCTTCGTTTTTCCTCCTTCGGTTATCTATTTAAAAATTATTTTTGAATAATAAAAAATATTAGGAAAAAAGAGGCATAAAGAAAATAAATTCTATCTTTACGAAAAACTTCTTTTCTTAAGGTCGTCTTCCCTCCTTCGGTTATCTATTGAAAAAATTATTTTTGAATAATAAAAAAGTTTAGGAAAAGAGGCATACCGAAAATAAATTCTATCTTACGAAAAACTTAACTAAATAGTTAATATTTTTACGCTTCGCGGTGAGCGAAGCGAGCTGCCAAGCTAGTTTCTTGATAAAATTCCTTGAATTTCCTATCGTTCTCAGAAACCTTCCCGAACGAAAAATGCCAGTTGATCACGTGGCCGCTCTGGACCTTTGGGATTCATTGTACAACAAAAGACCCAGTGACCCGTGTATCCAAGCTCAATGGGATGCCATTTCTTGTGAAGCTCTTGACGTACATCTACGCAAAAATTTCGATCAGCACAGACTTGCATGTCTCCGCGCAGGCTGCTGCACAGGGAGTGGGGCCTGGCTGGATGCTCTCCCTGTCCCTTCCACCGGTAACCTACTAGACAAAGATTGCCTACGAATTGGTTTATCATTGCGTCTTGGATTGGAAATCTGCGAAATACACAAATGTCGTTGTGGTGCTGTCATTGACCGTTTTGGTCTACATCCCCTTTCCTGTCGTCGCAGTGCAGGGCGCGCACCACGCCATGCAGCACTTAACGACGTTATTCAGAGGGGGCTCGCGGCCGCTAGGATCCCATCAATCCTCGAACCCGTCGGGCTTGCGAGGGGAGACGGAAAAAGACCCGACGGCCTATCGACTTTCCCGTTTGAGTTCGGCAAGTCTCTGTTATGGGATGCGACGTGTTCAGACACTTTCTCGGAGCTCAACCTTCCTTCTTCAGCTGTCGAGCCTGGCTCAGTCTCTCGCAAAACCGAGAAGATGAAGATTGGAAAGTACAAGGAGCTCTCTGAACGGTATCTGTTCACTCCCATCGCCGTCGAGACTTCCGGCGTCATCGGCGAAAAGTCTCTTTCCTTTCTAAAAAAGCTTGGCCGCATGATCTCCCATAAACGGGGAGACCCACGCGAGTCCAAGTGGCTTTTCGAAAGGATTTCCTTGGCCATAGTACGTGGAAACTGTGTTTCCATTTACGATGCCGGGAATTTAGTTAGTTAATAACTATTTGTTAATTACATATAATATGTGAATATATAAAAAAAAAAATTTTTACGCAAATTCTTCTGATTGCGCTGTCAATTGGTGGTAAATTGTGTTAATGATTGTGCTAATGTGGTTTCAACTATCAAAGTGGTTTTTCAAAATCTGTTAATTGCACACTCTATTCAAAGTCGTGCAATCTGTGATTGCACATTCTGTCAAAGTCAAATATGATAATAGCTTTAATTTTGATTCATGGTCGATAATGATATATGCATTTAATTTTAAAGAGAAAATCATAGGATGAATTGAATTTCTTTATCGCGAATAATTGGGAGTTCATCATTGTTAATATTCTCGCTGTCGTTTTCATCAAGGATATTCTTAATACGTGAGATTTTTGCCTCGAAGGTTTTAATGGACCTCATCATGAATGTCGAGGACATTAACGTTGTTCATTTTAACCAAAATGCAGAAATTTTTTTTAAATTTTTTGGGGGGGAAGGTTTTAAGGACCTCATCATGTAAGTCGAGGACATCGTAGTTGTTCATTTTAACCAAAATGCAGAACATTTTTTTTAATTTTTTTTGGGGGGAAGGTTTTAAGGACCTCATCATGTAAGTCGAGGACATCGTAGTTGTTCATTTTGCCAATTTGAAGTTGGTGTGCACACACAGACAGACACACACCATACCATTTTATTATTAAGATTGTATACAAATATAACTCTACACAACATGAAACTACGAAATGGGCGCCCTTCAAAATTTTTATGGAGGATAAAAGAGATTCGGAGAGAACAGAAGATCAAATAAATGCATTGTTAATGTTCGACGGAACAAATGCAGAACTCAATGATGAGTCAAATTCGAATTATTTTGAAAATGACGATAAAAGAACTGAGAAACAAGTGCATGAAAACCTTGTTAAAGCTGGAGAGAAAATGAAAAAACGTCGTAAGTGGAAATATGACGCAGAAGACATTGAAATTGGAGATACAGTGCTGCTGAAACACGACAGGGATGATAACCCTGGTAACCGTAGATACCCATTATATGACGAACTGGATATAAATAAGTACACAGTTTCAGAAAAATTTGAAACTACGTGTACTATTAATAAAGATAATGGAGAAACAGTATTAAACGTGCATTTAAGTAGATTAAAAAAAATTTGATTAAAATTGTGATTTTTTTTAAATGAATTAATTCTTATTTTTTATTGACTCCCATTAAATTGACTCCCAATAAAATTTTATTTATTTTTAAAATGTAAAGCACAAATGTTTAAAACCGACACTGGCGTACCTCAGGGCGACTCGTTATCTCCGGTTCTATTCATAATCTACCTGGAGGCAGCCCTAAGACCTCTTCGGAGGAATAAATGCTTTACCAACGTGATGGAAGTAATTTACGCCGACAATATTGATTTCGTCTCCCGAGATCAGGACTCACTGGAAAACTTATTAAAAGTGATCTCTCATTCGTTGAAGGACTGGTCCCTTGTAATAAACCCGGACAAAACGGAAAGAACTACCATATCCCGCCTGGGGACGAGAAACGAGGAGAAGTGGAGAACATGCAAGAAAGTTGGATCTCTCCTTGGGGACTCGGAGGACGTTATTCGAAGGAAAGTGCTGGCTGTTGCATCCTTCAAAAAAATGTGGACGATCTGGATGAGGCGCAAGTACATAGGAACCCGCCTTCGAATTCGGCTGTACAACTCCTTTGTCGAACCAATCTTGCTTTACAACGCGGGGACCTGGGGCCTAACCGCTAAAGAACTGCAGCAGCTCAACTCTTTCCACAGAAAACAACTACGACTACTCCTGAGAATTCACTGGCCAAAATAGATGACCAATAATGAACTCTACAGAATCACCCATACATCCGAGATTGCAAAGAAAGTGATGTTCACGAAGTGGATGCTCTTTGGACATGTCCTAAGAGCCTCGGAAATGACGCCGGCCAATCAGAACATGGAATCCTACTTCTGCTCATTAAATAAAACGGCATATAGGGGCCGACAAAGAACAACATTACCGAATACGCTCGACCATGATCTCACGTCGATTGGAAGGAAACTGAAATCGGCCGATTATCTGGACGAACTGAGATACCTCGCACGTAACAGGGGAGCGTGGATACGACTAACAGAGCGTATCCTGAGTCGGATTGCAAAAGTGGAATCTTAATTAACTTTTTGATTCCGCGAGATTGCTTTAATAAAAATAATAATAAAGCACAAATGAATGATGTGTGATTTATGCAACAGGCAGATATATAAAAACAAATAAAAAAGAAGAAAATCAAAGTTAATTATATTTTCAGATGATTTTTAGATTATATTTATATTTTTTTGGTAGTTTTTTCAATGGTGAGTTATCCAGCCCGGTGGGCTATAAAACCGGTGACATAGTTTTTTCCAGAATCTTTTGGATAAGGAGATATGATTTAACGCCAAAGAAAGGCAGGAAAAGCCAAATCAAAACTGGAACGGGGGCCCAGACCTCCGTTCTGTTTTACGCGGGAATTGTCTCTCAATCCTGCGAGCCGATGCTTAATAGCTAGCTTATTCTTGATTTTCACGCGCGCGTGTTGTTGTTGTGGTGTACTTTCTGTATTCATTTGTTCATTCGTTATTTGCTATTCAATTATACATTATTTTTGTTATCATTTCATTATTCTATCATCTATTAATCTATCCTGTCGTTATCATTCTATTAATCGTTCCTTTTCCTTTTTCTTTCGCTTTATTGCATCATTCTTTACATGGCAACTTGTTCCTCTTGTAAATCATCCAAGTCCCGCATGAAGGGCCGCTTGTGCTCCTCTTGCGATCTGTACTTCCATCTATCCTGCGTCGGGCTCTCCAGGGCCAGCTCGGCCGTTATCCAATGCTGGAAGTGCCCGAGTTGCCTTGGTCTACCCAAACGCATATCCCCAATTCCCGGGAGCCATTTTACCCCTTCTCAATTCCTCAAATCCTTATCTGCTTTCCGAAGCGAATCATTCATCCCAGTAAGGATTCCAAAATCGGCCAGACCCACTGTGGCCAAGTCCCTCGCAGCCTTGATCGACCAGGCGCTGGCTTCCAGCGCTCCTGACCCTTGGTTCAAGCTGTTCTCTTTCTTTCCCGTTTGCCTCAATTCTTCTCCCATGCCTCATGCGCTGCTAATCACGTTTCTTCTGCCCAGCGGATTAAGGACCGTTGTACATCTTACGTCCACTCAGAGTTCAACTCTGATTAGCTGTCTGTCTCTCTTACGCCCCCTTGTAAGGAGGCACCCTCAAAACGGCCCTGTCTCGCAGAATTGCGCTTTTCCCGGGCAGTCCGAAGCAAACTCCTCCAGGGCGATATCTCTGGAGCAGTGCGCGCAATTTCATCCAACTCCTCTGTGGCTCCTCGGTGTGATGCTGTCCTGAATCAACTCCGCAGCAAACACCCCCAAGCTCCCACCGACCTCCGTGCAACACCGACGTTAGTTTCGGCTCCGTCCAACCCGATAACCTCGTCTGAGGTTCGGCCGCTCTCGGGTCTTTTGCGCCCAGTAGCAGCGGCGGGATAGACGGTGTAAAGCCCATCCACCTACGCGATTTCCTGAGCCCATTGACCCACGAATCCGGAAAAGACCTGCTATCTTCTGTCACTCGTCTTTGTTCGCACATTGTCTCGGGCGAGATTCCAACCGTCGCCAGAGATCTTCTTTTCTCTGCTGGCCTCATTGCCCTGTCGAAAGCCGATGGTGGCGTGAGGCCCATTGCGGTCGGTAACGTTTTCAGGAGACTCTCGGCCAAGATAATGTCCCGCAGGGTGGTTCCCCCCTTGAGTCTGGAGTTCTCCCTTTCCAGTACGGTGTCGGCGTCCAAGGTGCCTGCGAAATTCTCGCGCACGGCACTCGCCAACTTGTCCAGTCAAAGTCAGAAGACTGCAAGTTCATCGTGAAGCTGGACGTCAGCAACGCATTCAACTGCGTCCGCCGGGACCATCTGCTCGAAGTGGTTCTCGGCACGTTGCCCCGTTCTCTTCCCAATTGTAAAGCTGGCATACTCTGCCCCAAGCTGCCTTCTGATCCATGATCAGATCATCATGTCAGAATGCGGCATTCAGCAGGGTGACCCACTGGGCCATTGCTGTTTGCCCTCTCTGTTGACCACATTGCACGGAACCTTTCTTCCACTGTTAACTTCTGGTACCTGGACGACGTGACGATTGGTGGACCTACAGAGGTCGTTATGGAAGACGTTAAGAGAATCACTTCCGGTTTCTCCAAGATCGGACTATCTCTTAACGGCGAAAAATGCGAACTCGTAAACATTTCTCTTGCCCCCGCCGCTCTCCGCAACACATTCTCCTCTCTCAGCAGCCTGATCGTTGGGTTAAGGCTAACGCCCACCAGCGATCTAGTTATCTTGGGCTCTCCAATTTCCGCTGTTGGCATAGAAAATTCCTTATCGTCTAAATGGGACGAAATTAAACTACTCACTGATCGGATCCGTGGGCTTGGCTCGCATCTTGCGTTTTTCTTGTTGAAGAACTTTCTTTTCGTCCCAGACTGACCTATATTCTCCGTTCCTCCCCGTGTTTCGCTGCCACAGACTCATTATCCAGAATCGATAATCTTGTCCACCAATCGCTAACATTCCACCTCAATTTGAGGTTCACTGGTGACGGTTTTACCCGTGCCAGTTTACCAACTCGCTTCGGGGGGATCGGGATCCGCCCTTGTGCGGACCTGGCCCTACCCTGCTATCTCTCATCCATGTCGGCCTCCAGGAATTCCGTTTGCTCAGTTCTACTTCCCTCTCTCGAACTTAATGAGCTCTCGGAATTCTCATCTGCATGCCGTACGTGGTGCTCACTCGACCTTGATTTTCCCACGATCCCTTCAGTTCAAAAGGGCTGGGACGAAATTCTCTGCTTGAACACATTACGAAAACTTCGCTCCAAGTCGGACCAACTCCAGCTGGCCACCCTTAACTGCGCCTGTCAGCCGCACACGGGTGACTGGCTCAAAGCTCTCCCCACTCCTAGTACGGGGTTACTACTGGACGACGAATCCTTGCGGATTGGGATCAGCTTACGATTGGGTTTGGACATCTGCCAGCCACCCTTGCCGGTGCGGGTCCTCAATTTCGTCAAACGGCTTGCACGCCTTGTCGTGTAAGAAGAGTGCCGGGAGAATTCCCCGTCACACTTATCTGAATGACGTTGTGAGGAGGGCTCTAGAGTCGGCTGGTTTCCCTTCCACCCTAGAGCCAGTCGGCCTTTCCCGGAGCGACGGCAAGCGCCCGACGGGATGACGACCTTTCCTTTTAGGGAAGGCAAGTCCCTGGTTTGGGATGCCACGTGTGTCGACTCTTTTTCGGCGACAATGCTTCCCAGGACTGTCGCAAACCCGGGTTCCGCCAGTGCGTGGCTGAAGAGACAAAGATGACGAAATACCGGTGTATTTCGGACGCTTTTGAGTTTGCCCCCCTCGCCTTCGAAACCTCTGGAATCGTCGGAAAGGCTGCGACTCAACTCCTCACCGCCATTGGTAGAAAAATCTCCACAAAAACAAACGACCGGAGGGAGACGAGCTGGCTGTTCCAGCGAATCTCGGTTGCTGTGCTCCGCGGAAACTGCCACTCAATACGCAGCGCGGCATCGTTGAGCTGACCCTCAGGCCCTCGACAATTCCCTTAGCCACCAAATTGCTTACTTTTTTCTTAGTTTACGGGACAATTAAATTTAATCCTTTTTTGAAAAAAAAAAAAATTTAATTGCAAAAAAAAAAAAAAGAAAAAGTTTTTAAATTATTTATTAAAAAATATATACCTAAATATCGCAGTAAATGTTAAACAATCTAAATACAGCCCGTATTAATTGGTCGTGTCAATTTTTACTATCTACTCCAGAGATTTTTTCGCAAATTTGGTTTGAACTTGGTTTATTTTGGATTTTCATTTCTTCGCAATTGGTTTTAACCTCGCCGTTTACCTGTGTTTAAGTGAACTCTTCACGCTGACATTTATGGCACTGGGGAGAAATCACGATGCGCAACTACCACAAAGGGAGCAATCGAACAAACAGCAATAAAGACTCAACCAATAAAGTCGATAGTTCTATCGAAGGCACAGATCTATACCATTTTCAAGTCAATTTGTTAATTACAAACTTAAAATGTCATCTTCAAAAATCAATGTATCAAATTGGGAAGTTCCTAGATGTGAGCATATGGGGGTACTTGAGATTATGCAATAAATTACGTAATATTTTATGCAATTTTGGGAGCTCCCTAGATGTGAGCATATGCAGGTACTTGAAATTATTAAATTCCGTAATATATTATGCAATTTTGGGAGGTCCCTAGATGTGAGCATATGGGGGTACTTGAGATTATGCAATAAATTACTTAATATTTCATGCAATTTTGGAAGCTCCCTAGATGTGAACATATGCAGGTACTTGAGATTATGCAATATATTGCGAATATATTATGCAATTTTGGGAGGTCGCTAAATGTGAGCATATGTGGGTACTTGAGATTATGTAATAAATTACGTAATATATTATGCAATTTTGGGAGGTCCCTAGATGTGAGCATATGTGGGTACTTGAGATTATGCAATAAATTACGTAATATATTATGCAATTTTGGGAGGTCCCTAGATGTGTACATATGGGGGTACTTGAGATTATGCAATAAATTACGTAATATTTTATGCAATTTTGGAGCTCCCTAGATGTGAGCATAAGGGGTACTTGAGATTATATAATAAATTCCGTAATATATTATGCAATTTTGGGAGGTGTCTAGATGTGTACATATGCGGGTACTTGAGATTATGCAATAAATTACGTAATATATTATGCAATTTTGGGAGCTCCCTAGATGTGAGCATATGCAGGTACTTGAGATTATGCAATCAATTGCGTAATATATTATGCAATTTTGGGATGTCTCTAAATGTGAGCATATGGGGGTACTTGAGATTATGCAATAAATTACGTAATATTTTATGCAATTTTGGGAGCTCCCTAGATGTGAGCATATGCAGGTATTTGAGATTATGCAATAAATTGCGTAATATTTAATGCAATTTTGGGAGGTCCCTAAATTTGAGCATATGGGGGTACTTGAGATTATGCAATAAATTACGTAATATTTTATGCAATTTTGGGAGCTCCCTAGATGTGAGCATATGCAGGTATTTGAGATTATGCAATAAATTGCGTAATATTTAATGCAATTTTGGGAGGTCCCTAGATTTGAGCATATGTAGGTACTTGAGATTATCTAATAATTTGCGTATTATATTATTCATTTTGGGAAGTCCCTAGATGTGAGCATATGGGGGTACTTGAGATTATGCAATAAATTACGTAATATTTTATGCAAATTTGGAACTCTCTAGATGTGACATAGGCAGGTACTTGAGATTATGCATAAATTACGTAATATTTATGCAATTTTGGGAGGTCTCAAGATGTGAGCATTGAGGGCACCTGAGATTATTAATAAATTACGTAATATTTTATGCAATTTTGGAAGCTCCCTAGATGTGACATATGCGGGTACTTGAGATTATGCAATAAATTACGTAATATATTATGCATTTTAGATACGTCGCTAGATGTGAGGATATTCAGATATTTGAGATTATGTTATGAATTGCGTAGTATATTATGCATTTTGGAAGGTCCCTAGATGTTAAGTTATTGGGGTATTTGAGATTATAAAATGAATTGCCTAATATTTTATGCATTTTTCGAGTCCCTAGATGTGAGCATATGGGGTTATTTGAGATTATATAATAAACTCCCTCGGGATCTTCGGTCCCAAGACACTCCGCTTCCTTCGCTGTCTTCGACGGATTTCAAGGACTACCACGATCCAAGAGAGTTTTTCTGGCTCCTGGAACGTCTTTGATTGCTGTGCCAGGAACGTCTTCGCCATTCGCGCGGCGTCGGGTGTCCTCGTGAGGCCTTTAACTACTTAACTATCTGTAATTTTGTCTTGTTTTATAATTACGTAATATTTTATCAATTTTGGAGCTCCCTAGACTTAGCATAGGGGGGTACTTGAGATTATGTAAAAATTGCGTAATATATTCTTCATTTTGAGAAGTCCCTATTTGAGCATATGGGGGTACGTGAGATTTTGCAATAAATTACGTAATATTTAATGCAATTTTGGGAGGTCCCTAGATGTGAGCATATGGGGGTACTTGAGATTATGCAATAAATTACTTAATATTTCATGCAATTTTGGAAGCTCCCTAATGTGTGAAATATGCAGGTACTTGATAATATCATATATTGCGAATATATTATGCGATTTTGGGAGTACGTAAATGTGAGCATATGGGGGTCTTGAGATTATTAATAAATTGCGCTATATATTATGCAATTTTGGAGAGGTCCTAGAGTGAGCATATGTGGGTACTTGAGATTATGTTAATAAATTCCGTAATATATTATGCAATTTTGGGATTCCCTAGATGTGAGCATATGGGGTAGTTTGAGATTATGCAATAAATTACGTAAGATTTTATGCAATTTGGGGAGGTCCCTAGATGTGAGCATATGGGGTACTGAGATTATGCAATAAATTACTTAATATTCATGCAATTTTGGAAGCTCCCTAGATGTGAACATATGCAGGTACTTGAAATATGCAATGGATATTGCGAATATTTATGCGATTTTGGGGGGTACGAAATGTGAGCATATGGGGGTACTTGAGATTATGCAATAAATTACGTAATATTTATGCAATTTTGAGAGGTCCCTAGATGTGAGCATATGTGGGTACTTGAGATTATGCAATAAATTACTTAAATTTCATGCATTTTGGGAGGTCCCTAGATGTGAGCATATATGGGTACTTGAGATTGATAATAATTCCGTAAATATATATGCAATTTGGGGAGGTCCTGATGTGAGCATATGGGGTACTTGAGATCTGCAATAAATTACTTAATATTTCATGCAATTTTGGAGCTCCCTAGACGTGAGCATATGTGGGTACTTGAGATTATGCAATAAATTGCGTAATATTTAATGCATTTTGGGAGGTCCCTAAATTTGAGCATATGGGGGTCTTGGATTATGCAATAAATTACGTAATATTTTATGCAAATTTGGAAGCTCTCTAGATGTGAGCATATGCAGGTACTTGAGATTATGCAATAAATTACGTAATATATTATGCAATTTTGGGAGGTCCCAAGATGTGAGCATATGAGGGCACCTGAGATTATGCAATAAATTACGTAATATTTTATGCAATTTTGGGAGCTCCCTAGATGTGAGCATATGCAGGTACTTGAGATTATGCAATAAATTACGTAATATATTATGCAATTTTGGGAGGTCTCAAGATGTGAGCATATGAGGGCACCTGAGATTATTCAATAAATTACGTAATATTTTATGCAATTTTGGAAGCTCCCTAGATGTGACATATGCGGGTACTTGAGATTATGCAATAAATTACGTAAATATTATGCATTTTAGATACTCGCTAGATGTGAGGATATTCAGATATTTGAGATTATGTATGAATTCGGTAGTATATTTTATGCATTTTGGAAGGTCCCTAGATGTTAAGTTATTGGGTATTTGAGATTATAAATGAATTGCCTAATATTTTATAATTTTTCGGAGTTCCCTAGATGTGAGCATATGGGGTTTATTGAGATTAATAATAAACTCCTCCGTGATCTTCGGTCACCAAGACACTCCGCTTCCTTCGCTCGCTCGGTCGACGGATTTCAAGGACTATTCACGTATCCAGAGAGTTTTCTTGGCTCCTGGAACGTCTGTTGATTGCTGTGATCCGAGTCGTCTTCGCCATTCGCGCGGCTGGTCGGGTGTCTCGTGAGGCCTTTAACTAACTTAGCATCTGTAATTTTGTCTGTTTGTATTTACGTAATATTTATGCATTTTGGGAGTCTCCCTAATGTGAGCAATGTGGGGTACTTGAAATTATAATAAATTGCGTAATATATTCTTCATTTTGAGAAGTCCCTAATTTGAGCATATGGGGGTACGTGAGATTTAAATAATTACGTAATTTTAATGCAATTTTGGGGAGTCCCTAGATGTGAGCATATGGGGTGTACTTGAGATTATGCAATAAATTACTTAATATTCATGCAATTTTGGAAGCTCCCTAGATGTGAACATATGCAGGTACTTGAGAATATGCAATATATTGCGAATATATTATGCGATTTGGAGTACTAAATGTGAGCATATGTGGGTACTTGAGATTATGTATAAATGCGCTATATATATCAATTTTGAGAGGTCCCTAGATGTGAGCATATGTGGGTACTTGAGATTATGTAATAAATTCCGTAATATATTATGCAATTTTGGGAGGTCCTTAAATGTGAGCATATGGGGGTACTTGAGATTATGCAATAATTACGTAATATATTATGCAATTTTGAGAGTCCCTAGATGTGAGCATATGTGGGTACTTGAGATTATGCAATAAATTACTTATATATTTCATGCATTTTTTTCGAGGGTCCCAAAGTAAATGAGCAATATGGGTACTTGAGATTATGTAATAAATTCCGTAATAATTATGCAATTTTGGGAGGTCCCTAGATGTGAGCATATGGGGGTACTTGAGATTATGCATATAAATTACTTAATATTTCATGCATTTTGGGAGCTCCCTAGACGTGAGCATTGTGGGTACTTGAGATTATGCATAAATTGCGTAATATTTAATGCAATTTTGGAGGGTCCAAATTTGAGCATATGGGGGTACTTGAGATTATGCAATAAATTACGTAATATTTTATGCAATTTTGGGAGCTCCCTAGATGTGAGCATATGGGGGTACTTGAGATTATGCAATAAATTACGTAATATTTTATGCAAATTTGGAAGCTCTCTAGATGTGAGCATATGCAGGTACTTGAGATTATGCAATAAATTACGTAATATATTATGCAATTTTGGGAGGTCCCAAGATGTGAGCATATGAGGGCACCTGAGATTATTCAATAAATTACGTAATATTTTATGCAATTTTGGAAGCTCCCTAGATGTGACATATGCGGGTACTTGAGATTATGCAATAAATTACGTAATATATTATGCAATTTTGGGAGGTCTCAAGATGTGAGCATATGAGGCACTGAGATTATTCAATAAATTACGTAATATTTTATGCAATTTTGGAAGCCCCTAGATGTGACATATGCGGGTACTTGAGATTATGCAATAAATTACGTAATATATTATGCATTTTAGATACGTCGCTAGATGTGAGGATATTCAGATATTTGAGATTATGTTATGAATTGCGTAGTATATTATGCATTTTGGAAGGTCCCTAGATGTTAAGTTATTGGGGTATTTGAGATTATAAAATGAATTGCCTAATATTTTATGCAATTTTTCGGAGTTCCCTAGATGTGAGCATATGGGGTTATTTGAGATTATATAATAAACTCCTCCGGGATCTTCGGTCCCAAGACACTCCGCTTCCTTCGCTCGCTCGGTCGACGGATTTCAAGGACTAGTCACGATCCAAGAGAGTTTTCTTGGCTCCTGGAACGTCTGTTGATTGCTGTGATCCGAGGGAACGTCTTCGCCATTCGCGCGGCTGGTCGGGTGTCTCGTGAGGCCTTTAACTAACTTAGCTATCTGTAATTTTTGTCTTGTTTGTATAAATTACGTAATATTTTATGCAATTTTGGGAGCTCCCTAGACGTGAGCATATGTGGGTACTTGAGATTATGTAATAAATTGCGTAATATATTCTTCATTTTGAGAAGTCCCTAAATTTGAGCATATGGGGGTACGTGAGATTTTGCAATAAATTACGTAATATTTAATGCAATTTTGGGAGGTCCCTAGATGTGAGCATATGGGGGTACTTGAGATTATGCAATAAATTACTTAATATTTCATGCAATTTTGGAAGCTCCCTAGATGTGAACATATGCAGGTACTTGAGAATATGCAATATATTGCGAATATATTATGCGATTTGGGAGTACGTAATGTGAGCATATGGGGGTACTTGAGATTATGCAATAAATTACGTAATATATTATGCAATTTTGAGAGGTCCCTAGATGTGAGCATATGTGGGTACTTGAGATTATGCATAAATTACTTAATATTTCATGCAATTTTGGGAGGTCCCTAGATGTGAGCATATATGGGTACTTGAGATTATGTAATAAATTCCGTAATATATTATGCAATTTTGGGAGGTCCCTAGATGTGAGCATATGGGGGTACTTGAGATTATGCAATAAATTACTTAATATTTCATGCAATTTTGGGAGCTCCCTAGACGTGAGCATATGTGGGTACTTGAGATTATGTAATAAATTGCGTAATATATTCTTCATTTTGAGAAGTCCCTAAATTTGAGCATATGGGGGTACGTGAGATTTTGCAATAAATTACGTAATATTTTATTCAATTTTGGGAGGTCGCTAAATGTGAGCATATGTGGGTACTTGAGATTATGTAATAAATTGTGTAATATATTCTTCATTTTGAGAAGTCCCTAAATTTGAGCATATGCAGGTATTTGAGATTATGCAATAAATTGCGTAAATTTAATGCAATTTTTCGGAGTTCCCTAGATGTGAGCATATGGGGTTATTTGAGATTATACAATAAATTACGTAATATTTTATTCAATTTTGGGAGGTCGCTAAATGTGAGCATATGGGGGTACTTGAGATTATGTAATAAATTGCGCTATATATTATTCATGTTGGGAAGTCCCTAGATGTGAGCATATGGGGGTATTTGAGATTATGTAATAAATTCCGTAATATATTATGCAATTTTGGGATGTCTCTAAATGTGAGCATATGGGGGTACTTGAGATTATGCAATAAATTACGTAATATTTTATGCAATTTTGGGAGCTCCCTAGATGTGAGCATATGCAGGTATTTGAGATTATGCAATAAATTGCGTAATATTTAATGCAATTTTGGGAGGTCCCTAAATTTGAGCATATGGGGGTACTTGAGATTATGCAATAAATTACGTAATATTTTATGCAATTTTGGGAGCTCCCTAGATGTGAGCATATGCAGGTATTTGAGATTATGCAATAAATTGCGTAATATTTAATGCAATTTTGGGAGGTCCCTAGATTTGAGCATATGTAGGTACTTGAGATTATCTAATAAATTACGTAATATATTATGCAATTTTGGGAGGTCTCAAGATGTGAGCATATGAGGGCACCTGAGATTATTCAATAAATTACGTAATATTTTATGCAATTTTGGAAGCTCCCTAGATGTGACATATGCGGGTACTTGAGATTATGCAATAAATTACGTAATATATTATGCATTTTAGATACGTCGCTAGATGTGAGGATATTCAGATATTTGAGATTATGTTATGAATTGCGTAGTATATTATGCATTTTGGAAGGTCCCTAGATGTTAAGTTATTGGGGTATTTGAGATTATAAAATGAATTGCCTAATATTTTATGCAATTTTTCGGAGTTCCCTAGATGTGAGCATATGGGGTTATTTGAGATTATATAATAAACTCCTCCGGGATCTTCGGTCCCAAGACACTCCGCTTCTTCGCTCGCTCGGTCGACGGATTTCAAGGACTAGTCACGATCCAAGAGAGTTTTCTTGGCTCCTGGAACGTCTGTGTTGATTGCTGTGATCCGAGGGAACGTCTTCGCCATTCGCGCGGCTGGTCGGGTGTCTCGTGAGGCCTTTAACTAACTTAGCTATCTGTAATTTTTGTCTGTTTTGTATAAATTACGTAATATTTTATGCAATTTTGGGAGCTCCCTAGACGTGAGCATATGTGGGTACTTGAGATTATGTAATAATTGCGTAATATATTCTTCATTTTGAGAAGTCCCTAAATTTGAGCATATGGGGGTACGTGAGATTTTGCAATAAATTACGTAATATTTAATGCAATTTTGGGAGGTCCCTAGATGTGAGCATATGGGGGTACTTGAGATTATGCAATAAATTACTTAATATTTCATGCAATTTTGGAAGCTCCCTAGATGTGAACATATGCAGGTACTTGAGAATATGCAATATATTGCGAATATATTATGCGATTTTGGGAGGTACGTAAATGTGAGCATATGGGGGTACTTGAGATTATGCAATAAATTACGTAATATATTATGCAATTTTGAGAGGTCCCTAGATGTGAGCATATGTGGGTACTTGAGATTATGCAATAAATTACTTAATATTTCATGCAATTTTGGGAGGTCCCTAGATGTGAGCATATATGGGTACTTGAGATTATGTAATAAATTCCGTAATATATTATGCAATTTTGGGAGGTCCCTAGATGTGAGCATATGGGGGTAGTTGAGATTATGCAATAAATTACGTAATATTTAATGCAATTTTGGGAGGTCCCTAGATGTGAGCATATGGGGGTACTTGAGATTATGCAATAAATTACTTAATATTTCATGCAATTTTGGAAGCTCCCTAGATGTGAACATATGCAGGTACTTGAGAATATGCAATATATTGCGAATATATTATGCGATTTTGGGAGGTACGTAAATGTGAGCATATGGGGGTACTTGAGATTATGCAATAAATTACGTAATATTTTATGCAATTTTGAGAGGTCCCTAGATGTGAGCATATGTGGGTACTTGAGATTATGCAATAAATTACTTAATATTTCATGCAATTTTGGGAGGTCCCTAGATGTGAGCATATATGGGTACTTGAGATTATGTAATAAATTCCGTAATATATTATGCAATTTTGGGAGGTCCCTAGATGTGAGCATATGGGGGTACTTGAGATTATGCAATAAATTACTTAATATTTCATGCAATTTTGGGAGCTCCCTAGACGTGAGCATATGTGGGTACTTGAGATTATGTAATAAATTGCGTAATATATTCTTCATTTTGAGAAGTCCCTTTAATATTTTATATAAAAATGCTATAAATGAGAAGTTTGATTTTTTGATTTGATAATATTTAAAGATTCAAGAAGCTTGTCTATTTTCTTTCTTTCTGATCCCTTACTCCGATCTAATAAATATTGTACTATTTAAAATATACTTAAATTATTGAAATCTTCCAAAAGTGGTTTTACTGCTGATTGATAAGTATTTTACACGCCTGTCGGCTTTTTCCATGTATTTTTTAATATTTGAAAAAAATTTCGGCATTTTTGCATTCGACTATATTTGTGTATAATTTTTTCTATATTTAAATATTTATTCGATTCTACTTGAACAGAACGTTTTCCGCCGTCCAATAATGCTATTCCTAATTGAACGGATTTCAGAAAACTGTTTGTACAGGTGCTATTAATGATAAGCTCTACTAAAAGTTTGGCTATCCTTTTTCGTTTAAATATGTCTTGCAAGTGGGATTGAAAAATTTACCTGCATATCAGCAACTTCTCGTTTCTTTAATAGGAAATAATTAAAATCGTCAGATTTATTTTCAAGTACCCTTTTCCATGTAAAAATAGGATTTGTCAAAATATCGATTTGTCAGTTTATTTTTCAGCCAGTTCTCCTGTAACATTATTGAATAAAACTATACTTCAGTTTTAGTATTTTTAACATATATCATTGCTATAATGGCATCTAGCAAGCGAGAGATAATTCCAAAGTCTTTGCTTTGTTTATTTTTTTCTGATATATGAGAATTATACTAAATTATATAACATTGAGTTAACGAGGAAATTAGTTTTCCATTTGAATATGTTTGATGGAGCGGAGATATTTTTGGTACACATAATTCCGGCTGGTAAAAAATTTCGATTAATACTGAATTCTCTATTTTTGAATAATCTTTGAACTTATCGTCCATTTTTTCTACCAAAGACTAATTTAAATAAAAATGATATAGTTGATACATCAAATATTTCGTTAATTCCTTGTTTGTTTAACGTTTTCTGTTTTTTTAAATGTGTATTTTCCACGTTAAAGATGATTTGGTCATAAGTATTTTGTGCTAAAATTGAAGTAACTTTCTTCTCTGTTTCTGGAAGCATTGCAATGTCCCGACTATGGACTTTAAAATTAATATTTATTATTGATTACACAAGTCCCAAAACGACTTTAAGCATATTATGGAAGCATTAATCATTTCAGATTAAGAAACTCGCACTCGTACATCTTTACTAATGAATTCACAACTCGTTGACAAAATGACTGTCTCGCCTAAAAATAAGCACATTCGCATAAAATTACTATAACTTGTAATGCTCCGCTGTAATGAAGAAAACTGGACGAAAAGAATGATGTAAATACATCTATGAGAGTTGAAATGTATTTATTATTTATATGACATTCGTGGCAATCTTTTTTAACGTTTTCAGTGTACTGGAGTTATCAAAAACTTTAAAATAAACCTTCTCAACATCCTCAACTAGTTTTTCAAATATCTCCCAAACGATGGCGCTTTGGAAAAATTCCTTAGCTTCCACCTCAGTGTCTATGTAACAGTGAAGCAAAGCAAATATGTATAAGCGAGTTTTATCTCAAGGAGGCAGCTATTCATGAAAAGAATCTCTTTTATATCATCAGTAGTCACAAGTGATTGACATTTTAATTCAGTAAACACATTTTTTCCTTTGGTGATCATTGTAAGCAAATTTATCACTTCAATATGATAAAGAACTTTTCTGGGTATAACACGAACATTTGATTTTATTTGACAGTTGACAGAAGACATTAATTTATTTAAATTCTCTCGTGCCTCTCGATTGTTAATTAGAAAAATTACTTTATCACTAGCACTCAAAATCTAGTAAATTCTTAGAACCACTATAAACCTCTTTTAAAACATATTCCTGGTTTCGCTTAATGCATTCATTATTGACAGTCACGATTTTCTGAAGAATATGAGACATTCTGGATTGTGTCCAAAAGATTCGATTTCATAACCACTTTTTGAATTATACTCAAAGGCATGCTCTCGCATATTTTTAAATTATTTTCAACGATTGCTGTGGCAGTACAGATCCCATCAATCTATTTTAATGGTAAATGTACGCTAAATTTCAGTTGATTCGATATCTTGTAAAGTATGTTTGATTTATTTTATTGTCACGACAGAGATTCTGCAGTGCGTATGAGCCAATTTCATTATTTCGATCATTAATTCGTCTTCCGACATTTGTTTATGTTTAATAATGAATGAATGAATGAATGAATTTTTATTAACGGAAAAGCCGAAAAAAGAGGGAGAAAGTTAATGAGACAACGTATGCCTCTTCTTCGTTGTTTCCCTCTTTTTTTTTTTTTTTTTTTAATATTTAATTCGAGAGGAAAAGGCTCTCTCAAGAACACTTCCAACCGTTTCCGTCGCGTCTTCCATCACTTGAGGGATGGGTTGGTCCAACTGGAGTCCATTTGCCAATTTGATGGCATATCGCCTCGTCTTTTCGAGCTTAGCGATAATGCCATCCCTTTCAGCAGTAGGATACCATCCCTCGAACCCGTAGGTAAGCAATGGTTCGACGCACGTTTTATAAACATATAAAAACGTTTCCGGGGAAAGGTGGAAGTGAATTATGCTCCTGAGAATTTGAGCGCATTTCCTTCTCCTCGAGTCGATGTATCTGAAGTAAGAACCCTTGGATCCAACTTCAACCCCAAGGTATTTCAGGTTCTCCGTTACTGTAAACCCATAGAGGTTTCTCGGCGGTTTTCGTTTTGCTCCCTGTTTTGCAATCCAAGTGGCGGTGCACTTTTCTTTTGCAAGCGTCAGTCCTTTTGATATGCACCATTCTTCCACTCTTGTCACGTATCCTTTTAACTTCCTCCACGAGATGTCTTTTCTCCACGAAGCATCCGTTATTAATATGTCGTCCGCGTAGATCATGAGACGACTGGTAGGATCTTTCGGTTTTGGAATATCAGCAACGTAAATATTAAAAAGCAGGGGGCTCAAGACCGAGCCTTGAGGTACCCCTCTTTTGAGATCGACAGATTCCGACAAACGGTTTCCGCATCGTATGTATGACCTTCTCATTGATAAATAGCTCTTCAGCCAATTGACCGTTTTAGACCCGGGTTTGCTCTTGGCGACACTTTCCAAGAGGCCCAGGTGCCATACGCTGTCAAAAGCTTTTGAGACATCGAGGCAGATAGCAATAGTCGCTGTATTATTAGCAAGACTAAGCGAGATGACTTTCTCGAGTTCTCCGAAACAATCACCACAGGATCTTTTTCGTCGGAATCCCACTGCTCTACTGCAAGTGCACCTGATTCCTCTACGAAGTTCGAAAGTCTTGTGAAGACAATCCGTTCCATAATTTTAGAGACGGAGCATATTAGGCTTATCGGCCTATAGTTCTCTGCATGGTCCTTTATTTTTCCAGGCTTTGGAATCATACGTACGATTGACTTTTTCCAAGAGTCCGGTACGTATCCAAGTCTCCAGCTTGCATTGTATAGTGCGGTCAAGTATCGTAGGAGAATATTTGGAGCATGTTTGAATACAGAAATTGGAATGTAGTCATGGCCGGGTGCATTATTCTTGCAGCTCATAATTGCGGCATACGTTTCTTCCAACGTTATGTCTCTGCACAGTGGTCCCGTATGACTCAAATTAGCTCTTAGACTTCTCTGAGCCTCACATATAACTTCTTTCGGAACCATGTCGATCGGATCCACCTCTTGAACTTTTGCCAGTTGACTTCGCAGATGTGAGGGAACTTCATCGAGCGGGATATCTATTCCTTCAGTTGTTTTAGTCGGATCTCTTCTCCTTTGTTCTCCATATTACTCAGTCTGTTGAAAACCTTCCAAAAATGAGGGTTTTTCTTATTCAGTTTCGAGCATTGACTCTTCCAAGCAAGGTCTGAATGTTTTTTTGCGACATCATTTATCTCTATTTTCACGGTACGAATCTTATCCCGAACGAATACGATCTATGGGGTCACTGCATCGTCTTAGCTTCTTTTCAAGGTTTCCCTTCCATTTTATAAGTTTTCCCAAAGATTCGTCAATCCGGGTTTTTCTGTTAGTATTTGACATGATGTATTTCCTGATTGAAGATTTTCGGAGAAAGTCCAGTATAGCTTCTCTGAGAATTTTATCAAGTTTTTCAATTTGTATATTCGAAGAGATGTTTTGTATTGGATACGGTGTCAAATGCTTTTCATTGATACCTCAAGGTCCGACCAGATTGTCCGAGACGTATCGTATCCGATAAACAGATCTTCGCATATCGTAGATGATGTTCGCATACACAAGGATTGAGGTAGGTGATCACTACCAATGTTATCTCAATCCTTGGTATGCTGCATTGATGAACAGATCTGCCGATACGAGGAAAACTCCAATACAATCCTCTCCATAACAAGAGAAGTGGTTTGGTTCTCGTGAGGTCAAAACACTAAAACCGCAGTTCTCCGATAATCTGAGGAGTATATTACCGTCCGAATTTGTGTTGGCACATCCGTACGATGTGTGTTTTGCGTTAAGGTCTCCTATTAGAATTCCTCTATCATTGTTCTGGAAAATTCTTCAATAAGATTTTGATAATTCTTCATTGCTTTGGAGTACATAGCTCCGACAGATATCCATCCAAGGGATGTTAGTAGTTTCAATGTAATCAGTTCGCACAAATTTTGTTCGACGATTTTCAAGTCCCTCACCATCAGATTGTCTTTATAATATATGGATGTCCCAGTGCCAGCCACTGCGTCAGGTCGCCATGGGATATCAATCGACTGAAACCATGGATTTTATGATGCTGATTTCCCTTAAGCTTCGTTTCATTAACAACCAATATGTCCATGTTTACCGAGCTAACCAAGTAGGTTAGCTCCGTAGCCCGTTTCCGAATTGACCGGGCGTTGATAAGCGTAAAAACGCTCATCTCGTCAAGTTTTGGTGACTGTCCTCCATAACGAGCGCCACCAGTTCCAGTAAATTTTTAAACGTTTTTTATGTTTATGCCATAACTTTTTCGTACGATATTTTCAACAAGCCAGTTATAACTTTATTTACTCTAAGATTTTTTAACAGTTTTTGATTCTCTGTGTGAATTTTTAATTTGGACTCAGATATATCACTGACACAGAAATCTGCCAATCTCTGTAAAATTTCTCTCATCAAAACGTAATTTTCTTTTACTATCGAATCCGAAGAATAATTTATATCTTTATTAATAATATTTATGCACTAAAAACAAAATTAAATTAAAAAATAACCGATTTACTTTGCATGAAATCTTCTTTTCCACTGGTAATCCGTTCTCCACGTTCTTTAAAATTTTCATCGATTAAAACAATCTAATGACATTTAGAAAAGAATCAACCTTAGGAGAAATTGAACAGGAAAATTCTTCTTTTTGCTTTTTATATATCCATAATTCAGATTTGTCCACCAAAATTCTCAGGCGACGAATATCTGTTTTATTTTATTGTAGTTATTGATATCTTCGTCTGTGGTCAACAGTTGTACCTAAAATTATTATAATTATTGTTTACTTCTTTTAAAGTCTTAATTGTGTCATGAAATGTCGAAAATGTCTTGAATAGATTTGCAAAGCCCAAGAAGTTATATTAGAATTTTCATCCAAGATGAGGTTAATCATAACTTGCAAAAATTCTTTGCTGTTCTCAACATAGCCCAAATTGTTAATAACATTGTCACTTAATATTATAAATAAAATTAATAACTTGTTTAAATATAGTTGTTCTATGTTGATTGCAATTTTCTCTATCGACTCTATTATTTCTGAAAAAATATTTTACCTTCAGAATTTGTTATTTCATTGTGGTAGTAAGATAGTATTTGCGTAATAGTGCTGTTTAAATGTGTTTCTATAATAAACTGGAAAGTTGGTAAAAGCTTTTACTTGTAGGATTTCAAGTATCTTTGTTTTTATATCAAAATTTTCTCTTTTGCTGATTTTTTAAAAATTCGTTTGTTATCTTCGTACCACGAAAATTTTTCAGTCTTTGGAAATTCTACATAGTTTGAAATATTTTTGAAATGAATAATACGGAAAATAATTTTATTTCCTTTATGCTTGTGATCTGACTGTATGTTAAGAATAGCCAGTAAAGAGCTTGCCATTTCATTAAGATCAAAAGAATTAAAAAATCCAAAGTAGACCATATGTTTTGTAAGGTTAATCATCTATATTACAATACTCACACTTTACTTCGTAAATAAATTCGTTTTTAATGTCATTGCAAAACTGTTTTTCAGAATTACGTAAGTCCAAGATAAATTTTTTTAGGAACAGACATAATTCACTAAATTTTGAATATTTTTCGGACTTTGAGTCGTTTTTTAAATTACTAAATTATAAAGAATTGACAATCTCACTAACCCGGAGATTGCCTTTTTTGTTACGGAAGACCAAACACGTGAATATTTTACCGGAATTGCCAGCTCTTGAGGATCCCGGATAATATGTAGATGTAAGAGTAAGCGACAAAATGAAGATCTTAAATTATATGACAAAAATGAGTCATTTATGCACCTTAATAGTTAAACCATTTATTAAAGTCACTTAATTATTATTTCCATAGTGAATTCCTTGGATAACGTGTTTATCGCAATGTATTGGCGATCAAGGCACATGTACGAATATAGATCAATTTGATGTCTTATATAATTTAATAATAATGTACTGATAGTATTCCATAATATTTATATCGTGTTGGTTTTCGTTATTCGCATTTATTTGAACATTTCGAAGAATTCTTTCTCTTTTATCGTCTCCGTAAATAATATAAACGTCCACATTATCTTCCTCCGAAAGTGATTCATTGTGTGAAGAAACTTGAAAAAACGATGAACTGTATTTTTTAATACTAAATGTTTATCTTGAATCTAATACGTTGTTTGAATTAAAATATCCTTATTGCTCTCGGTTAACAAACATTTACAAATCAATTCTTGAGTTTCTGGTATTGCAACATTATTTGATATACAAAGAGAAGATAAGTAGTCAAGAAATCTAATAATGATGAATAGTTAACAAACTTGTATGATTTTTTCTGACGAGCTAGCATTATGAAAGTTTCTATTTCACGACTTTTAATCAAATTTTTTAATAGTTTCACGTTGTTGTGTAGAATTAAAGTTATTGTATCTTCAGCATAGACTCCATGGCCTATTTGTGACTGCATAAAACTAATGTTCATAGCAATCCATTCCTGGTTTATTTTTTAGAATAAAAATGAAAACTTGATTTTTCCGATAATTGTGTTGAGAAAGGTTAATTAATCGATAACATAAACGACATATTTGAATATAATAAGAACAATTAATGTCTGTCAAATAGTCAGTATGGGGGGTTCTTTCTCCAAAAGGAGACTGCATTATTCCAATTACCTAAAAGTTATTTTATTAAAGCAAAGCCCATGTAAGACAATTTTGTTCGCGAATTAATTTTTGTCTATCTCGATCACATTTTACTCGAAAAGGATGGATCTCAATTGCATTCAAATTTTGATATTGATCCTCCAAATGTCCAATAAAAAATATCAATTCCTTCAAAATATTTTCTGTCATTCTATAAAAGGTAGACAATAGTTTTCATACTGTTGTTCTTGTTGAGTAAGTAATCTGATTCTCATACTTTTTGCAATATTTTCCAAAACATGACAAACATCATTGGCAAAGTCTAAATCTCTAACTTCTTGTCTAGAGACAGATAAAAATGCAAATGCTTCTTTGTCGTCTTTTTGAGCAGTGCATGAAACCTCAGTATATAAAACATAAATAAACTTTGTTCATAATTGGCCTTTCTTGGTCTTTATCAATAGGAATAGCTGTACTTCGAATCCAAGTTTTCGTAGAAGTATGGAAGAGTCTGACATATGAATCTCTAAGAATGAGACATTTGTTCTCATTTACCTCTGAACGTGAAGACTTCCACGGCTGGGGGATGTCGGATCAAGTTCAAATAATGTAGAAATATCTTGACCATGTGGCACACAAACTAGCGTAAAACTGTTTTTGTTTTCATTTTTAAAGTCAGATGAAATTGAATTGTCGACTTCTACAGCAAGGTAGTGGCCAGTCGCAAGATGTTTGAATCGGTAAAAATTATTCCATTGGCCAGCACCACTTCGACAAGGATCATTTTTGACAACCTTAAATAAATTTCTGAATCACCACAAACTTCAACTTCCCACAGAGCTTGCGAACTTGTAGCAGTTGTTGCAGATAAACGCCAAGTAGTTCTTAGAAAAACATATTGCGTTTTTTTATATCGGTCACTTGTGAGATATTTTTCTTGTTCGGCATGAAATAAACGGACGACGTCTCCCTTTAAATATATTATTAATTTTTCCAAACCCCCTTTAGAACATCTTCTGAATTTTCTGAATATTTTAAAAATAAAATAATTTTCCATGGGCAACTTTGTTGTAAGCAATTGACCTATAAAATTTAGTTAGTTATTATCTACTTCTTTGCATCCTGGATAATCTTTTAGCTCAAGATTACTTGCATGCAAGCATATATTGAGTCCTACTGGCTTAAAAATTAAATTGTCTCCAATGATGACCTTCGTTTATATTATTAAAAATCTACGTTATCGCCAACTGACCGCAATTTATAGTGAGGAACCACTACAAACCATGATTCGTCTTTTCCTTGACGACTCAAATAAACTGAAAGTGCATTCTTTTCTAATGGTGCTTGAACACGCTGACTGCAAGATAGAAACTTGTTACTTTTAATGTGCAAAAACTTAATTTAATTTGCTTAAATTTTACTTGAATAATGGTTCCGTACTGTACTACTGTTCCTTGCAATTTTTCGTTTATGATTTCGTTGTGCTTAAATTCTGTTTGCGCGGCGTCCTTAAAATCAACTAATAAAAGTCTAACGTGTAGTTTTTTAAGCAAAACTTCATTATTTTCTTCCAAGCCTTGACTTTGACAAGCCACATTGAACTGTTTCTGTGCTGAATATTTATTCATTGGAAGAATTTTAAAATGACAATCTAAAAAATAGGTGAAAGAATGGTTATGTACCTCTAAATTTGTTTGGTGGAGAAGAAGAATCTCCAGATGAAGGATTTACCATACATCGGTCGTCAACCAATCTAAATGGTTAAATTTCATTTTTAATAATTTTTGGACTATTTTTATAAATCAAAAGCATATTTTTATTAAAATTCAACTACCCCAATGTCGATAAAAATCCATTATAATCACTTTGAAGATGCAAGCTTACAATATCTCCTATTTGAAGCAGGCAGTTTTCACCTCCTTCTGACTGAGAAAACATAAAATGGTTAGTTAGAAAAAGCGATAAAATTCAATTTATTCAAATTATTCACCGTAACTGACGTAAATTAGGTTAGTCATAGATATTTACTTTTTAGTTTAAAATTCTGATTTTTAATAATAAATTTAAAACATAAGATCTAAAAATTAAAATATTAAAAAATTCCTTAAAAGAAGAAGAGAAATTTGATAAATTATAATGAATACTTTCAACCCTTTTTTTCAAAATTACATTTTTTACTTGAAAATGCAATCTACTGCCTCAGTTATTATTTAATAATAAAGATGCGGGACTCAATTGTATAACCGCAAATTGCATTTTAACTAATTTAACAATTTAAATTATAAAATCAATAAATAAATACAGTTCAAATTAAATATGAATTAATAGAAAAAATCACTGAATCAAATAACAGAATAAAAAGAATAAAGTACATCACGCACATTATAATATAGAGAACACAACGGCCCTTCCAACATAACTTGAGTCCCATCTTTTTTTAATGAAATGACACCACCACATAACAAAGTTCCTCCACTTACAAATTCGCATTCGACCTTGCTTTGTTCTAAAGTTTCCTTAACGTTCAAAAGCTTTGGATCGTTAAAAAACACAGCGGAATGAGGAGCTGCCTATCGATTAATCTTATCAAAAAATTCTTTACGTCAAGCGATGAAATATCAGAAAGCAAAGGCAGGGCCTTTCGTTTGGCCTCAGAATTAAAACATTCTGAATTTTCAACGACACAATCAATCCACGAAATGTCGCAAGAATCAGGAGTTTGTATAAACTTTAACGAATTTAAAAGCGAATCCTTCATTCTCACCTAATTTCTATTAAACTTCTAATAAAACCTGTAACATTGAAGAATCGCTTATGACGTCAATATTTTCAAATATTTTTGGAGAAAATGTCTTGCCAGAAACCAGCGAATTGGCAGAACAGTGACGAGTGAGAGAATTGGCACTCTCAGTACTAGAATGCACGAGAATCTAAGAAGACTAGCAATTCCATATTTACTAGATTTTTTGGCCTAATCTGCTGAAGGATCCTCCGAATAGAATCGCCATCAGACCTACCCTCAAAGTCGATAAAGAGTGATTTTGCCCGTACATCAACATGTCGGATTTCACTGGTATATTCCTCCACTGTGTTAAGCTCATAATAATTCTCAAACTCCTCAGATTTTATATTATCTAAAATAAATATTGCCAACAAAAACATTCTTCGTTAATTTTATCCTAATTTTAATAAAATATTTAAAACAACCTTTTTGTGAGGAATTTTCTTTTCATGAAACAAAGCACGACTAGAAAAAACAGTGAAAATGGGTAAAATACTCAATGATTTCTCCGTATTCGTCGTAATTTTTTTTCGCTTCTTTAAATGGAAATGTTTGAGTAGGTTTTCGATTAAATAGCATATATCCACTGCTATTGAACTGTAGTTGTATTCTGATTAAAAATAACTTTATCCGGTAGATAAATATCTTGTTTGATCTCATCATCTTTAAAATCGTCTTCAATATCATTGTCATCACACGATGGTATATATTCCTGCTTGATTCTATAAATAAGAGTACATACACAAAACCGTATTTGTTTTTCAAACTTTCCTTTGGTTTCAGTAAGTGAATGGCGAATAGTTTTTTTAGTCTTGAAACGAGCCTTTAATGAGAATAAAAAATTTACAATTATTGATAAATTCTTTAAATCTGTAGTTTTCTCAGTAATTATCCTCGCTAAAGTAGAAGGCATTGCTCTCCTTGTCGAAATGATGCAATTTCTCTTATCCCCAGCCCATCTCAAAAAGAAAGTTCTACCAAATCCGTATTCAAGATCTCCCATGCTGGTTACAACAACCTAATTCCAATTGAAGTATATTTTTGCACCATTGGCTGTTTTATATTATCAATGTCTGCTAAATTATGACAAAGCTTAAAGTATTTTAGTTCAAAAGGGTTAAATCGATGTTCTTCAAAGGATTTTTGTATTTTGTCAGACATCCATTCGACCTAAAATTTAACAAAATAATCAAACCTGTGACTTTGCAAACTTCATGACACTTTGTGTTACGTTAGAAAGAAAAACGAGTTGATTCGGGGATAAATCAAAGTTTTTGTCATTCAAATTTGAGTCCCAAACTCCCCATGCGTGTTCCTATGGTCAAAAAACGTTAGAAAACTAAAATATGAATCAATTCTAGCACTCGGCCTGCAGTATCTGCACAAATAAGCACGTTTCCTTTATTTTCTAATGTACTTTGAATCGTATCTACAAATATTAACAACTGAATGAACTTAAAAGCAATTCTTCCCGGTTTTTACGCTTTGGATGAACATAGTTTGCATTAAAGGCGTCTGTTATTACCAAGAGTGGCCTATAAATATTGTCTTTAAAGTTGCCGCTGTTAAGGTGCCTGCCAAATAAGAGCTCTAATATCTCACCTCTCAATTTTATGATTATAATCAATAGCATAAATGATTTCCTCTTCGTTGTCTTTGATTATTTTCCAGGCCGTCCCGCCAATCATATGTCCCGAGGGAAGTGGTATGACCTGTAAATTGTCTTTTTTATATGATAGACTCAATACCATTTAAAACAACAGTTTGGTTGTATTTGACTTGCTTTATTCTGCTGAAAGACGTATCGACATCATCGAGAGAATACAAATCAAATTCAATTTCATTACTGACAGACTAATGAACATTAAGATTAAAATATTGAAACTTGATGGAAATCATAAAGGAATAATTGGCCCATTTTATAAACAGGAATTGTTGCATAAACAGAGCATGAAAGTGAGCAGCTGCAAACTAAATACGGAAGTGCTCCGATGTGATAATTGTCGGGATATGACAATAAAACTGCGTCGATTTTACAGCAAGTACTAAATTAGAATATTTTGGGAATACTCTTTTAGTTGAATGAGATATTCTTCACTACACTTCATGTCATACCCACAATCAAGTAAAATGTTAAATCCATCAATGTCAAGAATATAGCAAGGAACGCTCTCGTTGTGACATCCAGAAAGAGCTTCAAATCGTAAGATTGAATTCATTATCAGCGCAACACGAAAAATTTACAATATTAGATTTTATTTTATAAAAAAGTAAATTTATATAAAATAAATTATTATTTATACATGAATAGAATTCCTAATAAAATCCATGTCATTACTTTAAGTATTTGGATTAGAAACGTGTTCTTTGTGAAGGTGGTCAACTTATTTTTGAAGATAAATTTAAGTAGTTTCTTTAAAAAATTATCGATTTTATTCTCTAATTGGCCATTTCTCCAATTGGCCAACAAAATTGAAGGAACCAAAAATGGCCAATTTGAAAGGGTTGAGTGTACTTTAATCCTTTGATTATCACAAATGTTATTTTTATGTATAAATTTCAACGGTGCTTTATTAGTTTTTGATCATGTAATTAATCTATTAAAAAACTTATTTTTTTAATGTTAGTAAGCCTAAAGTTAACTACCTTTATTTAATGCTTCTGGACACTATTTGTGGTCCAACCGAGGTCGTTTTCGACGATTTTCGGTTCATCATCCCATCACTCTCGGCCATTGGCCTATCTATCAACGCAAAAAAATCTGAAATCGTGAAATCGGCTTTTAACATAGTTTATTCTCTGTCACCCAGGCAGCGCTGCTTGGATTGATGCCTTTCCCCTC